>NW_004524653.1:4297947-4299289 GCF_000260255.1 Octodon degus
GAAGGAGATAGGGAGGAAAAGAGGGAGGGGAGGGAAAGGAAGGAGAGGGAGGGGAGGGAGGGAGGAGGGAGAAAGGGGAGGGAAGGAGAAAAGGAGCAAGGGAGGGAGAGGAAGGGTAGCGGGAGGGGGAGGAGAGAGGGAGGAAAGGAAGGAGGCAGGGAGGGAAGGAGGGAAGAAAAGAGGGACCAAGCTAGCCAGATAAATGAGCAAAGTTAGCACCCAGTACACTCGGACAGGGCTAGGACGAAGGTTAAAGCAGGCAGCTCAGCAGGGCGCAGGGCTGCACTCTTCCTAGAGACCCGCACATTCCAGCATTTGGGGGGCGCAACCCAAGCCGGAGCAGCCCCAGCCCTTGGTCCTTTCATTTCCAGCCAGCCCACTGGCTGCGGGGCCCAGGCTGGCCTGCGGCTCATGGTTCCCGGCCTGGGCTCCCCAGAGGCTGGGGTCATGCCCGCCTCTCCACTGACAGCTTTTCTTTTCTCTCTCTTCCCCCCCCCCCCCCAGTAAAAAACATTGCTGCATCATCTTTCTGATTATAGGAGTTTCACCAGGTGGTTCTGGACACAGCTTCTCTTTGTTAGATGCATGATAAAAGAGTTGACTGAACTATACATGTCAAAAACAAAGATATATGTATTACACTGGAAATTTGGGGGACAAGGAGAGCCAGATATACACAGCTAGCGTAAGAGCTCAGCCAGCGTGAGGCCCTGGGTCTAGCCCTGTGCAGTGCATGCACACACACACACTACTTTAGCATGTGATTCATTCACAATCATTATAATAATTTTTATCCATTATTCTAACAGTATCTCATGAAATGCATCTTAATACTATACGTGCCTGTTTTTATCCCTTGAAAATCAGGTAAGTTAGTCACCTGGAGGACAAAAAGAAAAGGCTGCCCACTGTCTCCCTGACGACTCAGCACCTGCCAGCAGGGGGCCCTCTGCGCCAGGTAGGCCACGTTGCTCTGCAGCGACAGAAAAGCAGCCTCCGCCTTCTCAGGCAGCTATCTGTGCTGTTCTTTCTTTTCCTTTCTAGTCTTTGTTTCCTGGAGGGGAAGTGGAACTCCGAGCCCCACGTGACAGGTGGGGGCTGTACCCGGGCGACACCCAGCCCCAGCTGCGCACCTGCTCCCGCGGGTTCTCTCTGCGTCCCTCCTGGCAAAAGGAAGGGCTGGTCCTGAGGTCATCAGAATAAGTCCTGTGCTTTATTCTCTACCCTTCAGCGTTTGCATTTTCAGTTTTAATTTTGTAGATTCTGCTTAAAATAACTATCTTGGAATGAGTCACTTTTTCTGTCTGGCGGAGCACTGAATCTTTTTTTTTTTTTTTTTTTT
>NW_004524653.1:4300760-4307048 GCF_000260255.1 Octodon degus
CATGTGGTGCTGGGGGATCGAACCGCGGCCTCTGTGCTTTGCCAAGCTTGTTCTAAGTAGGTGCTTTAGACCACTGAGCCATCTCTCCAGCCCTAACCTGGCTTTTTTGATACTGTCTCAGATTATATAGGACATTAACTTTACACTATAATTTTTTAAAGTATTTATTTTATTTTAGGGAAGGGCCTACAGGGTGTTCAGGGGCTCATTACTAGATGGGACTCATACTGATCTGCCTATTTACAGCCTCCCAAGAGCTGGGATTACAGGCGCGCGCCACCACACCCAGTCTCAATTGCCTCTCAGTGGGCCCCAGGGACAGGGCCGGCCCGGCAAACAAGTATTTAATTAGGTATTTCTGGTAAAGCTTGTAGGAAGTGCTAGAGAACTCTTTAATATTAATGCATTGGAAAGATATTGGTAGAAATACAGTAACCATGACTGCGTATTTAGAACAACCTATAAAGGTAAGTTGGGGGCTGGGGAGATGGCTCAGTAGAGTCAGCACTTTCCTGGCAAGCACAAGGGTCTGAATTCAATCCCCGGATCCACCAAAAAAAAAAAAAAAAAGGTAAGTTCTAAGGGCCAGTTAGATAGCTCAGCAGACTAAGCACCTGCTTAGGCAAGCACAGGGACCCCAGGTTCGACCCTGGCACCACATGCTACACCATCCTTGCCCTGAGCAGGCTGAGCTGGTGACCCAGTCCAGGCGTGGTGGCACATGCCTGTAATCCCAGTGCTGGGGAGGCTGAAAACAGGAGGATCACTATGATTCCGAGCTGCGTAGTGAGACCCTGTACAAAATACATTTTTTTAAATTTATTTATTTGTGTGTGTGTGTGTGTGTGTGTGTGTGTGTGTGTGTGTGTGTGTCTGTGTGGTGAGCTCAGCCCACCAGGGGGCAGGGCTGGCTGGCATGTGGTGCTGGGGGATTGAACCATGGTTAGACCACTGAGCCATCTCACCAGCCCCGAAAATACATTTTTTAAAAAAAGATAAATTCTAGTCTTCTCATGGTCCTCTCAGGAAAGTATTTGGAGGTCCCCTATGATGGGCCTGGTAATTGATTTCCTTTGCCTTTGCCTGTTAACCAGGATGCTGAGCCTGTGTTACTAGTTTTAGAGAGAAGAAAACAGCAGCTGGAGAGGTTACGCAGCTGGCCTGGGGGCCCAGCTGATCAAAGAGTAAAAGCGAAAGTGCATTCTGACCCTGTTCGGTGTCTGCCCCGTTGCGTGCGCTGGGAAGGAATGGTAAAATGCTCCCGCGGGTGACACCAGTGCGTGATCGTAGAGTAACAAACGCGTTCACTGCCATGGCAGCTTATGTGCGAGGGCAGAAAGGCAGAGCCGTGTTCTGCTGGCCGAACGCAAGGAACACCGTCAGCGCCTGCTCCCGTGCTGTGCAGCTAGCTGGGCGTCCTTAGCAAGTCTCGCGACTTGCCCCCCGAACCCCGTTCCTTCCCCTGGAAAGTGGGGACCATACGAACACCCAATGCATAGTTGTCCCACGCAGTACTGGGCTCCAGGCTGACTGTTAAAACCGGGGAAATATGAACAGTTACGGTTCCAGGCCTACGTGCACAGGAGACAGGTCTCTCTTGTGCTCGATTTCCCGCCAAGACCGTGCACTCTCGGGAGTAAATGACAAAGTCTGTGAAAACCCAGAGGGCAGATAACCTGCAGAACTAGTGTCCCGAACTTGGCTAGAGTTTGCTGGTCATGAACGAAGGAAAAGGCCACCTGCATGGGGACCTAGGAGGGAGGGCAGAGCCGGGTAGGGTCCCTCTTGGCCTCTTCTTCCCTTCTCTGCTTTTTTTTTTTTTTTTTTTTTTTGGCGGAACCGGGGATTGAACTCACACCCTTGCGCTTGCCAGGGAAGCGCTTATTCCACTGAGCCATCTCCCCGGCCCTCCGTTAGACATTTTCTCCTCATTGCTCCCTCCCCAGGAAATTTGGGTGCTGCGAGAGGCTGCGTATCGTCCATGGGGGTGTGCATGGATCTGTGCCTGGCACTGTGTATACGAAGAAGGAGGATGCAGGGGGCTGTGACCGGAACATTGCGAGTTTGATCCCTGCCTCCAAAACTTAGCAACTGAGCAGGACCTGGTCTCAAAATACAAAATGAAAAGGGCTGAGGATTAAGTTCAGAGCACAGGCCCAGAGTTTAATCCCGAGTGCTTAACAAGTAGACCAGCCAAAACCAAAACCAGGAGAGCTCGCCATGCCCTGCTGAGGCGGCGCTGGGCCACTTGGGGAGCTGTGTACGGGGCAGCAGCAGGGGCGGCTGAGGAGCAGGCTGGCATCACCAGCACAGCGCTGTCTTGGGCTGGGTCGCCGTCCCAGCTGTGCGCCATCCACCCTTAGACGCAGCTCGCAAGGCCCTCTCTAGAACAGGTCGGCTGCAACCTTGTCCAGTTTGTTCCGGGTCCTTCTCAGTCTCCTCCCCTCCCTGTCCACTTCGAGGCCAGATTAGAGAGGGACACCACTAGGATGCTGGCTTCTCTTCCTGGGGACAGTGATGCAGACAGAGACCGCTGTGGGACAGAGGGAAAAAAACTCCTGGCTCCTTAACTTCTTACCCACTAAAAGCATGGTTTGGGTTTTCTTCTGAGACAGTCAGGAACCTAAAAGCAAGCTTTTGCTAAGAAACAATGACTCTTCATTTGGACCTATGGGTGCCCAACAGGTGACAAAAACCAGAACCAAGGCTGACCTGTGCTTCGGAGCTGTCTCCTTCACTAGCCTCAGACTGGGGATCCGATCCTCGCTCAGCTCAGCATTTGGAAGACTGAGTGTCTAGCACGTGGCAGTGCAAGGCTGAGCCCTCAGCATCCATGCCCTGCTTCACGCCCCTTCAAGGCTGAGGACACAAAGCTAAGAGATGCACAGGAGAGTTCTCCTGCCAGTGGGCTCCCTGCAGCCTCCAGTCTTGGCCACAAACCTGTGGTCACGTCGGCTTCCAAGCAGCTCAGGGGTGCCAAGGTGCCCCCTGCTGCAACAAAAACTCCTCCCAGAGCTACCTCGCAAACCAGAGCTGCCATGATGGCCAAGCAGAGCCCGACCGGCTCCTGCTGCCCCGTAAATGCTGGTCACGTACTTGTGTCAGCAAACTGATCTGTGGCTTCCTCGCAGCTGTGCCCCTTATAACCTGCAGAACTAGTAACTCAGGGTGACGTCACCTCCCCACTCCCCACCTCTGCCTTATCAACCCGCCCACCCTCACCTCGCAGCGATGTCCCTGAAATGCTTTTCTAGGATGAATGAAAGGTGAGTGGAGGCGGACGGTGAGCTGAGGTCTCCACCTCTTCAGGGAGAGCACCTGGTACCCCATCCCATGGCAGCACGATGGTGCCTAATCACCCAAACACCCTGTTTCATATCTTGCTTCTCCCAGCCCATCCTAGATTTTGGGGGTCGTCAGGGAAAGGGAGACTGAACCCAGGACTACATATGTGCTAGGCGGCACTCCGCCTCCGAAGTGCCACCCAGCTGTTTCTAATCAGTACTGGCTGGCCTTCAGCTTTAATCCTCCTGCCTCAGCCTCCTGAGCAGCTGGGGTCACAAGCCTTTGTACCATGCCCAGCTTGGCTGTTCTTATGAAGCATTATTCAGACTAAAAACACACTAGTCCTTTTCCAGACATCATGAGAGCTACCTGTCACAAGCAGAAGTATCATACTCCCCTCCAAGGTGGGGAGGTGCTCAGAAAGTGGGGACTGAAGGCCAGAGAGGGGATCTTCTCACTTTGCAGAACGGGGTGCTTGCGGGGCGCTGAGCAGGCCCCAGACTGATGTCAGCGGCGCGTCTAAGCTGGCTGTGACTTGCCCTCCGGCTGGCCACTTCACCGCTTTCCGCCAGCGCCTTCTCCCTGGCCCCTTCTCGCTCGCTTTCCTCTCTCCCGACTTTCCCAAGGGAAAAGCTTCCCAGCCCAGCTAAAGCTCCCAGGACAAAGCCACCCTCTGGCCTTCTTGCCTTCTGCCAAACTCGCAGACTTGCGCACCAGACCTGAATAACGAGCGGTTTTCTGAGTCGCCTGCCTTGGCTACCAGAACCACCTTCCCTGGTTCCGTCTGCTGGGTCCCCGCATGCTTGTGGGAGTCCGCGAATGTTTGCTTATGCTCTTTGCATGCTGAAGGAAGTAGGAAAACGCGCTTCTCTAATGAGTTACGAAGTGTCCTTCTTACGATATATAAGGTGACTGTGAATATGGTTTCTGTAATGTACTTTATACAAATCACCTGTAATCCTCACCACAACTCCCCATAAATCCCAAAAACCCCAGGGGAAAAAATGGGCTCAGGAAAAGCAGGGGCTCCCTGCTGACCCTCAGCTGGGTACCGGCAGAGGTCATCCTGCCCTGGGATTCTTCTACTTTCCACTAATGCCATTCCCGTATGCAGAAATACATCAGCCCAAATAATGGCACCTTTGAAACTTCCACCAGACAGCTTAGTTTTACATTTATAATTCAACAAAATGGGGCGGGGGAGGAGTTACAAATCTGTGTACTACCCATCCCAACAACCCAAAATATTACGCTTGAGCGAGAACGTCCCAGCTCACTGCTGCTTTTTTTTTTTTTTTTTTTTTTCAGAAGGGGGGATTGAACTTAATCCTTGCGCTTGCCAGAGAAGCATTTATTCTACTGAGCCATCTCCCCAGTTGCAGTTCATCGCTTTTTAGGTGACTTTGGAAACCAGCAGTCTGGCTTCTGTCTCTTGTCCTGTGTGCAGGAAGCTTGGGGCGCATCGCTCCCACTCACAAAAAAGGAACAGCTAAGCAAACTCAACACCCACCAGCTCTCCTCAGATCCCCATGGGAGGAATGGGGTCACAAAGCAGAATACCACCCCCAAAACTGAAGAAGCCAATGGATGACAAGAACAGATCTGAGTGACAGAGCGGACCCCCGCTCCCGCCTTGAAAAGGGCCAGGGTGGGTTAGCCAGAATTGTGGTGGACGCGTGGTTGCAGACTCCCCGGAGAGAGGCTGAGAGTTCCGATGTCCAGAGCACCAAAAAATACAGCTCGAGGACACAGAGGGTTGGAAGATGCTGCCGTGGGCGGGGGTGGGGCGCTAGAAGAAGTCTCATTTGTTGCTGATGGGAACACGGAATGGCCCAGCCACTTTGGAAGACAGCTGGGCAACGTCTTAGCAGACTGAATGTACTCTCCTGGACTGATCCAGCAACCACTGTCCTTGGTATTTACCCAAAGTGGTGAAAACGGTATCTGTATGTGAATGTTTATAGCAGGTTTATTTGTAAAACACATGGAAGAGCTGGAGAGATAGCTCGGCGGTCTAAGCGCCTGCCTGGCAAGCACAAGGTCTGGAGTTTGATCCCTGGTACTGTATGCTGTGTTGGTCCCGAAGCCATGCCAGCTACTGAAATCTGGCTGCTGAGACAGGGGATCACTATGAGTCCGAGCTGCATAGCGACACTCTGTATCAAATAATTAATTAATTTTTAAAAACCATGTAAGTAATTAAGATGTCATTCAGGAGGTGAAAGATCAAGATGCTATGGAATATCCAGACATGGAGGATTCAGTCCTGAAAAAAACTGAGAGATTGAGCCCCAATAAATAACCCAGGAGACCAAAGTATGCACGGCACAACAGAATGCATGAAGTCAGTCCAAAGAGACTCATTCAGAATTAAGGGGGCTGGGGAGGCAGCTCTGCAGCATAAGTTCCTGCCTGGCAAGCACAAGGTCCTGAGCTTGATCTCTGATACAAAAAAAGAAAAAGAAAAAAGAAAGAAAGAGAGAGAAAAAAAGAGCAGGCCAGGGAGATAGCTCAGTAGAATAAGTGCTTGCCTGGCAAGCACAGGGTCCTGAGTTCAATCCCTGGTACTGAAAAAAAAAAAAAAAAAAGAAAAGAAAAGAGAGATTAAGAGAGGCATGAAAAGGCCTGCAGAACACATTCCAGTTATGAGACCCTGGACAGTAAAAAAAATGCACTACTTCCAAGGGAAGGCAGGCTGGACTAAGGAGACTTTAGTGGGAAAATCTAAGGCTACTGCCTGATACTGTACTGGTGGGTGCTAGTGTGGGCTATAAACTTCGGGTGTTAATGAGGTGTCAAGGGGGCTCAGCTGTCATGGGATGCATTCCCTAGCATCAGCCATTGACACCGAGGACAGTACATGGAAACTCTCCGTTCTGTGTGCTCAATTTTGCTATGAACCTAAAACTGTTCTAAAAATAAGTTTTACTTATTTTTGAAGATCGTCAAACACACAAATGCACAAGTTTTGCATATGCACACACACACACACACACACACACA
>NW_004524653.1:4307148-4316346 GCF_000260255.1 Octodon degus
TCAGCCTGGCCTTGAGCTCACTTTGTAGCCCAGGCTGGCCTCAAACTCGCAAAGATCCTCCTGCCTCAGCTTCCAAAGTGCTGGGATTACAAGTATGCGCCACCATGCCCAGTTTGATCTCTTATTTCTTTAAACAGGATAGGAGTCTGCAGGGCCCACAGCTCTACTGGACTCAGCTGAAGACAGTCCTATTCCAGCCCCTATTCTAGGAGATCTCTGGCAAAGCTGGGGGACAGTTTTGATCATCAAAACCAGGAAGGGGCAACTACTGGCAACAAGGGGGTGGGGAGCCAGAAGGCCGGTGGACACACCATGGTGCGCAGGCTCACGGTGCTCTCCACCACCACCAGAGAAGAAAACGCAGGTTCTCAGTGCCAGGCACGGAACCCTGGGTGTGGAGGGCACTGGCTCCTGGCAACCCCCTGCCATCCTTCCTCCTGAGGACTAGCGCGACCTTTGTCTTTGTTGATGCCGGTTCCCTTTGTTGGCCATTCCTTGTCATTCTTGAGGAATAAGAAGATGTGAGTGTGTGACTTGGACAGCTTCACAGTCAACCAGAGCAGGAGGGATACTCGGAAAGCACGGGGCAACCCAGACTCATCTCATGGCCGCAGGAACAGTCTCCCTGTTCTAGGACTTGCAGAAGTTCTCAGGTCCTTAGGTTTGTTGGTCAGCACTGTGTTCCTCCACCTATGGCCTTCAGGAGCAAAGTGAACTTTTTCCCCAGAGTCTTTTGTTTCCAAATCAATGAGAAACAAAAGGTATCGTTGCTCCACTCAGAGCCATTTCACTGATTCTCAGAGAAAAGCCGGCAGCAATAACTGAGCCGTTTAGAAGATGCAGTGAAGGAAGGCATCCTTAGGAAGCTTGTAAACATTTTAGAAAAGTAGAGGGGGCCCTCTGTGAACAGCAGCCAAGTGTGTCCTCATACAACAGCGCTTTGTGCTCTCAAATGGTCATATGTCTGTAGAACAGAACTGAACGGAATCAATAGCCTGGAATAATGCAGCGTCCGTCCGTGTCTTCTAGTAACGGTTCTCTGAAAGCATCCGTCTTCAGCTTCTCAGTCGCTCAGAAGATTAAGTTACCTCACCCGGAGATCAGTTCCACTTTAAAAAGCACTTTCGACTCATGTTTAACCGAGCGTCGGAAGGGATTCAAAAGACACCTAACTGAACAGTGAGTGCTGGAAACATTCAAATGATGACCCGGTTTCTTCCTGAAAACACCAACCGTGAAGTCCAGCAGGAAGCAGGGATTAGATGCCCACGCTCAGTCCTGGAGGAAAAACTTCCCTTAAAATCCATGGCGTTTACCTTTTAGATATGAACCCTTCAGATCCCCTCTAGTGTGCTAGAGGAGCATTTACCTTTGAGAGGAGCTACACACCCTTGCTGGTCCCCTTTCCCACCCCTTCCTGCCTTCCTGCCCGGCTGTCTCCTATCTCTGCTCCATCTACAGGTGTTGAAACCCTCTCCTGCACTCCAGAGGCCGGGTGGGGAGCCGCTGGGCAGCCGCTGGGCCCAGGGCACTCATCGCTCATCGCTGAGCTGTGTTTTCCCCTCTTTCCCCACCAATTGCAGTGTCCTCCTTGGCCGGCCAGCTGCAGAAGGCATCAAAGTTACAGAAAAGCACACAGACGGGTCACACCGGTGAGGGTTCGTGAAGTGGATGGCCTGAGGATTTTATAAATTTAAATCTTGAGACCTCCTCTCTCTCTCTCTCTCTCTCTCTCTCTCTCTCTCTCTCTCTCTCTCTCTCCTGGCAGGAAGCTAACAGTGATAATCAAATGAGCTCAGGGAGCCTCAGTTTGGTTTTTTTTTTGTTTTTGTTTTTGTTTTTTTTTGGTTGGGGGGAGAGTACGGGCATTCTGCCCAGAAGAACCTAGAGAGAGAAAAACATGTATCTCTTAAAATCCCAGAAATTGCTGCCAGTGGCTTGGTGCATACCGATCAAGAGGGAAAAAGTTGCCAAACTGGTTTGGTGGCTGCAGCCAGCTACTTACTACCAAGAGAAGTCAAATTAGAAAAAAAGAGCAATAGAACATGATCATTCTGCTTAAGTTTGACTTGGGCATTATTTTCAAGTAAATATTTATAATTTCAACTCTATTCCATGGCTGCTACCGCTGCTGTCTTTGAATCTGATTGACTGAAACCTAGTCTTGGATTAAAGTCACCGCATAGCAACAGAGAGCTGCTGTGGCCACTGCCGGGGTCCTTTCTGTGGCCCTGGGAGGGGGTGGGGACGTATTTGGTGACACTCGCCACGGAGATTTTGAGTTCCCTGGTCGGGTGGCTGCTAAATTGAGAAACATTAATCTTCACCCTTTGGGCCCAGGTCAACTGGGGTTTCTGCAGAGGGCTCGGCTCATTTCAATGAATTCTGCGGGCTTCTCGGTTCATTCAGGAAGTGGGGAGCCGGAGCCGAGCCCTGAGATTCTTTCTGCTCCGATGATATAAACAAATGGCAGAGGAAGTCAAGTCAAACCTTCCCTCGCTGCTTTGTTCTCCCAGCTAGCAGTTCACAAGACAGAGCCAAGTTTCTTGGATGCCTTTTTCAAGTTCACTCCAAACTTGAAAGGCAGAAACCCTCTTGCTTTCGCCCCATGTGTCTGTAAAAAGATTCTCCTACGTGTGTGTGGTTTTTAAAAGCAGAAGTGCCCTACAGGTTAAAAAAAAAAAAAAAAAAAGCAAAATTTAAAAACCACTTGGTGAGACTTTTCCAAGCAACCCTCCTCTTGGTCTTTAATAGCTTCCTAATTGTTCTTTCCTTCACTCCTCTCCAGGCTAAAATGAAAACAGCAGAGCAACCTCGATCTTTGCCCAGAGGCTGAACAGCTAAATCCAAATGGAAGCCTCCAGTGCCCTGTTCACAGCCAGGGGAACTAACAGTCTGGACCCAGCGAGGGCTGCCTGGACCCGACCAGCACCAGACAGAAAGGAGACATTCTTATCTGTGTCATCCGCAGATCCTGCCATAAAAATCACAGATAATTAGGCCCTTCCCAGCACAAGGCGACCTGAATCCCTATCAGTAGTTTGTACGATTTCATCTCCGGGTTTCACCAATCGCCCTAAGAGCGAGCGTTTTCAAACCAGAGACACCTGATAATCCGGGTGACCTAGCCGCTGAAGCGTGGAAAACTCTGCCCTAAATAATTAAAGGAAAATAGAATGGGAATAAGAAAATAACGTGCAGGGGTAGCCTGGGTGTGGCTTCTGTTATGTAAATTCTGGCAAAAGGAATAAAGAGGCAACAGCCCAACGGGTATTTGTGCACCCACCATGTTTGTTTTTTATGGGTCACATCGGAACAGTTGTGTAACCACCTTTCAACACAAGCTGGTCCTCCCACAAAACACGGTAGGGTTCAGAGACAGGCTTCCCTGCTTCCTGAGTGCTGTGGTCCTTCGAATGTGAGGATATACTGTCGCCACAGCTAGAAACCATATTGTTACAGGTCAGAGACACAGCTAGCTTGACCCCAAGCGAGAGTCTTGTCTGTGTGTGTGTGTGTGTGTGTGTGTGTGTGTGTGTGTGTGTGTGAGGGTGTCAGGAATTGAACTCAGGACCTTGCACTTGCCAACGGAGGTTCTTGGAAATATTTAGTGATGATTACTGACCCTCACGACACTGTGTTTCCTGAGGTCAGGAAGAGCAAGCCTTGGTAGAATCTGAACTTCAGCGCTTGCAGCGTTCTGTCTGGGCCAGAACACGTTTGCGCATACCGGAGCACCTCCTCCCACTTTATCTATAAAAACATATAGACGGCGGATATTTATAGAATCACAGGTATATAAAATCCATTAAGCACGTTGTAAGTGACTGTGTAATTACTGGATAAACAAAGGATGAAAGGAAAGTGGTAAGCTCCCAAAGCGGCTTTAATCTACTTTTTATCTTACATTCATTAAGTTGTTTATTTATTTGTCTGCATTCCGCTCTCTGTTGATCATGTGCCAGGCAGGAACTTCCCTTGAGCGACAGGCAGGCTGAGAAAGTGACTTCATTTACTTTACTTTGCCGGGAGAGGGAGGGAGACCCAGAGAAATTCCACAGGCTGCGGGCCGGGCCGCGGGGCGCCCTCCGAGGCCAGGCGGGGTGCGGGGGCGCCCACACGGAAGCTGCTGCAGGCGAGTGCACCTCCACACCTCCGCAGCTCCCCACCTCCCGCCTCGGTCTGAAGCTTTGATGTAGAAACAGACCGTGCCCGGGGCCCCTTTGAGCCTCTGAAAAGCAGTCTTGCAGGGCAATTGCCGTATAGTTAGAGAACTTAACAGTTGCCTTCTACAGACTTGCTTAAGTCCCTGCTCTTATCTACCTAGATCGGCTGCAAGAATCAAAGGTCAATAGAGCTGATGTCCCTAGTAGGCGTATTAATCTCACACAAGGGCCAAAAAGGTGGGGAATTCCACAGCACCCCTTCTGCACCAGGCACAGCAGATGACCCATAATTCAATGTTTCTTTGTTTGGTCGGTTGATTTGGAGTTTTTTTGCTTTTGTTTTTTGTTTTTGTCATACTGGGACCTGAACTCAGGGGTCATCACACTGAGCTATATCCCCATCCCTTTCTTGTTTTTTATATTTTGGGACAGGTTCTCACCAAGTCACCAAATTACCCCAAGTTGGGCTTGAACTTGTGATCCTCCTGCCTGGGTCTGACTGAGTGCTGGGATTGAGAACTGTAGTAGGCCATCCCACCCAGCTCAGATTTATTTTTAATTTCAACACGTACCCATGGTTTAGTCTCTTTGAAAGACACAATTATAATTCACACTTTAGTGGGAGTTTTTGTTGTTGTTGTTGTTTGCAGTATCGGGGATCAAACTTGGAACCTTGCACTTGCCAGGCAGGCGCTTATGCCATTGAGCTATATTTCCGGCCCTACACTTTAGATTTCTATTCAAATTTTGATTTTTTTTTTTTTTTTCCGGAACCGGGGATTAAACTCAGGCCCTTGCATTTGCCAGGCAAGTGCTTATTCTAATGAGCTATCTCCCCAGCCCCAGCTATCCTCCTAGCCCCTAAATTTTGATTTAAATACAGGTCCCCTGACGTAGTCTGGGTTACTTGCTCAGTTCCCTGCCCAACTGAGGGTGGCATTGGCCACGTGGCTGGCCCTGGCCCACAGGACGTCAGGAGGCTCAAGTAAGCAAAGCCACGTGGTGGTCTGCACGGTGGGGCTTGAGGGACAGGACCCAGAGCTGCACAGTCCTGGTCCCCGGAGCCTGGAGCGAACAAGCTGCCGGCTTCCAGCCCTGCCCTGCCCTGTCCCACCCAGAGAGAGGACCCCGGCCAGCCCACAGGCACCTCTCTCTGAACAGGAGGAGACTGGGCCTGAAGCCTCAGAGCCTTGAGACGGTTTGTTACGTGACATTCCGCCACTACTTTGGCACGAGCAGAGTGACACTGGCCTCCTAGCACTGATAGCCTTTCTCTGGGCTGGGCACACGAGTCCAGATGCGGAGAGAGGGGTCTTCAAAATCATTCAAGTACTTGCCAACTGATCTGTCTTTGTTTTGTAAATCAAGGTCAACTACCGCCTTTCACACACTGAATGCTGCTCTGGCCCTTAAGGTTTAAGCACCGCAGCCTACGGGAAGGAACAAAAGAGGCCTGAGGTACTCATTTTACGTCTTCCGCTAGATAAAGCCTTTATTCCACAAGTGCTTCGTCCAAAAAGAAAATCATGCACTTGTTCCAGAGACGTGATCTTGCCGAGCCTTTCCTGCTAGACCTGGAAGGCACACTAGTGAAAAGGAATAGCTAGCGTGTACCAGACGCTCACTGCTGCCCAGCGTTGTTGTTCTTAGCACTTTATGTACTCGTGTCTAATCTCCAGAACTTAACGTGGTAGTTCTGTGGTTATGTCCATTCTACAGATGAGAAAACTGAGGAGTCCAGAGGTTGTGCGCTGACCTACGCTTCCACCGTGTCCCACGCTGGGTCCCAGGCCAGCCCACGCGGCTGCAGGGCTCTGTTCTAACTCAGCAACTGAGACCCGGAGTTTCTGTGGCAGGGGATTTACAGAGTCTTGAGACTGAAACTCCAAAGAGGACAGATCCATCGGCAGAAGCCATAGGCAGAGCCAGGACAGAAGAGGACAGGAAACTGTGGTTCACAATAATAGGGAGGGGAGGGAATGAGGAGCTAGACAGGCCATTGGCAAGTGCCCAGAGGAAAGGGGCCCGGGAGATGGCTCAGTGGAATAAGCGCTTGCCTGGCAAGTGCAAGGGCCTGAGTTCAATCCCCGGTACCGCAAAAAAAAAGTGGGGGGGTTGAGAGGAGCTAGAGATGAGGGAGAAGAGGAAAAGGAGGAGTCCCGAGGGTGTGCTGGGGCATCTTACAAACACACACTGATCAACACAGGCTGATGGGGAACACCGGGTGGAGCTGATGCTGTAGGGAAAGAAAGTCCCCATCTAAAAGATATCTAGGATGAGTCATGAGTCCACATTCTCTAAACTCAAAGACTAGATTTTAGGAACAATGGAGGTTAACAGCAGATTATATATTGGAGTAAATAAAGCTTCTGAGGGAGGGACAGAGAGGGGACTTGAGTGGGTTGCCAAGGACCCCACCTTTCTTAACTTTTTTTTTTTTTTTTTTTTTTTTTTTTGGTGGAACTGGGAATTGAACTCAGGCCCTTGCACTTGCCAGGGAATCGCTTATTCCACTGAGCCATCTACCAGGCCCCAACCCTGCCTCTCTTAAGGGATAGCAAATCCATGAGCTAAGGCCAGTCTAAGGTGGGGAAACACGGGAACTCGCTAGGAGGGCGTGAGGTGAGACAGAATTATGGTCAACCGATAAGGTCACACGCACAACTGCTCAGGTAAAATTGATTAAGTCGGGATCAAATGGGGAAGCGATTCAGGCAGCAAGCAGGCCTGAATACAGAATTGGGGCTTTTCCTGTAGGGGGTTGGGTTAGTGGCTCTTCCTGGCTTTTTCAAGGTGATTGATTCCTACTTAGAATATCAATCCCTGATGCCCTCCTTAGGGAGGTGTGTGCTGTATTTATTTAATCTCTCCTGGCGGTGGCAGCGAAGAGGCCATCTCCCCCGCAGCTGCAAGGCTTCTCCACTTGTCTTCCATCCTGCGACCTCCGAGGGCCCAGCCCTGTCTGACAGCCTGTACTACTTCTGTGTAACTCAGCAGCCTATGTCATTGATGGATCCCCCGCAGTACAGAAAATATAGCAAGACCAATAGCTGCAGAAGGCTTCTCCAGGTAGGTGACAGTGTCTGAAGAGTGCCCGGCATTAGCCAAAAGCAATGTCAGGAGAGAGAAGAGTGATGTAGGCGGCAGGATGGGCAAGGGACGGAACCTACTTCTGTGGCCGCGGCCAGCTGAGGGTGATGTTGCCGCTGCCATAGTATGCTGTTGTGGTTACTCAACCTGAGCACAGGGCCAAAGCAACTGCACACAGCGAATGCATAGGAAACTGCATGCAGGAGCCGGGCCCAAGGTCCTGGTTCCAGCTCCCCAAAAGAAATGATAACAGGGCTGACCAGATAGCTGAGCGGACTAAAGCACCTGCTTAGGCAGACGCAAGGGCCCAGCGTTCAGTCCCCAGCTGCCCAGCCGGCCCCGCCCCCAGGGTGCACTGAGCCGGCGAGGGCCACTGAAGCTGGGCGTGGTGTCACGTACCTGTAATCCCAGTGCTTGGGAGGCGGAAAACAGGAGAATCACTGAGAGTCAAGTCTGTGTAGTGAGACCCTGTACTAAATAAACTTAAAAAAAAAAAGAGAGAGAGAAAGAAGAAATGATAACAAAAAAAAGCCATATAAATGAATACCAAAGTTTAGATTTCAGTGCTTTAGTCCCACAAATACCAAACACAAATGAAGAGCCACAAGACATTCATCTTTAGTATTCAGAGCAACTTTTGACCCCTCAGGTGGCCCGTAGCACATCTGATCCATCGAAATCTGGTGAGTGATAGGCCAGAATGGAGTGTAGGTCACACCATAGAACAACAGGCATTCATATTTATTTCTCAATAAAAAAATAAATATAAAAAATAAAATAAAATAAATAAAAAATAAAAATACTTGAGAAATGGAAAAAAAAAAAAGAAGAAGAAGAACAACAGGCAACTGTGAACAAAGGAACACGTAAGATATTTACTTATAAATAATGAGAATGGGCCGGACAAAAAGCTCAGAGGATTAAAGCACCTACAAGCAGGCACAGGGGCCTGGGGTTTGATCCGATCTAGTGAGATCCTGAACACCCTGTAAACCCCTCCCTAAAATACAAATAAATAAATCAATAATAAAGAGAAGGAATCGTCCAATAAAGAAGAGTAGGCGCTCAGATGGCCCAGGCAAAGCAAGGGAGTTCTGCTGGACTCAACCTGATCGTCGGCATCAACACGGACAACGGCACGGCGGTTGGCACTGTGCCAATTTGGGAGTGGCATTCAAGGTGCGTTCTAAGAAAACCTAAGTATCGTGGAGGTCGAAGAAGAAAGAAAGTGGACACGTTTTCTCAAATTTAACACAACCTTGCTCAAAATATACATCTGATCCGTAATGGGTGGTGACACCAACTGAAATTTTTCTAAAATGACAATAATTTTAAAAACACATGTTGGTCCATCGTGGTAGAGGAAATAGTACATTTCTTTGAGTAGTCTCCTTATGAGAATGAGAACTCAGAATCACTGTCCGAGGACCAAGCAGTCAAAAGGTACGAAGCCAAAACACAAAGGGAAAAGATACCAAAGGAAAGTTCAGATACCTGCCTCATTTAAACAAATGGATGAGGGGCTGGGGAGATGGCTCAGTGGAATAAGCGCTTCCCTGACAAGTGCAAGGGCCTGAGTTCAATCCCTGGTTCCGTCAAAAGGAAAAAGAAAAAAAAAAGGAAGTAAAATAAGGAAAAAAACAAACAAAAAACTTGCAGGAGATATAAAAGTAGAAAGAACAGAAGTAGAACAATGTCAAAACTTCATAGTATAGTTTTATTATTTTTTTTCACTGATGACAATTTATTACGTTTGCAGTATACAGACCAAATAGTAATTAGACCAGGATTATGTCTATATAGAAGTGGGCAAAGATAGATGCCATTCTGGGGGGGGGACATGTGCATTTAATCATGAGTTAGTTGTTTGATCTTCTGCTTATGTCATTCAATTTCTTTCTCCATACGTTCAATTGCCTTTTTTTTTTAATTTTATTTATTT
>NW_004524653.1:4316446-4318956 GCF_000260255.1 Octodon degus
AGAGAGAGAGAGAGAGAGAGAGAGAGAGAGAGAGAGAGAGAGAGAGGAGGTTTATTTAGCTCACGGTTCATAGAGGTTTCGGCTGTTTCTGACACAGCGTGGCTCAGCAGACGGCCATCACAGAGGATGAACAGCTCAAGCAGAAGAAGACAGCAAAAGCAACAAGAGCGAGAGGGAGGCAAGCCTCTTTGTGACCCTTATGTCATATCCAGTCTACCATGATTAGGGCTGTGCCAAACCAACCCAGCAATCACTCCCCCTAATCCCAGCACCCTTAATCCTAGCACTGCCCTACAAATCAATCTCATGTTCTAGATTCAGACACCTTGGAAGAAATTCTATAAACCAAGTGAGTTCCTGGGGGGACACCTAGACACAAACCACAACAAGGTATTTCGTGACTGTTCTTTCATTCACCCGTGCTATCACAAGATCGGTACTTCCCTTTCTTCAGGAGTAAGATGCAGTTCTGTTACAGGATGGACTGAATTTTGTTATCCACTCGGCCGCTGCTGAGCACTTCCCTTATTCCTGCCTTTAGATAGGATGAGTGACATCACTATAGACGGTGGGGCACAAGTTTGCAGGTGTCAGGTAAGGGATTTACCCCTAGGAGAAGATGCTCCAGTGGGTTACTCACGTACATGGATGGATGGATGGATGGATGGATGGGCAGATGACAGATAGATGGATAGATGACAGATAGATGGATAGACAGATAGATATGGAAGATAAGTGGATAGATAGATGATAGTTAGGTTGTAAGTTATACATGATAGATAAATAGATGAGAGATAGGAGATAGATATGACAGATAAGTGGATAGATGATAAATGGGCGGATAGAAGATAGACAAGTGGTAGGTGATAGATGATAGATAGATAATAGATAAATAGATGAATAGATAGATGATAGATATGATAGATAAGTGGATAGATAGATGATAGATAAATAGATGGATAAATAGAAGATAGATGATAGACAGGTGGTAGGTGATAGATGATAGATAGATAATAGATAAATAGATGAATAGATAGATGATAGATATGATAGATAAGTGGATAGATAGATGATAGATAAATAGATGGATAAATAGAAGATAGATGATAGACAGGTGGTAGGTGATAGATGATAGATGACAGATAGATAAATGGCAAATAGATGGGTAGATGACAGAAACGGAAAGATCAATAATAGATGAAAAGATAGACAGATGATAGATAGATATAGATGCTAGCATTTTTATTTTTAATTTTTTTTTTTATTTTCTTGGTACAGGGTCTTGCTACAAAACTCAGACTTATAGTGATCCTCCTGTTTCATCCTGCCCAGTGCTGGGATGATGGGCGTGTACCACCACACCCAGTTTCAGGGCCCGCATGGTGCGCTGGAGGTTCTGGGGCTGGCACAGCACTGTGGCATCAGGGATTGAACTCGGGACCTTGCTCTTGCCGGGCAGACACTTAAACTGCCGAGCTATCCCCCCAGCCTGCTAGGGGTTTTCTAGACAGATTTTAAGTCCACTGTCTCTTCAAAATGAAGTGATGGGCTGGGGAGATCGCTCAGCAGCTTAAGTCCCTGCACAGCAAGTGCAACATCCCGAGTTCTATCCCTGATACTAGCAAGCTACCTACCTAACAAAATAACTGAATGACTAACCAAATAAATAAAATACCATGAATCAGAAGAAGAAGAAGAAGAAGAAGAAGAAGAAGAAGAAGAAGAAGAAGAAGAAGAAGAAGAAGAAGAAGAAGAAGAAGGGCTCAAGGCCCAACAAAGATTTTAAGCTGGTCCGTCACAGAGAACAACGATGCCTACTCCCACTCAACTGAACAGTTAGAGATATGTGACACTTTATTAAGGGTACTTAACTGTTCCATCGTTTTAGGAAGCACATTCATGTGACTAATATGAAAGCTGCCCCTCTGGGACGGGCTCTGTACCCTGGTGCTGGGCAGTGAAAGTTGGGCTGGTGTAAGCACCCCCAGCTGCGTGGAGCCAGCCCCTCCTGGCTTCCCAGCTCCTTGGCATCTTCCCTCAGTGTCAGAGAGTATCACTGCCCAGAACCCCACTTTCAAACATCAGAGTTCTCACTGGGACGTGGAGCTAATATCAGCAGCGCCCGCCCCACTGCTGCCAGGAGGGTTCTGAGAGGCAGCCCCGGGGTGGAGCCCAGGGCCTTATTAGTGTCAGCCGGAAGTATTACTTGAGATGGACGGGTATTCATGAATCAAACCATAGACAGACGCTCCTTGACCTAAAATGGTACTATGCCCTAATAATCCACCCTAAATTGAAAGTAGAATGTCAAGAATGCTTTGAAGGGGGCCGGTGAGATAGCTCAGCAGTCTAAAGCTGCTGCTTATGCAAGTTTAGGCTAAGCCAGCCCCACCCCCAGGGCAGACTGAGCTGGAGGCAAAAAAATGCATTGAGGCTGGGCTAGGTGGCGGCACATACCGGAAGGGAAGGGAAGGGAAGGGAAGGGAAGGGAAGGGAAGGGAGGGGAGGGG
>NW_004524653.1:4319133-4324612 GCF_000260255.1 Octodon degus
AAGGGAGGGGAAGGGAGGGGAAGGGAGGGGAAGGGAAGGGAAAAGGGGAGGGGGAGTTTGTAAAATGGGGAAGGAGATGTTTTAGAAAGGAGGAAAAGAGGAAAGAGAAACGGAAGGAGGGCAAGACATGGAACGGGGCCCAAAATGATCTAGCGCTCGTATTTCTATGCACCAGTTCCCCGAAAATAGAGGTAAACATGATACATTGTAAATATACACTCATTGGAAACACGGTTTCAGTCTGCAGGTCACGGAGCTGATGACCTCGTGGGCCCCTTCTGGCCCAGAGGCTTTGGGGGGCAGGGAAGTCCGCGGAGGGGGCGGGGCGCTTTGCTTCGTCCTGCGCAGGCCTGCAGCAGCCCAGGAGTGCGGCCCGCGGGATCCTCACCTGTCAGCTCCGGGCGCCCAGAGACTTCCAGGAGGAAGCTCCGGTGTCGGTCTGGAGCACACCTGGCCCCCCCAAGGCTCCACTCAGGGCCTGGCCCAGGGAAGTGTGTAAAGAACGTGAGAGAAGGAGAGAACAAAAGGAGAGCAAGTGGGAAGGGAGGAAGAAGGAAAGACAGAAGCTGGGCAAAAAGGAAAAAGGAAGCTGGGCTTCACAACTTGAGATGAATCTCGCTGGAATTTTCCAAATGGAAAACGGACCCAAGTCCTACCCGTTCATGGCCGGATGCTTATACAGCGCATGTGCTGGAATCCCAGAACTCTGGGAGGCTGAGGCAGGAAGATGAAGAGTTTGAGCCCAGCCTGGGCATCTTCTCCAGTTGGCAAGACCCTGTCTCAAGACCCTGGGTTCAATCCCAATATCAAACAAAGAGTGTGCTGGGGAAACAGGGTACCTTAGCGGTCACGAAGAGGCCTCTGAGCCTGGCAACCACCCCCTACCAGCTCCATGTTCCAGAGCAAAGGCCTTCAGCAAGCCTCGGTTTCCCCTCTGTGGACCTCCTGAGACCGCACCCACGGAGCCCTCAGAATCCACAGCTTGCTTGCACGGATGAGCTCTCAGGGCGTGCTGCTCTGACCGCATCACGGGTGCTAAGTCAGCGCCGTGAACGGATGCTATCACCGCATCGCTGTTGCTAAGCTACCATTATCAGCTGAGGTAAGGTGGGTTTGAAGCACAGAGACTTGAGAGAGGGACTTCTCTCCCCAGCGAGGGCCAGGGCTGGGTGGCTGAGCCCTAGGACAGCCTGATACTGTGGTGTACCCCAGCCTGAGGCTCCCTCTGCTCCCCGTGAAGTTGGAGAACAGGGACTGAAAACCTCCCCCGCACTGAGCCCCTGGAGGGCAAAGGTGCAGGGCGCTGCCGGGGCTGAACCGCCTAGAGCCAGGGAAGGGCCCTTGCCGAAAAGCACAAGTTCTGATTAAGCAAGAGTGTGAATTCTGGGGCCTGCCCTGCCAGCCCTGCCCCTGGGCATGCGGAGACAGTGATTAAGACTAGGCATGGTGGCGCACACCTGTAATCCCAGCTCTTGGGAGGCTGTAAACAGGTGGCTCACTAAGCGTCGGATCTTAGTAGTGAGACCCTGAGCACACTGTAGACCCTTCCCTAAAATACAAAAAAAAAAAAAAAAAGTACATTCTGGAGATCTGTGGCACCGTGTGGTTACTATAGCTACTAACATCACCATGAAAATACTGATGTAATGTACACTTCCAACTTGCTAGCAGGGTCCCTATCATGTGTGTCCTGCCACAGAAGAACACGTGAGAGGGCTCAAGGTCCTGAGTTTGATTCCCAGTGCCTCCAAAACAAAAGTGAGGTGATGGGTATGAAGCTCCTTGATTTAATCACCCCATAATGAATACTTAGTTGGCTTTCCGTATCCACAGATAATAAATTTTTTGAGACATTTCACTAAGCCCAGGCTGGCCTCAAACTCAGAGCTACCTTCCTGCCTCAGCCTCCCAAGTGCTGGGGCTGTCAGCATGCACCACCGCACCTGGCTAGATCAGGATATTTTCTAAAAACCGCAAGAGTACTGAACATGTGTGAGTTCACTCTTTTTTTCTCCCCATTTCTCTGGGAAGACGAAGTTTGAACTGAGACCTGCAGGAGCAGAAGCCGGCCTGTGCTGTTCTAAGAAGTATTTTAAGTAGAAAGAAGAGCGAGTGCGAGAGCCCTGAAGCCCAAGGTGAGCTGGCGGTGCCCCTCAGTGGGAGAGCACTTCCGGGGGTATGTGAGGCCCTGACTTGATCCTCAGGAGTGGGGGCCAGGGATTCGTGCAACAGAAATCAAGCAGAATGACAGCCTTGGGGTAAGTGGAGCACCCCAGGAGGGGGAGGGGGAGGGCTGGAGGAGGCTGAGGCAAGGCACAGGCTAGCGGAGGAGCTTACAAACCTGGGTCCTTGGGGCTGGCCAAATAGCTCAGTGGTTTAAAGCGCCTGCAAGCAGGCTCAGGGGGCGGGAATTCAATCCTGGAGCCTGCTGTGTTGGCCCCGCCCCCGGAGCATGCTGTGATAGTGATTGAGACTAGGCATGGTGGTGCACGCTGTAATCCCAGCTCTTGGGAGGCTGTAAACAGGCAGATCACTACAAGTCTGATCTAGTAGTAAGACCATGAACACCCTGTAGACCCTTCCCTAAAATTAAAAAAAAAACCCGGTTCTTATCAACTGTGCTTCCGATGCTATGGTGGTACCACTAGAATTCATTTGAATTAAAGGATTTCCAATAATAGTGATAGCAAGTGGAGTGGAATAAAGTAGGGGAAAATCCTTTAAGTGCAGAAGGTGTCTCATTCCTGCCCACATGAGCCTAAATTCCGGCCAAACAGAGGTGTAGCTCAGGGGTAGCGTTTGCCTGGCATGTGCAAGAACCTGGGTTGCATCCCCAATACTACAGTAATTAAATGAAAATTTTAAAAAATCTAAATGAAAAAATTAAAACAGGAAATCCAGCACCATGCCATGGGCAGCGTGTGGGCATGTCGAGGCCACCCCTGTGCCCAGGGACTTACCATAAGCCCTGCCAGCCACATGGTTAAGAGTCCCAGGGAGACCCTGTGTCTCTTGTCAGGCTGCCCGTCGAGCACCCTGGTTAAGGTGTTAGCATTTCGTGAAGACACTCTTAGCCTCAGATCAGCCTAAAGCCGGGTCCTTGCCGTGTGGTGGTCTGAAGGTGACTTCCTGTGGTCCGCCCTGTGCCTAGGGGCCGCTGGGCCCCTGTCAGAGCCAGGCTCATGGTGCTTCCGCTCCACAGACAGCCAGAAGAGCGCTACTTCTGGTCTCAGGCACCCACCTCGTTCACTGCACACCCCTCACCCAGTCACCTCAGGTGCATAGGTGAGTTGTGGGGAGCCCCCTCCAGATGTCTCCTACCCTGCAGCACCTGGGTTGGGGCACCCCACCTCAACTCTCCTAGGGGCCATCTTTTTCTCATATTGATTGTGGAGAACCACCTGGGCGACTCTCCCTGAAGGAGGAGCCACTGCCTGCATTCTGGCTGAGCCTGACCTATTTCCATGTATTGATGTGGACAGAGCTGGCCAGGACTTTTCCTAACCCTTCCACTGGCTTTATCTCAGCTGAGTCATGCCCATTACTCCTTCTGCACACCCTTCTCTCTGTGCAATGTGCCTGAAACCACCCTCCCACCTAGCCCAGCTCATGGTGCTCACCTACTTCCTGCCATCCTTGGTCACTCCTCCTCAAGCCACTCCTCTCCTCCTGACTGAATAAAGCCCAGCTTCGGCCCAGGGTCCAGGCCTTTGTTCCAGATGGCCATTACCATGGCTGGACTTAGGGCCCCTGGACTCCTCAGAACTACAAGTACGCCTCGGTACCTTCATTCTTGCCGTGGGTTGCACTGGGTGTGGGAGGCTGGAATTAACTTGATGGGATGGCAATAATTTATTCATAGGATTACAAATACAAACTGCCCTGGCCAAGATGAGGACCAGGAAGGGATCTCTATAATTAATACTAAAAAGAACAGCTAACACGGATAGCATCCGTGTCTACCAGTGCCGCAGAGTCCTCGAAAGCACACCTGTGCTGTATATGTATCTCGTGAGCATAGCTGTTCGTGAGCCGAGCTCACTGAGTAACAGTGTGTAATGAAATAGTGAAGACATACATAATACAATCCTTGCACTGACACTGTAGTTATCCCCATTTTACAGAGAAGAAAACTAATACAGAGAAATGTAGTGGGATTGGTCAGACCTGGGTGGCTAGCACTGGACTCCAGTCCCCACCCTAGCCGGCCTCCTGAGCTCTGTGCGCTGCTTTTGCCTTCGCACCACAACCCCTGCCTGGCCCCTGGTCACATCAGATCACTCTGCTGTCCCAGCGAGGCTCCAACTTGCAGTCCTCCTGCCTCAGCCTCCTAGACTTCTGGATCTGAGGCCTGCACCACCACGCCGGGCCCGCCTCGCCCTTCTGTGTCGTCGCTGTTTGCTCATCCTTCTCCCCATCAGCAGAGGCAGGGCCTGTGGCTGCACTGCCCTGGAGTATCTGTGGCACCTGCTATAGTGGCCTCTGTCCCAAGGAAGGTGCCGGATGTGCTTTGTTTACGGACTTGATTGGAGCAAGGAGTTGTGAGGGAAACGTGGGTCTCTTAAAAAGTATTTGAACCTCTGCTGGCTAAGAAGTTTGGAAACCCTTAAAAGGAGGCACTTAGAACCAAGAAAGGGCAAAGGCATGCAGGAGTGGGCACAGGATGAGTCCATTCCACAAGTGGAGTCACAGATACCAGATTTGGCTTTTCCCAGCAAACTAGTTCAGCATCAGAAAAAATAATCCAAGTCCCTGCCTCCTCATATTTTCAGAGTAGCCGGCAGGAGGGAAATCCCAGGACGAAAAGGGAAAGTAGAGGCGGGCAGCATGCTGAGAGACACAGTACACAGACCTTTGATAAAATAGTTGTCCTCCTTATCATCCTAACAGTCTTGTGCTCACTCTCACTTGTGGGTTATTTTCCCTCTGCTGAGTATGCGTGTGGCCGGACCTAGCGGAGCTTGTACCCCGCAGCGAGGACGGACCCACGCAAGGTGCTGAGTTAGAAAAGCTGTGCTGGGTTTCAAAGACAGCTGAACATCCGAGGGTGCCCCTCTGTGGACAGCAGGCGGACCTGAGATTGTCCGACTTTACCCAGTGAGATGGGTACTCAGTGGAAACTGTGCCTCACGTCCCGACCTCCTCTGGGCAGTGGCAGCGGGCCTCCACAGGGGACACCGTGATTCTCCACTGTGCTCCGTGCCCCGGACAGGATGAGCTGTAGCTTAGCTATTTAAAATACATCTCTGAATATAGGGAATAAACAATGGAGGTGAAGGAAAGGAGAAAGGCAGGAAATACAGGAAGGGGAAAACCATGTGAACGCATACACGGGACAGCGAAGAGGACTGAACCACTAATTTCTTTTTTTTTTTTTAATTTATTTATTTATTTTGTGTGTATGTGGCCAGCTCAGCCCACCAGGGGGCAGGGCTGGCTGGCATGTGGTGCTGGGGGATTGAACCGCAGTCCCTGTGCT
>NW_004524653.1:4325685-4338467 GCF_000260255.1 Octodon degus
GGGGGCGGGGCTGGCTGGCATGTGGTGCTGGGGGATTGAACCGCGGTCCCTGTGCTTTGCTAAGCTTGTTCTGAGTAGGTGCTTTAGACCACTGAACCATCTCACCGGCCTGGTGCTTTGTTCTGTCTTTATTCCTATTATTTGTTTTTGAGTTTTACCCTCTTTAAAAAAATACTATGTATAATATTTCTGACTTCCTGTGTTTTCTGACTCGCCGTGTGTTTATTAAGGCATAGCCCCATCTTTGACTATCCACCTACATAAGATATCTCATGAAGAATTATTTTATATTGATTGTAGAATGACATGATCATGTTATAGACAATAAAATATACTAAAACTTTTGCTGTCTCTTTTACATGTGGTTCTTTAAAAGATTTAAATTTTGTATGTGGTTCATATTATATATCTATTGGTTAGTGCTGTTATAGAGGCTTAAAGCTAATGAATAAATATGCGTGTTAATAAAACACTTTATAGTGATGGGTGCCTTGAAAATTTAAGTAAGAGCCAGGGAGAGGGCTCAGTGGCATAAGCTCCTGACTGGCAAGCACAAGGTCATGAGTTCAATCCCTGGCACACCCCCCCCAAAAAAAAAACTAGGTAAGAGAGAGAGTTTCATGAAAGCCTTTCCTGAAGTGGTAGATAATTGCCTAAAGATGTAGATGAGTCCTTATTTCTAGAAAAATCGTTGAGGGCCTACTCTTTCATTGCATTATCAACAAAAATTCTGAACGGGTAAGAAAACTGCAGGTGTGAAAATGGGTGAAGTATTTTGCACCTCCGGAAGCGCCTTCTTCTTGTCAAAGCCAGGAATCCTGCTTTTCCCTTGTAAACAGCGGGCTGAGGCCAGAGGATTATCTTCTTTAAGCAGAAGTAATACAGACCGCGTGAATAATTTTCTTTTCATTTAGCTAGCTTGGGGGCCCAGCCCTAGCTCAGTTCTTTAAGTGGCAGCTTCCACAATGCTGGCAGCCTCAGTTTGCTGTAGTTCGATCCCCACAACACTCCAGCCATGCAAAAGTGCCCTGAAGGCATTCAAGGAGCAAAACACACACACACACACACACACACACACACACACACAAAAATATTCCTTTTCATTTAGCTATTTGCAGCTCAATCACCAACTTTAATTCTCATAAAACAAAATCCCTCTCTGGGGATAGGGAGACAGCTCAGCCGCACAGCACCTGCCTGGCAAGCACAAGGTCCTGAGTTCCATTCCTGGTATTAAAAAAAAAAAAAGTCTGATAATAGTGGACACAAAAGTAAACAACGCCCTCCCCACAGAAGCCCTGCCTGCATGACCTCAGGAGTCTCAGGGGCGCTAAGCCAGGGCCTCCAGCGCAGCCAGCTATTGGGTATCATCCTGAGCTCTAAAAGCTTCGCCTGCGCTAGTCTAGATGGACTGCGGGCAGTACTTGTGTTTTCTGTGTGTGTACCCAACACACGCACAACAGTGCCAATTCAAAGCCAGCCGAGGCACGTTAAACATTTCCTACATGAAGAGTACTATAATTGCTGGAATAAGCTAGTCTGGGGACCGCTCAAAAGCACTGTATAAAAAATTCAAGCCCAGATTAGACAGCTCCGGCCCCAGGGAAAATGAAAGCGAACAAGAAGCCAAGCTGCCGGGCTGTTGAAACTGTAAACGGCCGCTGACCTTCGATCCCGAGGAAGCCCTGGGAAGTCGGGTGCAGGCAACCGGAGAGGGCCGCTCGCCAGCCGCGATCTGTCGCATGCAGGCCCGCACGATCGCTGCGTCTTAAGCTGGATCGCGGGCTGCGCTGGTGAGAGGACAACGCCGTCGGGTGCAGGCCCGAAGCGCTGGAGGTCGTGGGCTCCAATCCAAACAAATCATCTCAAAAATGTTTTTACATTCGCCTTTCAAGAGCCCGAAGTATGTCAAAGATCAAACTGCGCCATGCCAAACCCCTCACGCCAAAGCCTTGGGAAAGCATTCCCTGGGCATGGGCTTTGCCCAGATTTTGGCTTTCCTTGACCCAAAGAGATTAGCTCTGCTCCCCAATGTTTTCTCATCAGCCACCCCCCACCCCCGCAACAAGAACAGAAAAACAGAGCAACCAAGGAGTACTTCCACTATTTCCTCAAATTACATTCAGTTGGCTTCGACATGCACCCGCGGTCAGGGGCCTGCTAGCTAGCTCCCCAGACTCTGAGTCATACCTTCGAGGCACTATTTTAAGACATTATCTAAGGGAATCCGGGGCAAGAATTTGGTTCTGATCATTCAGATGTTATGCTTTAAAAATGAGGTGTGGCCGGAGCTCTCAGATAACCTGGCAGCGGAACCTCGGCTATTATTGCGCTGGTTGGCGCTTCACGCTGAGACCCACTTAGAGGGACAACTCTGTTCCTGCGAGTACGCAGCAGTGTTTGTGGGTTTGAGCAATACAAAAAAGGCCTCTCTGCCTGGCCCCTTATTCAGATGCCCCACCTTTCCAACTCGTAATTCACTAGTCCAATTCACTAGTCCGCCGAAGGCCCCAGATTTGATCAGTTCTCTGACCCCAGCCATCCTGCCAGGAGAGGAAACCCTCACAGACCCAGAAGCCAAGATTCAAACCGGAGTGGCATGCCAAAATTTCTTTGGAAAGGAAACAAGCCCTTACAACAAAACAAAACTGGCTGTGTCGGAAGATCGGAGAGGATAATATTAATGTCCTCCGCTGGGTAGCTATTCATCAGCCTCTTTAGTTTCCAGCTGCAGAAATATACCGAGGAGTGGGGGAAATAATCCCTCCTGGTCCTAGGGAGTGTAGGAAGAGCGCTATTTGGGCCCGGCCGCCAAGGCCGCGGATGGATGAGTGGGTGGGGAGGGGAATGCGGGCCCTCCCTGACAACAACAGAAAACTTTTCTGGAGTATCCTGTTCCCATACTAGAAACATGCGGGGACTCCTTGCCAAGCACATAATAAAAACTTCCTCTCTCAAAATGTTTTCTGGCAGTATGTTTCAAATGTAAACCGTGATAAATATCACAGTGGACTGTCCAGCTTACAAAACATTAAGTGTATCCCGAAAGTCTCCCAAGCTTCCCAGGGTAATGAAAGTATCTTTTTTTTTTTTTCTTTTCTCTTTTTTTTTTTTTTTTTTTCAGAACCGGGGATTGAACTCAGACCCTTGCACTTGCCAGGGAAGCGCTTATTCCACTGATACTTTCCCCGGCCCCGAAAGTATCTTTTAGAAGAAATTGTACCGTCTAAGGAATGTCCATGTTCGTTTCAGAAGTTTTCAGAACTGAAACAAGAACGCGAAAGACATCCACCCACAGCACAGAAAGCCTTGTTACCCGAGAAAAGCCTGCTTCTACACGCAGACAAGGAACAAACCAGCATTTTTTTTTTTTTTTTTAAGCTGAAAACTCCAAGGAGGAGCTTGCATTTGCAGATCTAATCTGAGTCTGTGTTTACCTCTTAAAGGTGACACGGCTGAAATTTTCCTACAGCTGGTCTGGATCAAAAGGCCAATTTTCTCTCATTCACTTGGGAAGGAAACCCTGCTCCGAGGCTGTTCCAGAGATGAGTCACTTAGCCCCCGCATCGGACATGGGATTAGGCCATTTGTTTGTTCCTGGGATAGCTTCCATCTTTGACTGAGACTGGGCTCCACAATTTGTTCAAACATTTCCTGAGAATTTCTTGTTTGTTCAGACAAAGGCCAGAAGCTTAAATTTTCCTGACTAAACCAGTTGCTGGTTCCCAGGTGGCGCTGGGCCAGCAGAGCAGACCCCCAGCACGGTGGGACCCGCGGCTCCCCTTCCCGAGGACGGTGTCGTTGCGGGTACTCAGGGTCCACTCAGCTTGGGGGGCCAAAATGCCTTTCTTTCCTTCCTGACTTACTCCCCCTTCCTTTTCTCCTTCCCTCCCTTTCTTTCTTAAACGCGACTGGCAGACGATGCTGGTAATAAATCAAGTGAGCAATTCTTTTACCTTTCAGAACATTTTAGGAAGTAAAAATAACTTATCTTTTTCATTGTTCTACATTAAGCAACAAATCCAAAATAATAATAATAATAATAATAATAATAATAATAATAAGAGACAAGGGAAAGATTAGGGGGAAGGGAGGGAAGGAAGTAAGCTGGCATCTAATTCTAAAAAATCACCCAAGTAAATTTCATGTGCAAGTAAAATAATACTCTAGTTTGCTTAGCATTTCAGCTCCACATACATTATTAATTGGTCGTCTGACATCATTAACCATCTTTTATATTGAAGGGAACCAAGGATTAAAGAACTGACACCTGTAATCCCAGCACTCAGGAGGCTGAAGCAGGAGGATCACTATGAGTTTGAGATCAGGCCGGGCTACAAAGTGAGTTCAAGGCCAGCCTGAACTGTATAATGAGACCCTGTCTCTAATAATAACAATAAGAAGAAGAAGAAAAATATAGCTCAGTGGCACAAGCGCTTGCCTGGCAAGCACAAGGTCCTGAGTTCAATTCCCAGTACTAATACTAATACTAATAATGTAAGGGCTGGTCAGACAGCTCAGTGGATTAAAGTGCCTGCGTAGGCAGACACAGGGGTCGGAGGTTCCAGCCCAGCCTGCTGTGCTGACCCCACCCCCGGGGCATGCTGAGACAGTGATTGAGAGTGGCGTACACCTGTAATCCCAGTGCTTGGGAAGCTGAACACAGGCAGATTGCTACGAGTTCAATCTACAAAGTGAGACCCTGTAGACCCTTACTAAATAATAATAATAATAATTTAAGAAGGTTACAAGCCTACTACAAGATTGAGCCACCAAAGAACTAGACCCTCCTGTCCTGGTCAGTGGTTCCCACTGCACCCGAGGCTGTCCCTTCATTGTGGCGCTGCCGCGGCATGCGGCTGCAGCCCACCTTTCAGCAGGTTCTTCCCAATGCTTATGAGCACCCTCCCAAATGATTTGGTGAGAACCTGAAGCCCCGCATTACCTCGGGACCACTGCAGAGACTCACACCACACCGTAACAGGACCCAGCCGCAGGCCGCCTCCTCTCACGCGGCTCAGAGAGCACCCCAGCGTGCCACGGCCCACGGCTAGCCATCCTGTCGCCCCGCAGGAAGCTCTTTGAAGGGCTCTGGTCTTAAGTGTCCCTCAGAGTCCTTATGGGAGATTGGTCCCCAGGAAGGTGCTTTGAGAAGAGGGGAAGCCTTTCTGTCACTGGGGGTGTCCTGGAGGGGTTTGGGGGCCCCAGCCCTCCTGCGTCCCCTCTTTTGCTTCCTGCCCATGCAGCCAGGGGTCTCCCTCGACCACAGGTTTCCATCCTAAAAGCAATGGGGCTAACTAGGCACAAACTAAACCCTCCGAAACCAGAGGCAAGACCCCTCTTTCCTCAGCAAGCTGATTTTCTCGGGTATCTGTTACCGCCCTGGAATGCTGACACGCTGCACTTGCTCCTTTGAAGAGCGACTTGGCCCACTTCCGGGGACATTCACACACATTGGACACATTCTGAGCTGTCACACATGACGGAGAGATGCAGAGCCCCCCACCCCCACCCCACCGCGATCTAGGACTCATGATGCTGGGATTAGGGGGCACTGAGTTAGTCCACTGACTGGAATTAGTGTCATCCTGGGTGTGGCTGACTGGATTTACTAAAGACATAGTCAGGGGGTCGGGGAGATGGCTCAGTAGAATAAGTGCTTCCCTGGCAAGCGCAAGGGCCTGAGTTCAATCCCTGGTTCCACAAAAAAAAAAAAGACATAGTCAGTAGAGAGCAGGGAGCCCCTCCGCATCCTGCAATGCACAGGACAGCCTCGTGCCACCACAGCCTCAACGTAATGCTGCCAAGGACAAGGACGAGAAATCCCACCACCACCAAAAACCCAAAATTAATTGACACGGAATTGTCCATGTTTATGGGCTGCACTGCGGCTTTTCAGTATGTACCTGCCAGGCATGATTAGATCAGGGCAGTTGGTGTATCCATCACAGGTGCCCCCCTGTGAACACTGCGATCCCTAGCTGCTGCTGCCCAGCACTCACCCTGCCTCGATGTCCAGCCTTCGGTCACCTCCCCTCTCCCGCTGTACCGCTCCCTGACTGCATCGTGTGCACCCGGATGGTGCTGGGCGTGCGCTTTTCCCTTCAGCCCTGGATAACTTTCCGCGGTACCCACGCTGGCTGAGGACCTGGGTTTGCTCTTCTGGTGACCTGGGTAGCCCTTCTGAGACACAACTCTGACCAAGGTCTCCGCTTGCTCTCACTGCCTCCCCGGCCTGCTTCTTCAGTACAAGTCAACCAACCCCAAGAGGCGTTCTCATCCTTTCTGGGCCCTGGATGTACAGCGGGAATCCAGGCGTGCTTCCTTGAGCGACTCCCAGCCTGGTCTGGTGTCCATCTCTGCTCCTTCTCCCACTGTGGTCCCCCATCCCCTGGCTTCGCTGGACTCCTTACTGCCTACCTGGCCCCGCTGCTGGGGACTGTTTGCCCCTGCCCAGAGGCAAACAGCTATGTTTTGTGACCCAGACTCTATCCTCACGCCTAGCCTGAGGCTTTCCCATACCACGGCATCTAAGTCCCAAAGGGTGTGTCTTCCTGCTCCACAAGGGAAAGAGTGGTGGGCTGCTTCCTGCCTCCTGTACACTACTCATTCAGAAAAAAGTACACATACAAAAGCACAGCCTAAAAAAATAAAACACAGCCTGCTGGATTTTCATGCACCCAAAAAACCCAACTTTCATACAGCCAGACTGAGATAGAGAATATTTAAGCCCTCCACATCTCTCTTGGACTCACAGTTCACATAAACGTTTTTACTTCACCTTTTTTTTTTTTTTTTCCTGTTCCAGGGATTGAACTCAGGACCCTGCGCTTGCCAGGCAGGCACTTATTCTACTGAGCTATCTTCCCAGCCCTAAAATTATAGCTTGATGAAAGTATGGTTTTTTAATTTAATTTAATTTAATTTTTTTTTAATTTTTTTATTTTAGGGAAGGGTCTACAGGGTGTTCAGTATCTCACTACTAGATTGGACTCATAGTGATCCGCCTGTTTACAGCCTCCCAAGAGCTGGGATTACAGGTATGCACCACCATGCCCAGTCTCAATTGCCATCTCAGCATGCCCCAGGGGCAGGCCAGCACAGCAGGCCTAGGGATTAAAGCCCTGATCCCTGCACCTTACTTCACTTTGTTTTATAGTCCTTGTAGGCACTGTGCTTCATTTTCTCCTTCCTTTGTCAGGTTTGGCCTTAGTAAATGAAATCTCACCTTTAGCAAGCTTGCCCACTGTAAGAAAAATGAACTCTGGTGGGATGAGGAGGCTGTGGATGCAAAAGCAAGGAGGCAAAATTATAACAAAAAAATAAGAGATTTAGAAATGATGATACCATGAAGATGTCTTAAGAATACTTAAAAAAAAAAAAAAGAATACTTGCAGGGAATATTTTGCTGAATTGACACACCTATAATATTTAAATGACAATAGAATATACTACTCTGACAAAACTAAACAAAAAAAGGGGATACAAATGAACAATCATTTTGTATCTGTATATTCAAAATAGTTAGGATCGGGGCTGGTGAGATGGCTCAGTGGTCTAAAGCACTTACTTAGAACAAACTAAGTTAAGCAAAGCACAGCGACCGCGGTTCAATCCCCCAGCACCACATGCCAGCCAGCCCCACCCCCTGGTGGGCTGAGCTGGCCACACACACAAAATAAATGAATAAATAAATAATAAAAAAAAATAGTTAGGATAGATATACAGCTACATTCTCTTAATTCAGTGAATAGAAAGATTTGTTCTAATAGTGTTTGTGGACAGGATATCACGTCTGCACCTTGTACTATGAATAACCACTCAGAAGACAACAATATGCAATGTATTAAATCTTGAAACTGTCCTACTAATCAGTTTTGAAACTGTCTCATTGCTATTTGTTTCTCAATAAAATTATTTTTAAAAGGGGCCAGGGAGATGGCTCAGTAGAATAAGTGCTTGCCTGGCAAGCGCAGGGTCCTGAGTTCAATCCCCAGTACCAAAAAAAAAAAAAAAAATTAGACTGAAGACAGCTGTTGGCTTGTGCCGTGCTGCGCACTGGGGTGAGGACGGAGGCGGGGAGCCAGTTTGAGGGCTCCTCCACTGCTAGGGAGACGTTCACAGTTATTTAGTGCTGCTTACCGAGGGCCACCAAATACAGGCTGGGCCCTCTTTTCTTCCTTCTTTCCATACATGGTGACTTTTTAAACTGTTTGTCAGACATGTGTTGAAGCCTGATAAATTGTGTTTCTTTTTTTAAAAATTTTATTTATTTATTTATGTGTGTGTGTGTGTGTGTGTGTGGCCAGCTCAGCCCACCAGGGGGCGGGGAGGGGGCGGGGCTGGCTGGTATGTGGTGCTGGGGGATTGAACCGCGGTCCCTGTGCTTTGCTAAGCTTGTTCTAAGCAGGTGCTTTAGACCACTGAGCCATCTCACCAGCCCCTAAATTGTGTTTTTTCATCAGTGGTTCCTAGTTTTCTTCTGGGATGTGCCTAAAATACATGGAGACTATGAGGAAATAGGCTGTCTTTTCGTTTTCCATACCGGGGATTGAACCTAGGACCTTGAGCTGAGCTCAGAGAGCTGGGCTCCCAGGGAGGCACCACCACGCACACCCAGCACTACTGCGGTTACCGGGCATGTGTTCTGGGGCGGGTTTGTCAGACAGCAGACGGTTACTTAAATATCAGTAACAAGCCGGATCCAGTTCTTGGATAACCTCTGGACGGTTCTATGGTGTGTGTGTGGTGATCCGTTCTCAGTCAGACCCCAGTGGAACCCCTGCCAGTCTCCGCAGCCCTCGGGTGCATTTGTCTCTCCAGCCCCCTGTGCAGCTGGAGTCCAGCTGCCTCAGTTTCCCCAGCGGCTCAGCTCCTTCTCCCATTCGGAGCCCATGCTCCCTCTCCAGGATGCCCCCTCCCAGACATGCTGAGTGTCCCAGGCCTCTGACTGCCCCAGGGGAGAGTCCCTGACGAGTCTCTTGGGAGAGGTCTCTTATTGTCCTGGCACTTTTATTTTTGCTGAGACACAATGTCTGACCCTCGAAGTTAAAGGAAGGGAGGTTTACTCTGGCTCCCAGTTTAGAGAGGTCTCACTCCATAGTCAGGGCGGTGGCTGAGGAGAGACAGTCCAGGGCAGAGCAGGCAGGGAGTGGCAGCGATGAGCTCTCCTGTCCCTTTTATGCCATCCAGGCTACAAGCCTTCTGGGGGGTGCTTTTGTCTTTAGTAAATCCATTCAGTCACTAAAGCCAATGAATGGACTAATTTAGTGCCACACACCCTTAATCCAAGTACCACCGTCCTAGACCCAGGAGGCTCTGAAAAGCCCTACCATGAGTATGTGAGGCTTCGGGGGACACCCAGAAACAATCATAACACGGACTCCAGTGTGCATGGGAAGTCAAAGACTCCCATAGCAAGTAGCGTTGCCTATCAATGGATGACTTTGACACCGTGGTCTGAGGCTGAAGTCAAATATTGTCTGTAAACCCTTAAATTATAGAGACTCCTGGACCTTTGATTTAGACTACAAACCTCAAACATTAGCTCTGTCTCTTTCTTCTTCAGCTACATCAATGAAATAAATTAATGATTCAGATTATCCCTTATCCCAACGGGCTGCTTTAGTACTCATTATTAATAACAGCTAACATACTGATGCTGATAAGTTTTGAGCAGTGATTGAGAATGTATTTAAAGTATTGTAACAGAGACTGGGCATGGCGGCGCGTGCCTATAATCCCAGCTCTCGGGCGGCTGTAAACAGGCGGATCTCTACAAGTCTGATCTAGTAGTGAGACCCTGGACACAACACCCTGTAGACCCTTCCCTAAAATGCAAAAAACAAAAATTTAAAAAAAAAAAAGTATTACAACAGTAGCATTCACTCACCAGCTTCTGAGCTAGCTAACCCTCCCGTTTGAAAGCACAGAAGGGCACCGGAAACTAGTTTACAAAAAACTCCTACCACAGACCCTGCCATGCATGTGGAATTTGCAAGCTCACTTGGACCAAAAGCCTAGGAGATGAGACCTGGGGCAGAGTCTTCAGTCCTGCACTGAGACGTCACACTGCAGCTTATCAGTATGTGCAGTTACCGTGTGTTAATCAAAAATAAAAGAAAAAGACTGGGTGTGGTGGCGCGCACCTGTAATCCCAGGTCTTGGGAGGCTGTAAACAGGTGGATCACTACAAGTCCGATCTAGTAGTGAGACCTTGAACACCCTGTAGACCCTTCCCTGAAAAATACTAAAGAAAGAAAGAAAGAAAAAAGAAAAGTCCATGCAGCAGCAGTCTCCAAGTCCCTCTCTCTGTCCCACCTGCAAGTCTCCAAGTCCCACCTGCAGCCTCTCAGCTCGGCTCGCTTCCTTCTCATCTTATCCAACCCTGCAGAACCAAACACATGTTGGCCTTAAGGTTTTGATCTCAGAGAAACAGACAAAATTTCCCTGAACATCTTTGGAAAAAGTCCCTGGGAGGGGACACTAGGTGGCTTGGGACCTGTGCCCATCCCTGGCGGGTGGGGAATCAGCCTGTGAGGCCCTTGCAGCTAGAATGGGGCTTGTTGAGAGGAACAATAGGCCCTTGGAGACCAGCCCTCCTCTTGGTCAGGGTGCAACAGAGCCTGTGCTGGAAGCGTGAGGGACCCTGGCGCTGCCGAGGCGTAAGCGAGCGCCACCTGTGCACCAGGCCACAGGCGCTCTGTGCAGAGGACCTCAGCTCCCTCCGCAACCATCTCACACTCAGGTCTCTCTTGGTTTTTCTGGTGGAGAACCTGAGGCTCAGCAAAGGCCCGGGTCCCGAAGCCCCATGTCAGAAGGGCTCTTAGCCATACCAGAGTCCTGTCCGGGCGGCCTGACGTTCATCTGGGCCCGGTGTCCACTTCTCTTCTCCAGTCTCTTCCTCCGCCTCCCACTTCTTTTTCCTCGCTTCTTTTTCTGTGTACAGGAATAGAGGCTGAACCCAGAGGATTCTACCACTGGGTGACATCTCCAGCCTCTTTTATCTTTTCATTTCATTTGCTAAATGGCCCAGGGTGGGCTCACATTTGTGACCCTTCTGCCTCAGTCTCCCAAGAGGCTGGGATTAGGAGCATACACAGCCACACCAGACTTTCAGATGTGCTGCTTATTGCAGCTTTTTGTCTCCACCTCGATCCGAGTGTGTGTGTGTGTTTGTGTGTGTGTGTGTGTGTGTGTGTGTGACACACACAGGGGCTCAAGGACCCTGCATGTCAGGAACTGTGGACCTCCCTCAGATAGCTGCACATTTCAAAGGGCAACGGAGTAGGAGTAGAGGCTTGGGTACCAGCGCTGGGTCTGATTAGCTATGTGACGGTAGCCAAGCCACGGGGCCTCTTCAGTCATCTCCCCAAGCTGTGGGAAGGTGAGGAATCCTGCTCCAAGCCTCAGGAGAAACACTGCAGGCCGTCAGACATCTAAAGCCTGCACTGTGAACTCTGGCTCTCATAAAGGCCAATTAGCATTATTTTTTTATTCTCCTTAAAAACAAATCCTCCAAGTAAAAGCATGATAATAAGCTCATTAAAACTAAAAGTGTTGACCCGGGCTTGGTGGTGCATGCCTGTCACCCCAGCACTTGGGAGGCAGAGGCAGGAAGATCACTGAGAGTTTGAGACCAAGCTGGGCTACAACATGAGTTCGAGGCCAGCCTGAGCTGCACAGTGAGATCTTGTCTCAAAAAGACAAAACAAAACTGAACTCTATCCAGTGGTCAGCCAGTGTAACCAGCCATCAGGATGTCCTGATGGCTCAGATAGAGGCAGGTTGCCACCTGCATCCCCAAGCCACCCAGGGTGCCGTGGCCCCCTCCAGGATCATGGGGAACTTCGGGGGCCCAGAGGGTGACAGCCGGCTCTGCAGAAGTACTCAGCCAGCCCACTCGCCTCACAGCTTGGAAGGCACGCCCTTCCTGCAAGTTGGAGGAGCTCCCTTTACTTATTGGCCTGGTTTTATTTGATCTTTCTATGGCCCAAATCTGGAAGGAACCTAAACACTTTATAATAGGAGACTGGCTAAGTAAACAATGACATCCCTCCTATCAAATGGCATGCGGCCTTATAAAATAGAGTGAGTCAGCACTAAGCTGTAGCCGTTAAAGACAGCTGGGATCCGCGGGCCGGCGGCCAAGGCAGGTGGCCAGGTGGATTCGGGTAACCCCGCTTAGGGCCACACAGAATAGACCTTGATGGTGAGTAGCTCTACCTAGGACGTGACTACACAGCTCTCAACTCAGATTGTTATTTCTTTAGTAGAGACCACACACTAGCAGATCAAAGACTGGATCTGTGTAAATCGTACATGGAACATTTCAGCCTAGGTTAGAGGCCGCAGCAACTGTCACCTCTCAGGTGTGGAGCTGGCAGGTAACCAAGGAGGGGCTCAGGCAGGGTTTCACAGCCACTTTGGACTTTGGTCCTCCTTATGTTGGGCCACCAGCACCCTCTGCTCTTCTTACCACGTGGCTGTTGTTTTGTAGCAGGCTCTAAACAGACTGTGGAATATCCTGGCCGTGCAGAAGAACCCAGCAGGTAGGGGTGACCGCCCAGAGTCTGGGTGGGGGATGCAGCCTGCTTGGCCCAGGGACACAGCCGGCAAGCAAGGCCCAAGGCAAGGCCAGGGTTAATACTCCTTCCTGAGCAGCCTGAGCCTGTGATCCTGTAATTAGGCTAATTAACAGGAGCCGAGGAGCTGGGATGGAAGTGTAATTGGTAGCAGGCACCTGAGCTCTCCAAGGAAGAACAGAGAAGACAGCAGCCTGG
>NW_004524653.1:4338686-4339951 GCF_000260255.1 Octodon degus
GGGGAGGGCAGGGGGGAGGAGGAGGGGGAGCAGAGGGCGTGGGTTCCTCCTGCCAAGGCATTTGATTCCCAGACTTCCCTGTTTGGAACACAGAGGCCTGCCTAGTCATTCAGAGAACTACAGCCTAGATTAGGGATGGGCAGAAAGGTAAAGCGGGACTCTGTTAATGTTTTTCAAACTGAGCTATATCCATTCGCAGACTGAGGAGAAAGCATCTCCGCTTGGTGGCCACATGTGACCGAGTCCCTTCAGTGCCAGCAGGAATGAGCCTGCACGCCCTCCGGCCCCCACTCCACGCCAGCCCCCACGCCTGCCAAGCCGGCGCTGTGCAGGGCGCTGAGGAAGGCTTTCCTACGTGACCCCCAGCCCATGCGTGAAGAACGTACTCCCCGCCCCCTCATGACTAGTGTTGCCAAGTTAGCCAAAAAAATACTGGACTCCAGTGAAATTTGACCCTGAAATAGACAATGACTGAGTCTTTAGTTTAGGCATATGCCAAGCAGTATGTCCGCCATGGATGTACTTATCCTAAAATGTTATTTTTATCTGAAGTTCAAATTGAGCTGGACATCCCGTATCTTTTCTGTCGACTTCATTTATGTCTAAGAGTCTCAGAATTGTTGGGCTGTTTCTAATTAAAAGCACTGTTTTCCTTTTTTCATGGTTCACTAAAATAATGGTGCATTTCAGGGACTCCTAGGACTGGTTGAAATGTGATACTGTTGGCCCCATTGGACAGAAGGGAAGACTGAGGCTGGCTGGTCATGAAGCCAATGGCCCAGGCAGGATTGAAGCCTGCTGGGCACAGAGGGCAGTGAGACTGTAACGTCACCAGTGCTCACCTCCTGAAGCCACCTTTCCAGCATCAGTAATGGGTGAACGCCATCTTTGGGAGTGACTTCACTCCATTTCTGGTTTTGCTCTTTTTTACTCTCGAGTTTCTGTAAAGACTTTCGGAGCTGTATCTTTCTGTTTTGCCCATGGAGAGCTAGAAAGCAAATTCAAGTGTCATCACTGAGAGTCGCATCATTAGAAGCTTCTTGGCTATTAGAAAAGGTCCCCCAAAAAGCTGGCATGGAGGTGCACGCCTGCAATCCCAGCACTCGGAGGCCAACGCAGGAGGATCGGGGCGTGCTAGAGGCCGGCCCGGGCTACTGGCGAGTTCAAGGCTGGCCTGAACTGCCGAGTGAAACTTTGTCTCGAAAAAAGAAAGAAAGAGGGAGAGAGAGGTAAAGAGAGAGGGAGAGAGGGAGGGAGGGAGGGAG
>NW_004524653.1:4340051-4349846 GCF_000260255.1 Octodon degus
GGAGGGAGGGAGGGAGGGAGGGAAGAAGGAAGGAAGGAAGGAAGGAAGGAAGGAAGGAAGGAAGGAAGGAAGGAAGGAAGGAAAGAAGGAAGGGGCTGAGAGCCCGTGAACATTCTTCCTACCAATGAAAGTGTCCACAGCCCTCCAACCTACTCAAGCTGCACTGGGGCCCCTCGGTCAGGCTGGGGCAGGGCCAGGCCAGGCCAGCTGTCCCTGTTTAGGGACAGGCAGGTGACAGCGAAGGAGACCGACTTTCTGACCATCAGCCTGAGTGCAGATCTAGCATTTGGCCACGGGCCACTTTCTGAGAGCTTGTGTGTGCCTGGTATAGTTCCAGAACTTGAGATAAAACAGTGACGGGAACTGGGGAGGGGCGACTTTGTGCTTTTGGAGTTCAAGCTTATGGTAATGTAAGAAACCGGAAAATCAAATCTCATACCCGTAGAACATCACTGATGGAAAAATTCAAAATCTTAAATACTTCAGAATCTGAAAGCTTTGAGCGCTGACTTGAAGCCACTAGTGGAAAATTCCACGCCTGACCTCATGTGACAGGTCGGTCAAGACACCAAAAAATACCAAGCCTAAGTCAGTGTGTAAAAGACACAAATAAATTTGTGTTTGGACTTGAGTTTCATAACCAAGAGAGCTCCTATGCAGATATTCCAAAATCCAAACAAATCCGAAGTTTGAAATACTTTGGGTCCCAAAAGGACGCCTGAGAGCAAGGGTGAGGTGTGGACGGAGGGGCGACGGGGAGGCCAAGTGGGCCCTGTGGCTGTGTTGGATTCTTTAGTGCCTTTCATTTTGATGGCAGGGATCAAACTCAGGGCATCACATTTGCCGGGGAGGTGCTGGGTGGCTGAGCTACAGCCCTGTCCTGAGACTTCAGTATTCACCCTGGCGATAATGATGGCCAACGTGGCTGACCCTGGGCTCTTGCCAGGATGAACTGCTCTCTCTTAAGATTTATGTGTTCTTCTCTGCACAGTGGAGCTGCTGATAGGCTAGCCCAGCCCGTGGAGGGGCTGTGAAAGCCCGTTAGAGCTGTGTTTCCACGAGGAGAGGACCAAGCTTGCTCCCTGGGCTTGTCGCCGTTGTACAAATACCGAAGAACTTTGTGCTTCTGCAGGTCCTGTGCCTGGTGGTGGCCCTGGGTCCTAAAGACAGCACAGCAAACATACACACTGCTGTGATAGAGAGTCCCTGAGGACCAGTGAGACATTTAAGGCCTTGATTGAGTCGCTTGTCATGTAGGCACGCAACAAACATTTGCTAAGTGCTTTTTTTTTTGCGGGGGGATGGGGTGGGGATACCAAGTCCTTGGCTAGGAACCGGGAATTTATGAAGGAGAAGCCCGCCAACTCGGGAGAGTTTCACGTAGCACTCAGGCTGCGGTGGGCAGCCGTGCGGCTGCTTCATTCCACGCCCATGAGCGGCTCATCCATGCTGCACAGGGTGTTGGAAAAATCCAGAGAGAGGCCAGGGAGATGTCTCAGTAGAATAAGTGCTTCCCTGGCAAGCGCAAGGGCCTGAGTTCAATCCCCAGGTTCCGCAAAGAAAAAAAAATCCAGAGAGGCCCCAGATGTGGCTCTGCACACAGCACCATGAGTTCCTGGGTTCAACTCTCATACCCAAAGGAAAGGAAAGCTCCAGAGCGACAGCAGTGTGTAAGGGCTCAAAACGTGTTGTCAAAATTCAGACTTCTGGTTTTTCTTAGAAGCAGGAGTCTGGCTACACTGGGCCCATGCTTCTGGGATGAATAAAAATATTAAGGCATTGCAAAGCCCTTGCCCAGCATGCGTGAGGCCTTGGGTTCAACCCTAGCACAAAAAGAAAGAAAGAGAAAGAAAGAAAGAAAGAAAGAAAGAAAGAAAGAAAGAACAAACAAAAAGATTAAAAGGCTTGGAAGCCAGGGTGGTGGCACACACTTTTAATCTCAGCTACAAAGAAGGCTGAGACAGGAAAATCCCAAGTTCAAGACCAGCCTGTCTCTAAAGAAAAAGGGAAAAATAAAAATAAAAATAAAGCATAAAGAAAAAGGGCTGGGGATGTGATTCAGGAGTGGTGCATTTGCTTAGTACTTCGAGGCCCTGGGTTAAATTCCAGGTATTCCAGGAGGAAGAAGATGAGGAAAAGGTGGAGGAGGAGGAATAGGAAGGGAAGGCGGTGGCAGGAGAGGCAACGAAGGGTTAAGAAGAAAGCTAATTAACATGCATTTATTAAAAGAAATTTAAACATATGTACAGTATGATAATATATGTGCCTGTTTATTAACACATAAATGACAAGCCTCAGTGAAAAGTCTAACAACTGCAATTTTGAGGACCAGGAAATAGGTCGGTGGCCCAGAGCCTGCCAGGCATGCATAAGGTCCTGAGTTTGATTCCCGGTACCAAAAAAATAAATAAATAAGAAGGGGCCGGGGAGACGGCAAGTGCAAGGGCCTGAGTTCAATCCCCGGTTCCGCCAAACAAAAGCAACAAAAACCCAATAAGTAAGAAGAGATGCAATTTTGAAATGACAATAAGTATAAAGGACATTTCAAGCTATCAGTAACTCTGACGCAATGTGAAAGTATCTTGCTCCAGTTGGCGGCAGAGTTCCGAGTACTATTAACACGGCCAGCTTTCTTCTACAGTTATGCAGTTACGGCCAAGTCCAAGAACCACACAACACTCAACCAGTCCCGAAAACGGCACAGAAATGGCATCAAGAAACCTCGGTCACAAAGATACAAATCTCTGAAGGGGGTAGATCCCGAGTGCCTTAGGAACATGCATTTTGCCAAGAGCACAAGAAGAAGGGCTTCAAGAAGATGCAGGCAAACAAGGCCAAGGCCATGAGTGCACACGTGGAGGCTATCAAGGCCCTCGTCAAGCCCAAGATCATTCTAAAGGGAGTAAACTGCAGGCTCGCTCGACTTGCCTATTCTGCCCACTCCAAGCCTGGGAAGCGTTTCTGTGCCCACATCGCCAAGTGTCGCAGGCCTTGCCAGCCAAAGGCCCAGGCTCCAGCCAAGGCCCAGGCTCCAGCTTCTGCTCCAGCCCAGGCTCACAAGGTGCCCAGGCCCCCACGAAGGTTCCACAGTAAAAGCCTCTTATCTGCCGATGTAAAAACAGAAGGACTGGGGGCTGGGGAGATAGCTCAGCGGAATAAGCACTTCCCTGGCAAACACAAGGACCTGAGTTCAATCCCCGGTTCTGCCAAAAAAAAAAAAAAAAAAAAAAAAAAAAAAGAATTTTAGTTTCAACTTAGGACCAAAGTCTTGAGTTATGACCCCAACACGGGGTAGCTTGCACCTCCAGATGGCCACAGATATACATTTAGCCCTCAAAGAGTTCTAGAAGGAGCATTACAGCATCCTTTCCTATATGGGGTTCACAGAGAAATCCCCCAGGCCAGCGGCCCTCTGAGGACGCTGAGATCTGCCGGCACAGGAGGGGGGCTCTGAAGGCTGTGTAGGTGAGCCTGAGCCTTCGGTGTCAACCTGAGTCACAGCCAGCACTCAGGGACAACTAGAGCTCCTAAGTCAAGGGTCCACTGTATATTTTTTTATTTTATTTTTTTTTAATTTATTTTATTCAGTATAGGGTCTACAGGGTGTTCAGGGTCTCACTACTAGATTGGACTCGTAATGATCCGCCTGTTTTCAGCCTCCCAAGAGCTGGGATTACAGGCGTGCGCCACCACACCCAGTCTCCATCACCAACTCAGCATGCCCCAGGGGCAGGGCCGGCACGGCCTGCCAGGGATCAAATCCCCAGCCCCTGCCTCTGCCTAAGCAGGCGCTTTAATCCACTGAGCTATCTGGCTGAGATTTTGTATTTTTTTTTTAAAGAGAATACAAAATAATAAATTAAATAAACAAATAATATTAGAAATGATACCAAATTTCACTAAACAGAATAACAGGAATTTGACAATAGTTGTTGTATTGCATAATGTTGTCTTCAAATTAGTTGTTTAGATTACCAGATACAAGCGTGCAAAATTAGAAAAGAAAAAAAAAGTTATGAGAAAGTTAAAAGGAGAAGAAAAAAATTTAAGCATTAACTACACCTTTTGGGTCCAGTATATTCATTCATTCATTCATTCATGGTACTGAGGATCGAACTCCAGACCTGGAGCTTGCAATGCAGGTGCTTATGCCGCTGAGCTATCTCCCCAGCTCTAGGTCCACTGTATTTATTGTTGTTTTGTTTTGTTTTTTCCTTACTGGGGACTGAACTCGGGACCTTGCGCTTGCCAGGCAAGTGCTTATTCTACTGAGTTATCTCCCCAGCCCTAGGTCCACTGCATTTAAAAGGAGGAACATGACATAATTCAGATGGAAGAGAGGGGAGAGTTTGCTCACCTATTTATCTTGAACTGTGTCCAAGCAACCCGTGAGATTCCACAGACACTGGCTTAATAAAAATCCCCACATACGCACCGGGAGGCTCAGAGCACCTAGGATTTGCGACCACTTTCACAGCAGTGAGTCTGCCCTTCCCAGGCTGTGCTAGTCCTGAGCTACGCCGTGCTGAGCAGCCTCCCCAGTAAGTGAGGCTCAGCTGTGGCACCCCTAGGGAATGCTGTCGTGCAGACGTGACTTAACCCGGCCCTGGCACATAATAACTGCTAAGAAAATACTCCCCGTTATTTGTATATTAGTTAGGAGACGTTTATGGTGGTGGTGGTGGACTGTTGGTTTTGATTTTGTTCTTGTCCCGTTGATGCTTTCTTTTGCTTTGCTTTGTGTTATTTTATTTTTCCATCCGAGAAGCCCCAGTGCTTTCAACCAAACCCAAGTGGGTCACTGGTGACTTAAGAGACGGTGGACAGGCGACCGCGGAAGCCCGAGCCCTGCGCAGGAGCACAGTGGAGGGCCCGCTTATCCCAAGCAGCTCCGCGGAGAGGACTTCAAGCCTCTTATCAGCGTGGTACCTGGGTTCAAGCTTCCGGGGCTTAACAGCCTGGAAGCCAGCAAAGCCGCGCTGAAAACGCCGCCTTCCGGGTTCTGCAAACAGCCCCCCTCTGGGGTGCGCCCTGCCACGGGGCTTCCGGACTGCGGCATCCCCTAGCCAGGGGATGGCCGCTGCTGGTGTCACCCTTTTCCCTTCGCAGCCCAGCTGCACAGGGGACGCGGCGCTCTACTGAGCAGAATTCCGAGAGCAAGTCGGGGCGCCCGCACCTGCGCTCTTTTCCTCCCTGGATTCTAGATTCATTATTGCATCCGTATTTCGGAGTCAAGGGAGCCTGGATTTAGGGGAACCTAGCACCCCGGTTTGCGTAAGACTCATCGCAGATGTCCCATCACACCAGCTTCTGCACAATTGTCTCCCCAGAGGAGCCTTCTGCATTGGGCGGGCTCCCTGCAGAAGCAGAGCCCCAGAGCTGTCTGCCTGGAGAGAAGGCGATTCGCTCTAATGATCCGGCTCACACCTCGGAGGCCACGAAGCATCCTAAGATGGACACTTGGCTGCCACAGCAAAAGGGGCAGAGTCCATTCTTCCCGTTCCCCACCTACCGCACAGTACACCAGGAGGGGAAAGAGGTGTACAGGGCTGAGTGACAAAGTCCCTTCCCTCAGGCCTCTCACATGCAGAGGTGGAGACGACAGACAGCTACATACGTCTCAGAGGGCAGCAGGTGGTGAGCTACGGAGAGCCCTTCCCTGCCCTCCTTTTGGCCGAGGAAGTTGAGACTGCATGTAAAATTATTGCAATCCTAGCGAGTTCATTCCAATCTACCACTGCCAGTGCAGCCCACAGCGAGAATAAAGACACTAAGGCATATGTGTAGTCATGGTCCTAAGTCCAGCTGTGGTGATGGCCATCCGGAACAAAGGCCTCCACCCAGAGCCAAACCCGGGTTTTATTCAGCTATGAAGGAGGTGTGGCTTGAGGAGGAGTGACCGAGAATGGCGGGAAGCAGGTGAGTGCTGTGAGCAGGGCTGGGTGGGAGGCCTCACTGACCTCTACAATGTGCAGAGAGAAGGATGCGCACACAGCGGAGAGAGTAGCTGATGTGGTTCAGCTCTGAGGTGTACTCCTTTGTGACAGGTTTTGACAGTGTTGCAGCAGGAAACAGGCAGAAGGGAAAAGGGAATGGGGCTTTATTTCATGCTTTTGTTTGTTTTTTTGGCCGAACTGGGGATTGAACTCAGGCCCTTGCACTTGCCAGGGAAGCGCTTATTCCACTGAGCCATCTCCCCAGCCGGCTTTTTAAGGAATTTTTTTTTCTTTTTTCCTCCGAATGCCCTCAGGGCTTGTTTGGCTGGCTGGAGAGTTGTGGGGATCTAACTAGAGCCACCTGAGGCTGACAGCTTGGTGGAAGCAGCCACTTAAAGAACTGAGTTAGGGCCAGGCCCCCGGAATGGGGCTTTATTACAAAGGGAAAGGGGCTTCATTATCTTGGAGGATGCAGAGAGAATTTGGGAAGATAAGAAATTCTCTGGATTGGAACAAAGGGAGGCTGAGGCTTTTATGGTCTTTTGCCAAGGGTGGGGGTTGAGGGGGATGTTTAGATATACTGAGGAGCTGATTGGGGCCTTCCCTGAGGCAGCGGGAAAGGTAAAAGGAGATTGCACCCTGGGCTGAGTTGGAGAAGAAGCGGGGAGGTGGTCTCTGGGTGTTGTTTTAAGGGCTTCAGCCATATTGGATGACCACCATAATAATTCAGCAATTCATACTAGGCCATAACCTGTCACCTTATGCCTCGGGAAGTCACAGCCGCTTATCTTGCTTGTCTAGTGGCTGACACCAGCCGACACTGGAGCACCGGCTCTCCGTCCCACCCAGCTCAGACATGATTATTTGGGAGCCACGCATGGGGCAACACTGCCCTGTCCCCTTGCTTCAAAGACTGAACAGGCTGCGGAGAGAGCTGAGCAGTCTAAGCACCTGCCCGGCAAGTACAGGTGGTAGACGGGAAGGAAATTCCCGACCCGAAGGGTACCTGGGACCAGTCGGTGTTTTCTGAAATCGAAGAATGAATTTTAGAAGCAGACGGAGGTTATGAGAAGAATATATTTATTGGGAGAAAGAAAGCTTCTGTCCAAGAGACAGAAAGGGGGGGCTGGGAGATGGCTCAGTGGAATAAGTGCTTCCCTGGCAAGCGCAAGGGCCTGAGTTCAATCCCCGGTGGGTTTTCCCTGGGAAGCTGTCTCTTCCAGGGACTTTTTTATTTTTTTATTTTTTTATTTGAGAGAGAGAGAGAGAGAGAGAGAGAGAGAGAGAGAGAGAGAGAGAGAGATGTGTGTGGCCAGCTCAGCCCACCAGGGGGCGGGGCCGGCTGGCATGCGGTGCTGGGGACCGAACCGCGGTCCCTGATGCCTTGCCAAGCTTGCTCTAAGTAGGTGCTTTAGACCACTGAGCCATCTCTCCAGCCCCTCTTCCAGGGACTTTTAATAGAGCGAAATCATGCAACATGGCAACTCACTTAGATGGGCATGAGGTGGGACAAAGCTATGGTCAACCAATAAGATTACAAGCACCATTGCTCAGGTAAAATTGATTAAATCCAGGACCGAATGGGGAAACAAGTCACCCAGGCAGCAGGTATGAATACGGACAGGGTCTCTTCCTGTTGGGGGCTGGGTTAGTGCTCTTCAATGTGATTGACACCTATTTAGAATATTAATCGTGATGCCCATCCCTAGGAAAGGATGTGGCTGCATGTGTTTACTCTTTTGTCTTGAGGTTTGGCCCAAAGCAGGAGTGTCTTGTCGCTTCCACAGTTGCAAAGTCACCTTGTTTTCCGTATTGTCCCCAAGGGCCTGACCCTGTCTGACTGCCTATAATATTTCTAATTTAGCTGCCTACAACACAAGGCCCTGGGTTCAATCCCAGGGTTGCTGGGCCAGCACCACGCCATGCTAGCCACTGAAACTGGGCGTGGCAGCACACACCTGTAATCCCAGCTCTGGGGAGGCTGAGACAGGAGCGTAGCTATGAGTCTAAGCTGCAAAGTGAGATCCTGTACCAAATAAATTTAAAAAAAAAAAATTTTTTTTAATTTTAAAAAAGACAACATTAGCACTCAGCTGGACTGACGTGCATTGCTTAAAGCCAACCGAAGGGAAAAGGAGAAATCTGAGCCAGCTCTGTACATCTCAGCACATGGAAATAGGGTCAGGGTTAGCCAAATCGGAGAAGGCTGCTTCTCTTTTTTTTTTTTTTTTTTAAACATTTATTTATATATGTGTGTGTGTGTGTGTGCGCGTGTGTGTGTGTTTGTGTGTGTGTGTGTGGCCAGCTCAGCCCACCAGGGGGCGGGGCTGGCTGGCATGTGGTGCTGGGGGGATTGAACCGCGGTCCCTGTGCATTGCCAAGCTTGTTTCAAGTAGGTGCTTTAGACCACTGAGCCATCTCTCCAGCCCCTGCTTCTCTTTCAAGGACAGCCGTCCAGATGGTCCCCACAGAGAGCAAGAGGGAGCCTGGACCTGCGTGCACTGCTCTCCAAGAGGTACAGCAGCCCAGTCCCCTTGGAAAACCGTCTGGCCGCCCCTGGCCGGCCCAATACAGAGTCACCATGGGCTCTGGCTTGGTGCTTTTGTCCCCTACAGGCTCACAAGTGGGGGCTTGGTCTCAGTGTGGCGGTGGCATGGTGAAAATGAGACACGAGCTGGAAGGGAGGCTGCTATGTCACTCGGGGAATCCTCAGAATGGACCAGGAGACCCCAAGTGTCCATCATCAGATGGAGGGAGGGAGGGATGGATGGATGGATGGATGGATGGATGGATGGATGGATAAATGGATGGGTGGGTGGATGGGTGGGGGGTCAGATGGATGGATGGGTGGATGTGTGGATGGGTGGGTAGTCGGATGGATGGATCGGTGGACAGAAGGTCATGTGTACATACAACTCTGCTTTGGAAGAAGTGCAGTACTGGTATGCGCTGTACTTCAGATGGACCTTGGAAACGCTGGGCTCACTAGAACAAGCCAAACACAAAGGGACACACGCTGTAATCCTGTCTACACAGTACGGCCACAAGAGGTGCATCGATGGAGTAGGAAGTAGGTTCGTCGATGCCCGGCGCTCAGGGACGAAGGCCACAGGTAGAAGCTAAAGGGGCTTGACTTTCTTTGTGAAGCTACAGAAATGATCCAGCACTGACTGTGGCGGTGCACAACCCTGTGAGCAAACTAGAAGCCATTGACTCATGAGCCTTAAGCGGGTGAACTGCATTGTACATAAATGATCTCAACAGCAACTTTTCAAAACAAAACAAGCCGGGCGTGGTGGGACACGCCTGTCATCCCAGTGACGCAGGGGAAATGACACTCCTGACCTGAAGGGCACCTGGACGAGTTCGTGTTCTCTAAAATCGAAGAATTATAGTTAGAATCTTTGCAATTGCTTATAGGCAAATTGGGCCCCTGTTAATAGCAGTAATAACACAATGAGATTGGGGGACCCCATCCATCCCAACACGAGGGGAGCCTGAGAGATAGGTGCAGGCCGTGGGGCGCATGTCCTCACCTGATCCTGTGACCACAGCGAGGGCGAGAATCCACGCGGGCTTTCCAGAGGCACGCAGGAAACATCAACGCAGCATCAGCTCGCCCAGCCTGCTGGCCGCGGGACTCGCCTTCCACCAGTGCAGCGTTATTTTCCCAGGAGTCCGCAGGCAGAAGGGGGCTCGGATGGTGGCTGCCCGAAGTCAGATGGCAGGAGAGGCAGGGGGCCGTGGGGAGCCTTTTGGAGGCGGCGAGCCCCACGCAGGTAGTCAAGAATCACGTTCCTCCCTGAGGCAGTCACTGAGGACGTATCCAGCACTTGAACAGGAGCAAGCCCCCACCCCC
>NW_004524653.1:4349946-4351622 GCF_000260255.1 Octodon degus
CCCACCCCACCTGAGTCAAACCAATGACAACGAAGGAAAAATCTCGGGGTAACCCTCAACTGAATGTGGCAGGGGATGACTATTTAATAGGATATCCCGCTTTTTTGTCTTGTTTTTCAGGACCGGGGTTTTTGAACCCAGGAGCTTCTCGCTGAGCTATATTCCCCTCCACCTTGTATTTTCTTGCTTTATTTCTTTGTACCTTTTATTGTCTTTATTTTTTACTTGTCTATTTTTGAGACAGGGTCTTTCTAAGTCGCTAAATTGCCCAGACCAGGCTCAACCCTGTGATATTCCTGCTTCAGCCTCCTAGAGTTATGGAACTACAGATGTGCACCACACCGGCCTTGCTTTGGAGTGTTTAAGATGTTTATATATTCTATATATGTAAGTTGTGGTCCTAGTTCGCAATGCATTTGTTTCCCTCTGAAGGAACTTGGTCTGAGTTTTCTTTCAGAGCCAGTTGAGGAGCAGAGAACATGCTTAATAACAGTTTGCACGGGCCAGGCCTGGCGGTGCCCGCCTGTCATCCTGGCACACAGGAGGCTGAGGCAGGAGGATCGCCCTGAGTTCCAGGCCAGCCTGGGCTACACCATGAGTTAAAGTGCAGCCGGAACTGCAGGGCGATATGCCACAGAAACAGAAGTAATAGTGTGTACATCACCAGCAGCCCCCCTCCACTGATCTTTCTCCTTCAACCACACCCTCAGAGGTATTGGTTATTTGTTCCAATTCATGGATGAGAAAATTGTGACTCATTTGCTCAGTGGTGGTCTGACCCACGGCCTCCGCTCTCCACTTTGGCAAAGTGATTTTGAGTTCCCCAGAAGAAAGTAGCTTCCGTTCTGCATCGGCTTCTAAAAATAATCCTTCCGGGGGGCTGGGGAGATAGCTCAGTAGAACAGCGCTTGCCTGACAAGCACAAGAGCCTGAGTTCAATCCCCGGTTCCACAAAAATAAAAATAATCCCTCCTTTAACTGCGGGCGAAAGGGAAGAGGAGAAGCTGCGGAGTGAGGACGGGACGCGAGGGACGCGAGGGACGCGAGGGACGCGAGGGCCGGGAGGCCTGGGCCCGGCTGGGGCTGCGGTGCGGCCACGCCTGGGCTCGGATTCCCTCTGTACTCTTCCTTCTTCCGCCGTCGTGTCGAATGATTGCTGCTCTGTCCGGGTTTGCAGTCTCCTAGTTTGCTTTGTATTCACGTGTAAACTTTCTTCCGTGGCTGTTCTTTGTGCCTTCTCTCCTCTCGCTGTGCATCCAGGCATACTTCAGGGAAGGCGTCTTCACCACTACAGCCTGCTACTTTTTCTAAAGTGCGGAGACATATCACGTTTCCGGCAGCAGCAAACTGACTAGTAGTGAAAGAAATGTAATTTTAAAAAGCCAAAAAGGCAAAGGCAGTAGTATGATGAGAGAGAGAGAGAGAGAGAGAGAGAGAGAGAGAGAGAGAGAGAGAGAGAGATTGATTTAGTTAGAAGCCATAAGTTTCTTGGAAGAAACAAATGTATCCATCCACGTAGTGAAGGCAAAACAGAAGTCAGCGCAACCTTGGGGAGCCTGTCATTTCCCAGTCTACTGCTGAGCTTTAAAAATAGGATCACTCACTCCAACCTTCACTGCCAGGAATTTATCCTAAGTAAATAACATGGGGGAAGAAGGAGGGAAGGAAGGAGTAGA
>NW_004524653.1:4351723-4362169 GCF_000260255.1 Octodon degus
GCTTCCATGGTCCCTACAGGTACAGACTGTCCCTACTGGGACGTCGCCCTCTCACAGTGCCAGCGAGGTCTGAGCGCCAGGCTCAGTGGTAGCGCACTTGCTTAGCATGTGTGAGGCACTGGGTCCTCATGCCAGCCCTGCACCCTGAAAAAGAAGAACTGATATTTGTGAAGAATATTCAACATCAGGAGGGGAAGTGGCCCCCCATTTCAAGGAAAAAGTAAAATATTCAGCATGACTTGCTTGTTTCTGATGTCCACGTTTTGGGTGTTTGGTTCTGGGGTGGTGCCAGGGAAAACAAACCTTGGCCCCGGCGCCACCACCGGCGACAGGGTCCTCACGAACCGTCAGTGCTGGCCATCGCAGAGTCGCGACATCAGCAGTGGTTTTATTTCTTTCTTTTGTTTTCAGCTGTTTAAGTGAACCCCGAGCATACGCAAACTAGGGCACAGATTCCAGGCACATGGAGCTTTCCCAGGGGCCTCCAAGAGCTTATCTAAAGATTCTCAGCCTCAGCTTCCCGACCAGTAGGTAGGTTGAGATAATATTCACGCCTATTTACAAAGATTCCGAGTAATTCATGAGACAGCACCCTTGAAGGGACTGGACCTCACAGTTGGCAAATATGAGTTCAGTAGGAATTATATGAAAAGAGAAAAAGATTCTAAACCTGTTTTCTTTTAACTGACTATGCTTTTTTGGCAGAACTGGGGATTGAACTCAGGCCCTATGTGCTTGTCAGGGAAGTGCTTATTCTACTGAGCCATCTCCCAGGTCCCTAACTGACAATGTTTAAACAAGTATTTCTCGGGTTTCTGGGTGTGCTGATCACTCAACTTGGGCCAGGAGGTCCTGCTAGAGAAAGGACGGGGGTCAGGGCCCCACTGCATCGTGGCTAATACTGTCCTCTGGGTACTGTGTCTTTCCTGGACCTGAGAAAGGCCTTCACAATCCATTATTTATCAGCAGCCAGTCATTGTCACCCCCCACTCCCTGTGTCACCCCGGGGCCACTCCGCCCCACCCCCCAGGACTATAGGCAATGCCAGGAGGGATTTGGTCCTCACGACAGCAAAGGGGGGTCAGGCCTGTGGCTTTAGGGGAGCTGCAGCTGTGATGACAGTAGCGCTTAGGGCAGGCCCCAGACAGAGTGATCTGGCCGAGGTTTCAGGACTGTGGAGGCGACTGTAGAGGGAGTGTGGCTCAGGGGACTGGTTGTCTCGCAGCATGCTGGACTCAGTTGAAGACCAGGGTAGGGGCGGGGGTTCAGTGGGTGCGAGGAAGGGCCTGACTTTTGGAATCTGGCCCAGGAGCATTCAAGACTCAGTTTCCCTACCGGCTCCCCGAGGTTGCTGGATGAGACGTTTTTACTTCTCCCCCCCCAGGGTGGAGCTAGCAGCACCTCCCGTGGACGAGGGGTGGAGTTCTGAACCCGGAGTGGGTACACAGGTGACCAGATGGAACCATGGAAATAATAAGGGAAAGGGCGCAGAGAAGCTGCCGGGTGGTGACTTCACCCGGGGCTGGGTCCCCGAGGGCCTGAGCTGCCCACGCCCCTCGAAGCCAGCACCCCCCCCCACGTAAAGAACACGGGGAGGAGTAGGGGTGCAGGCTGCCGGAGGAGCCTGTTTTCTAAAAGGACACGATGGCGAGGGAGGCATCCACTGGCAGCGCTCCGCCAAGAGATTCGTTACCAGATTCCGAGTTGAACCCCACTGGGTCAGACCCCCGCGCTGGGCTGCGAAACCAGAGAACATCTTGGGACCGCAGACGCGGCCGATGTCCTGCGCGTGCACAGAGAGCTGAAGGCGCAGGCTCCGACCGCGGCAGCACCGCAGAAACAAGCGGAGACAGCAGGTGAATGGGGATGGGCAGCCCGCTTGGCAGGGCCACCGTGCTGCCCCCCTGGGGGTGACAGCCTCCCAGGATTGTGTCATTCACCCCCTGAAGACGGTGGGTGCTGGCGCTCAATAAACAAGAGTAACTACAACAATGACAGTTTAATACTGGGGACCATGGAGGGTGGGTGGGGTACAGCAGACTAGGCCAGGGCTTTGGCGCCGAGCTGTATCCCCGGCCCTTTTGTTGTTGTTTATTTTGAGACAGGGTCTCACTAAGTCGCTAAATTGCCCGGCCAGGGATCAAACTTTCAATCCTCCTGCCTCAGCCTTCCAGAGTGTTGAGAAGACAGACAGGTGCCGCCAGACTCAGTTTGTGGGGGAGAATTTTTATTATTGTTATCTGAAAGAGAAAAAAAAACAATGAAAACAATGATACAGAATTTCTTTTTTTTTAATTATTTATTTATTTTTATTTATTACATTTATTTATTGTGTGTGTGTGTGGCCAGCTCAGCCCACCAGGGGGGCGGGCTGGCTGGCATGTGGTGCTGGGGGATCGAACTACGGTCCCTGTGCTTTGCCAAGCTTGTTTCAAGTAGGTGCTTTAGACCACTGAGCCATCTCTCCAGCCCCATGATACAGAATTTCAAAACAAAGATAATAGGATAATAAAAGTGGTTATTATATTGTGTATTATCTTCAAAGTAGCTTCTCAGATTACAAGATACAGACATGCAAATTTGATCAAATAATATAAGCACAAATCATTCCTTTCAATGAACTAATAGAAATTAGTGGTATAATTATGTTAGCTATCCTGTGTGTATATATATATATTTTTTTTTCTTTTCCCCTCCTTCTTTTCTCCTTTTCCCTGTCCCAGTTGTTCTTTCCTTTTGAGCACTTTCTTTCCCTTTCACTACATCTGTTGTACCTTTTGTCTCTTATTTACTTTCAATGTCTTACACTAGGAAGAAGTGCAGAGTGTACACACTTATGTCTGGTTTATTTCCCTTACGAGGATGGTCTTAAGTTGCATCCGTTTTCCTTCAAAAGGTAAATGTTTATCCTTCTTCATGGCTGAGTAGTACTCCATTGTATAAATATACCACATCTTTTTATCCATTCCTCAGTTGATGGGCGTTTGGATTGTTTCCAAGATTTAGCTACAAAAGAATGTGCTGCTATAAACATGGGTGCACATATATTGCTGTGGTACGATATTTTTAATTCTTCTGGAAAAATACCCACAAGGAGAATAGCTGGATCGAATGGGACCCCTAATCCTAGTTTTTTGACAAATCTCCACACTGATTTTTCACAGTAGTTGTGCCAGACTATACTCCCACAAACAGTGGAAAAGGGTCCCTTTTCCTCTACTTGGGATTATTTTAAGAACAGTTTTATTGATGGGTAACTCATACAAAATAAATCGCACAGTCTCCATTCTTCTGGTAAGTTATCCATGAACCCTAAGTACTAGTTGTTTGGTACTAAGAAAGTGCTTCCACCTGCAGTCACAGGGAGACAGAAGTCCATCAGAAACTGAAGAGATTGGGCAGAGAAGGAAAGAGCTCTAGAGAGGGCATTAAGCTACCTGCTGTCCATGCCAGCCAGGGGGAAACCCAGCTTTGCAAATCATGACCGACTAAACATTGCTTGTCCTTACCCCCTTCCTCCCTTCCTTCTCTCCCCTCCTCCCCTCCTCCTCCTGGTGGCAGGCGTGGTCAGTGACACTAACGAGGGTCTCACACACACCAAGCACTCTACCACTGAGCCCATCCCCAGCTTTGCTTTTTATGACCCTTAATGGAAGCCTTACCACTCACCACAAGGAACCTGATCAGTAATAAAAATCACTTCCCAAATAAAGAGCAGATTTTCTTTTTGTTGGCAATAGAAATCCAACCAGAATTTTTTTTTTCTTTTTTTTTTTTTGTATTTTAGTAAGAGTCTACAGGGTGTCACTATGAAGATTGGACTCCTACCGATCTGCCTGTGTTCAGCCTCCCAAGGGCTGGGATTATAGGTGTGCACCACCATGCCCAGTCTCAACCAGAATTCTTAATTAAAAAGTCAGACCATTATAAGATTTATTGGGGGCCAGGGAGATGGCCCAGTGGAATAAGCGCTTCCCTAGCAAGCGCAAGGGTCTGAGTTCAATCCCCGGTTCCACACACACACAAAAAAAACATTATAAGATTTATTAATTTGGAAAGGGCAGAGAATTTTTTTTTTTTTTTGTACCAGGGATCGTACTCAGGACCTTGCACTTGCCAGGCAGGCCCTTAAGCCGCTGAGCTATCTCCCCTCAAGAGCAAAGAAATGTAAGAACTAAACAAGGACTTTTTCTTTTTTAACTTTACTGTTGGAAATGTGTTTTTGGTACATCGATGAGAGACCTACCCATCAATAAAAACTTAATGGACAGTCTCACAAATATTTTTAGCTCCTATGGCCATCTCATATCTTTTCTCGGCTCTCTGCATCTAATTCCAGTAAGAAACTTAAACAAGTGTTCATAAAGTTGAAGAAAGTGATATTGTTTTAGTTTAAATTATTTAAAGAGATATAATGGCTTATTGTATAAATTAGGATTATTTGTCATACCACAGCGAGGCCTAAGATGACATATTTGATCAGCATATGAACAATCATTGATAAGTTAGATAATGTAAATATTTTTTCCACAGGGTACATGTCAGTCAAGTTGGTCATGCCTGTCCATTACCCATTTGTGTATTAACAAAATTACAATATTTACAGAAGTCAGACTGGTAAATGAGGTTGCACAGGAAAGCATGTGCTAGGTAAGTGGTAGCTGTGGTGAGGATCTGGGTGTCTTCAATTTTTTTTTTTTTGGTACTAGGAATTGAACTCGGGACTTCATGCTTGCCAGGCAGGCACACCACCAGTGAGCTATACCCACAGCTCAGTATATTCAAATTTAGAGGAAAGAAAGGTCTACTCAGGATAATCTGGAGTGAGGCAGGGCATCCCTGCTTTATCTATCTACCTATCTGTTTATTCATTTATTTATTGCAGTACTGGGGATTGAACGCAGGACCTTGTGCTTGCCAGGCAAACACTTATTCTACTGAGCTATCTCTCCTCATATGTGCTTTATTATTTGGCTTCACGAAGTCTTTTTGTGTTGTTTAATGTATTTGGTACCGGGTCTCCAGGGTCTTACTACACAGATCGGACTCATAGTGATCCTCCTGTTTTCAGCCTCCCAAGTGCTGGGATTACAGGTGTGCACCACCACGCCCAGCAATGTGGCAAACTCTTAGAAGCAGCAAAAAGAAACTAACCACCTTTCCGTGCTGCCCAGGCAGGGTCCATACGGCATTGTTCTTGATTCCCATGGTAACTTAAAGGGAAACTTCACAATGCCCAGAGCCCTTGATGTCCTGCAAATGAAGGAGGAGGACGTCCTCAAGTTCCTTGCTGTAGGCACCCACTTAGGCGGCACCAACCTGGATTTCCAGATGCAGCAGTATATCCATAAAAGGAAAAGTGATGGAGTCTACATCATAAATCTGAAGCGGACTTGGGAGAAGCTCCTCCTGGCGGCTCAAGCCATAGTGGCCACTGAAAACCCTGCTGATGTCAGGGTCACATCCTCCAGGAGCACCGGCCAGCGGGCTGTGCTGAAGTGTGCTGCTGCCCCTGGAGCTACTCCCTATCACTGGCCACTTCACGCCTGGAACCTTCCCTAACCAGATCCAGACAGCCTTCCTAGAGCCACGTCTTCTGGTGGTTACTGACCCCAGGGCTGACCACCAGCCCCTAACGGAGGCATCTTACGTCAATCTGCCAACCACTGCTTTGTGCAACACAGATTCTCCTCTGCACTATGTGGACGTTGCCATCCCGTGCAACATAAGGGAGCTCACTCTGTGGGTCTGATGTGGTGGATGCCTGCTGTGGTGGATGCCTGCCTGGGAAGTGCTGCGCATGCGTGGCACCATCTCCCGTGAACAATCACAGGAAGTCATGCCTGATCTCTACTTCTACCAGGATCCTGAAGAGATTGAAAAAGAAGAGCAGGCTGCTGCTGAAAAGGCTGTGACCAAGGAGGAATTTCAGGGAGAATGGACTGCTCCAGCTCCGGAGTTCACTGCTGCTCAGCCTGAGGTCGCAGACTGGTCCGAGGGTGTGCAGGTGCCCTCTGTGCCCATTCAGCAGTTTCCTACCAAAGACCAGAGTGCTCAGCCGGCCACAGAAGATTGGTCTGCAGCCCCCACCGCGCAGCCCACTGAGTGGGCAGGAACCACCACCGAGTGGTCTCGAGCTGTTCTGCCGACACTTAAGCAAAATGGTAATGAGGCTGATGAAAAACAAAACAATTTATAAGAGTAAAAGAAAAAAAAAAAGAAGGAAAAAAACTAATCCAAGACGGGCACCTTAGTCCTGTAATCCCAGCTACCTGGGAGCCTGAGGTAAGAAGACAGCAGTTTTAGAACCAGTCTATTTCAAAATAAGCCACTGGGTGATTGCATCCTGCTACTCTCCGGAATGGCCAAGACCCTTTCCCGGGGACATGAAAACAGCCAGATGAATGAGCAGGAGGGAAAGTGAAGAACATAGGACACGGGCACAAAGACACCACATGAGCCCTGAGTCCCGAGGCAGTGGGGCCTGAGGAAGAGCCAGAACCCAGACATGGGGCAGGGAAGGGACCTCCAGCACAGCCCCGCGCAGCTCACCTCAGCTGCTGTACGTGGTCAGCTCTGCTTCCACGGGGCCTTGGTGCCAGACTCTGCCCACTGCCGGCACCGACACATCCCAGGTCCAGTCGCACAGAGGCAGACCGGCAGCCCTTGGGCGCAACCCATCCTCCCTGCAGCGACACCCCGTGTTCTAACTTCCAGCTGACACCCATCAGCCACCAGCACAAGGCCGGCCAGCATGAGCGATGTGGCCTCCAGGGAGACCAAGGATTTGGTCCCCCGGGGTGGGGTGGGACACTTTGGAGCAGGCCCAGTCCCCAAGGTGGACAGCTTACCGGTCCTTCTCCAAGCTCTGGCCAGACGCAGTAGGGACAGGGAGGCAGCTCCTCCCCAGGGATGACCTTCAGCGCTGACCCAAGCTCCCCGTGGACATCCCTTTCCCAGGAACTATCACTAGATCCTTCCACGGTTGCTCATGGTGCCATGGCTCCCAGGTGACACATCAACCCGACCCTGCTTCCCCTCATTTTTGGCAAGTGATGTGCTCCAATAACCCCGTTAAAAACTGTACTTTTCTCCCTACAGAACTCTCATTCTCCAGTGGGGGCTGCCTGGCGCCTCTGAAATGTCTTTGTTTCTTGTTTGCTGTTTTTCTTTCACTGGGAATCAACCCAGGCCCTTGTGCCGGCTCCCTCTGAGCCCCGCCCAGCCCATGTTGCCTTTGTCACCCCTCCAGAGCTCACAGCCATCTCCTGGCTCCTTTATGCAGCCCCACGTCCTTCGCTTCTTGGCAGCTGTTTGCACCTGGCTCAGATCGAACTTGCGGCCAACGCAAGGCCCCAGATCGGCCCCCAGGGCCTGCTGCCCGGCCATCTCTCCCCACTCCCAGACTCCAGTGAGCGTTGCCGGCCCACATCAAGGCCTGGTCAGCGCTCTCTCGTTCCTTCCCATCCTTCCTGTGAGGCTGCGGAGGCCGCTGAGACGCTGGGCCCTTTCCCTGCCATATTCTGTCTCCTGGAAGTTTCATCTGAATACTTGAATTGCTCAGCGCTGAATCAAAACGGGGCCCAGAATAGATCGAAGACAGCGTCCCACGGCCTGCCACGGGGACACCCTGAGGTGCTGTGACTTATGAGTCCTCATCAAATGTGTTGAAAATGTACTGCTGGTACTTCGGCATCTTCATTCCTGGGGCAAGAGTGGTGGCTGCCTATGTTCTCCAAACATTTTTGTTTAATTTTTACAAGGCCAGAAAAGCTCTAGCATGATAATAATCCTAAGGTATTCAGAACTTCTGGAGCTCTTTAATTTAGGAGACTCACAATAACTCCTAGCTATTGGACAGGAAGCAGATGTTCACCTCTTACCCAACCCACAGGGCCTCAGAGCACCAATTGACAGGTACAACCAAGGCGACGCAGCTGGAATTTGAGGGCAAAGGGTGATGCCCAGCTTAAATGTTTAATCTCCCAGCAGGCGTGGAGGTCCAGACAGTCAACGCTCTAGGCTCTGGGGACCCTGTGGCTTCTGGCACGGTAGGGCAAAAGCAGTCATCAACAATATGCGAATGGCATGGCTCTGTTCAAATAAACTTTGCAAAAAAAAAAAAAAAAAAAAAAAAAAAACAGATCCAGCTAGTGGGCTATAATCCGTTGGTAACCATGGCAGGATGCTCCTCTTTCGTACTCTGCCTGGCAAAACCCTGCTATAATAGGCAGGGTATGCCTAGGATCCAAGTACTTCGGCGGCTGAGGCAGGAGGATCCCTGTGAGCTCAAGACCAGCCTGGGCTATAAAGTGAGCTCGAGGCCAACCTGAGCCACATACAGAGACTATCTTGAAAACACACACACAGAAATAATTATTATTATAATGTGCAGTGTAAACTGTCTTGAAGTATAAACTGAGGCAGCAAGCTGGCCCTTGGGAGGTCCCTGCCATCCCCCATGATGCCTCCTGACTCATTAGGTTCATTTGCTCCTCTCAAGAGCTGCAGAGGCAGGGAAGCAACAGGCGTCATTGTCCCCGTGTGCCCGGAGTATGAACCTGGCCTGGAGAACAGAGATCAGAAGGACAGTTCAGGCCAGCACGGTGGCCTCCAGCTCTCACACCTCTGTCTGTGTCCCCTGAGTGGGGCACACCAACTCCCAGGGCCATAGTCCAACTGTCGCCGGCATGAAAACACCCACCCTACAAAGTGGCTTATGCATGTCGTCAACAAGTAAATTGACCTTAAATCTTTTTTTTTTTTCTTTTTTCATTTATTTATTTGGTACAGGGTCTCACTGATGCAGCTAGGACTTGTGGTGATCCTCCTGTTTTTAGCTTCCCCAGCACTGGCATTATAGGCATGAGCCACCACTCCTGGACTCAGTCACCAGGTTAGCGTCACCAGCTCAGGGTCCCCTGGGGACAGGTCAACACAGCATGCTGGACCTGGGATCGAACCCTGGTCCCTGCGCTTGTCAAAGCAGGAGCTCAGTCTGCTGAGCTATCTTGCTAGCCCTAAGACCTTAAATCTTTTTTTTTTTTTGCAGAACCAGGGATTGAACTCAGGCCTTGCACTTGCCAGGCAAGCGCTTATTCTACTGAGCCATCTCCCCGGCCCCCAGACCTTAAATCTTGCAACAGTACAAGCCTGCCTTCCCCATCCTCCAACCCAGAAGCTCTTCTGATTGTCCAGCTTGTTTTGGAGGAATGGGGCGTCCCTCCTAGCATCAAGTAGGTGGAGCCACCGCTGCAGTTAGGCCTCACATTGTCCCACTTGTCAATACCGCTGCTACTTAGAGTTGCTTTTCTACCCTGTCCTAAAAAAAGATGACAGAGAGCATGTTAAGGCAAATGCAGATATTCAGTGCTGTGGAGCCCTTAAAGCAGGAAATGTGACAGAGAGGACCTGGACAGAGCCCAGGGTGTCCTGCGGCCTCTCTAAAGATGTGACATTTCCTCTAAACACAAAGTTACAAAGATGCCAAGAAAACCATTAGACAGGCCCAGGACAGGCAAGCAGAGGTCCTGTGGCCAGGACAGGCTTGCTCACGAAAGATTAAGCAGGAGCGTGGGCTCTAGCCCAGGAGACAGAGGGGACCATAAAGGAGGCCCCAGGAGGAGCAGAGATGGCTGGGTGGCTACAGTGAGAGTGCTTTCTGTGAGAAACCCTGGGGACCCACGGGGCGGCTTTAGGTGGGGAGCTGACGCCGTCCGTTCTCAGTGCTACAGACCCCCAAGCACAGGTTGCAGAGCCCAAGGCCCTGTGGAGGGAGAGGGTAGGACCAGCTTCCCCGCCGCAGATGAGAGAATCGGCTGCGTAACAGAGGCAGAGGGAGTCCAGAAAGGAGGAAAGAGTACAAGGGGTTCAGGAGCAAAAGGAGTTTTCAACCCTTCCATTGGAAGACAATTAAAATTCAGTTCAGGGCATATTTCAGGAAGCAATTTAAAATATCCAGTCCTCCCCGGATGCGCAGGGTGGTGGTGCAGGTGGCAGGTGAGGAAGGACGGGGTGTGGTGGCAGTGTGGTCATCAGAAAGCTCTGGGAGAAGGAAGCTGCAGTTAAGCAACAAGACCATGAGATCTCTACAGTACAGCAGACATTTCTGTTTTCAGACGGCACCAAGAGAGCATCAGTGTACAGAAATTCTTCTCCGGGAGGATGGCAGAAACTCAAGAAACTAGCCACGAGTGGTGGCGCACGCCTGGAATCCCAGCCCTCGGGAGGCTGAGGCAGGAGGAGCACCTGAGTTCGACACCAGCCTGGGCTACAAAGTGAGTTCAAAGCCAGCCTGAACTGCGAGATGAAACCCATCTCAAAAAGACAAAAAAATAAAGAAATAAGAAGAAAAACAGGGGCTGGAGAGATGGCTCAGTGGTCTAAAGCACCTACTTGGAACAGGCTTGGCAAAACACAGGGACCGCGGTTCAATCCTCCAGCACC
>NW_004524653.1:4362269-4366970 GCF_000260255.1 Octodon degus
AAAAAAAAATAAAAAAAAAAAAAGAAGAAAAACAAATCCAAAGAACCACTTCGAATGTGAAGAGAACATTCTGGAAAATACAGGTATCTGCTTAGGCTAAGGCTGCCACACATAGGTGGCGTTGGGCCCTGTCTCCCAGAGGAGACCCAAGTTAAACAAGGCATTAACGCTAGTCGGTGGCAAGCCACTGACAAGAGGCTGTTTCCAGATTTTTAAACACAGAGAATATTGTTTATGAAACCATCTGATCTCCTGAGCAAAGATGACGTAAATTCCACAGCAACTGTGGAGACTGAAGAAGCATTTTAAGGACAGACTCCATGCGACTCCCTTCTCTACCAGACCTCTTCTAACTGTGCTGGGGGCCGGGAGCTTGCAGAAAAGACCTCAGGCGTTAAGAACAACGCATTCTTTAGGGCCTTTCAGATCCAAGTGACCAAGCTGACGCCTATGCAGCGCTAAACCTGGGATTTAAAAGACACACAGGCGCAGAGCCTAAATGTAGGACCAATAATAATGATGATAGCGATACAGCTGCCCTTTGCTGAGCTTGCTGCGCATTGAGTCTAATCCTCCAGTTTAGCGTCTTCTCTTTGAGGCCGAGGGGGCTGGGGATTGGCAGATTTGCCCGAAGCTGTAACCAGGCTTCCACATTTTGTTCCCCTTTTTTTTTTTTTTTTTAATCTCAGGGAAGGTTCTGCTCACTACTAGATTGGATTTGTAGTAATCCGCCTGTTTACAGCCTCCCAAGAGCTGGGATTATAGGTGTGCACCACCACACCCAGTCTCAGGGGGCAGGGCCGCACTGCACGCCCTGGGTTTGGATCTCCAGCTCCTGTGCCTGCTTGCAGGCGCTTTAATCCACTGAGCTATTTGGCAGGCCCTTTCCCCCACACTTTTTACCAGTGCAGATTGGTTGTGCAGATCAGTGGGTTGTGTTTTAGCCAATTTGCATATCACGTGTCACATGTTAGGGGCGTGGCTTCGACGTGTCTGCCGTATCCTGACCGTGTCCACGCCTCCAGTCAGCTTCCCTCCACCTCCTCTCCTGTACTTCCTCCTTTTCTCCCGGCTTCCAGCAGCCTCCCTTCTGCTTTTCTGTCACCTTCGCAGCGGTGTGGACTCTCAAAATTAACTCAGAGAACGACGCAGATATCGCATTCCAAGACCAGTGCTGACTACGACGGACCTCCCCAGCACCCGCTGCATGCCTGAGCTACAGCTGAGTGCTTGGGCTCGGTCATGTCACGGCCCCAGCACAGCCCCAGGACGAGGCAGTTCTCCTAGCTTCACTGTACAGCCGGAGGGCTTAAGGCTCAGGGGGGTTCAGTTATCTCCCTGAAGTCCTATAGCCAGAACGTGCTAAGGCTGGATTTGAACTCTGTACTCTGCCTAATTGCTCAATGCACTGCAGCGCGGGACATGGCAAAGGAAATCATTTGCAGAGGAAAGGGAGATAAAGATTTAGACGCAAATCCACTACTGCCTGCAGGCCTCCCGTACATGATTCTGTCACAATAAGCATGATGGTCACGGAAGGATGACCCGCACGATGGTCTATAGCATTTGTTTCTCTTGGATCAGATGGAAAGCCCGACGCTCTCCCTTACCGCAATTCCGGGTACCTGCCGTGGCAAACATCCCCTGATGCCTCTTGCTCCGTTTTCATACTTCGGTAGAAGGAAATGAAGGAATGGCTGAAAAGGGAAATGGGAATTTGCAGTGAGCCGTGGAATGAGGAATCAGGAATTGTCACTCTGTATTCAGAAGCAGCCACTTTCACTTCTGCCCTCTAATATCTGATGTTTCTTCCAAAACCTTAATGACTAAAGCGAAGTATTCTTTATGTCACTTTTGTTCCTTTGGGGCGGCTGTAACAAAGACCCAGGCAGTGGGTCGCTCATGAGCAGTAAGAATGTGTCAGTGCTCTGGGGGCTGAAAGCTCATGGTGTAGATGCCGGGGTGACCAGGTCCCTGCGAGGCCGGGCTTCCAGGGGCAGACTACTGGCTTCTCACTGTTTCTTTACACAGCGGGCAAGGAAGCGGGTTCTCTGAATTCCCTCCGATGGGCGCCTCTCCCAGTAGCTGCCTCCTCCCAGAGGCCCTGGCCGGTCAGGCCCTGCAGTCATCCAGCCGGGGAACTCCAGGCCCCGGTACGCAAGCGAAGGCCTCCATGCACACAGTCGAACAGCCAGTGAGGAGTGACCACATTTACCGGAGGTCATGGTTCGGCGTGTCCAGGGCAAGTCCACACCAACGAGAGAAGAGCGCCAACGGGAAACGGGTGCTGGGACGATGGGGACACAGAAGGTACTCAACATAGAGGGGCGTCAGACTTGCAGGATTTAAGCATGAGTACCCCAGCCCAGGAGCCTCCCCGGGGTTTTAGGTCAGATTAACAGGTTGATTGGCAGAATGGTGAAGAGTCATGTGAGGGGCTGTCATCCGCATACTTGTCCCTGAATTCACTCTGATCCAAATTACACGTGTAAGATGTGGTACTTTTTTTTTTTTTTTTTTTTTTTTTTGGCAGAACTGGGGATTGAACTCAGGCCCTTGCGCTTGCCAGGGAAGCGCTTATTCCGCTGAGCCATCTCCCCGGCCCCCTGTGGTACATATTTATGGATCCTTCTTCCTGCCTTCTCTTGGTCTTCTGTCCATTCAAAGAAGATCTATCTCCCTAACGGTGTCTTTTTAATCTATTGACTTTGGCCACTGAACACAGACATTTTCAAGTAAGTGATTCAGGACGTTAGAGAGAAGTAAGATGCTTCAGGTAGGACAAGGTAACTGCAGGACCAGCCAGGAGACACGTGGCCTCACACAGAGCTTCACAGATTTCCTGGTTTTCATTGGGTTATTTTCTACCTCTCTTAGGACAATGGCAGGAGGAATGGCCCTTGGGTGCTGCCCAGAGTCAAATGGGTGGCGCTCTGGCGTTCCCCCTGTTCTAATGCTTCTATATTAAGCATTAGGAGCTCAGCACATGAGCTGGGGGGCACTAGCTGGGCACTAGGACAGAGATACCTTGACACCCACAGTTGAAGGAGAGGTTTAATCTGACTCATGATTTGAAGCGATTTCATCCGTGCTAAGCGGGCTGCAAGTCAGGAAAGTCATGGCGTGGTGCAGCTGCTCAGATCGGGGCAGGCAGGAAGCAGAGCAGGGAGGAGGAGCTGGGGACCAGGTGCAGCACCCAAGCTCCTACCTCAGTGACACACCCAGGCGCACACAGATGGTGGCCTCCCCATCCCTGGGCACACCCTAAGCCAGTCAAGCTGCCAGGTTTAACTGTAACAGGAGGGACCCCAAAACATCTAGTTTTATTGCACTATCCCCTAGCAAGGAGACACTACAAAATCACTCAAGTGTCCATCTCCTACACATCAGCTTTCCCACAGCCGGTACCAAATACCCAACATCTACAATTTAAAGCGGGAGCGGTTTGCTTTGGCTCGTGGTTTGAGAAGGTTCCTTCCATGGTCATCTCCAAGACAGAAGCTTCCTGGTGGAAGAAAGCTGCTTAGTTCATCCAGCCAGGAAGCAGAGAGTGGGGGGACACGACCAGAACAGGAGGAACTGGGGCGTAGACTGCGTTTCCCAAGCCAACCCTACACAGCCCCCCAGAAGCTCTCAAGCCCGCCAGGATGACCATCCAACTTCACTGTCACTGGGGCCATCCCCGTATCAGTGCCCAGGATTTCCATCTTGCCACATTGGAAAGTGGGGGCTCGGAGGGCTTGTGACCATCATAGTAAGAGCTGTATTAACCCAGCGTCTTCTGTCCAACACCTTACATGGTTTACCTGGAACAGCCTGGGTAGACTGGCCAAAGTCAACCGACTAAAAGGACACTGTTCAGGAGATAGAACTTCTTCAAATGGACAGGAGACCAAGAGATGGAAGAAGGAAAACAAGAAATGGAAGGAGAAGAGGAGATGGAGAAGTGAAGGATTAGGATGTGTTGTTACGTGTACCGACTCCCCACCGTGAATGTAGTCACTATGTACTGCAAACATGGATTAATATTTTTTTCATTTTTAAAAATCTTCCAAGAATAAGCAAATAAATACCTTCCAGGAATCCTACTTGTGCAGGGGAGGTGTTAGCACTAGTGTTTTACTAGCAGGAAGCTGACCAAGGGCTAGAGCGCAAGCTGCCTGACAGGAGAGCTCCTGCCTCCCCTGTCCACAGCGCTGAAGAATGGGGGGCCGACCGGGACAGACCCGAGGGAGCAGGCTTCTCTTGTCCGACTGCAGCCGGCACGGTTCTCAGTTCACACAGACCGGGCTCCTGAACCTGGCCCCGGCACCTGACAGGTTGGGCAGCCCTCCTTTACTTCTGCAACTCTCACCTGCTGGGAGCAATTACAGAAGCTCATCCCAAGTGCTGGAGATTAAATAAGATAGAGAATATGAGCCCGCTAGTATAACGGATGAAAGACTTGATGTTTGTTCTTGTTAATGCTATCATTATTAATGATCCAATATATGGCCAACTATTCATTTATAGAGATACAAAGCTCCATGCAAAACAGAATTCTCTCTCCCCTCCCTCCTCTTCCTCCTCCTCTTCTTCTTCCTCCTCCTCTTCCTCCTCTTCCTCCCCTTCTTCTTTCTTCTTCTTCTTCTTCTTCTTCTTCTTCTTCTTCTTCTTCTTCTTCTTCTTCTTCTTCTTCCTCTTCCTCCTCCTCCTCCTCTT
>NW_004524653.1:4367070-4405979 GCF_000260255.1 Octodon degus
CTCTTCCTCCTCTTCCTCCCCTTCTTCTTTCTTCTTCTTCTTCTTCTTCTTCTTCTTCTTCTTCTTCTTCTTCTTCTTCTTCTTCTTCTTCTTCTTCCTCTTCCTCCTCCTCCTCCTCTTCTTCTTCCTCCTCTTCCTCCTCCTCCTCCTTCTTCCTCTTCTTCTTCCTCTCTTTCTCTGTCTCTCTTTCACTGATCTACACCACTAGCCCTTTTGCCCTTTTTTTATTTTTTTAATTAAAACAAGGAGAGTCTCACTAAGCTGCTAAATTCCCTAGAATGTGTCCAAACTTATGATCTGGCCAGGGATATAGCCCGGGGGCACACTGCCTGCCCGACAAGTGCAAGGTCCTGAGTTCAATTCCCAGCACCACAACAAGCACACCCTACCCCAGCTCCTAACATGCCAGATGTGTAGGCATGCACTGCCACTGGCTAACTTTGTGGGTTTTCTTCCCCAAAAGGAAAAAATAAAAATGTATAGCCAAAACCACACCAACACACTGCTCCACGAGGTGCGACATAGCAGATTCTGTAGGTCAACTTTACAGTCATCTTTATACCGCAGTGACGCAAATCCCATAGCAAAGAGCCACAGGGACATTCTAGGCAGCATCCTCCGCTCTGTCTCTTAGAGCCCTCATTGGATCTCTTTCCTCGGCTTTCTCTGCTCAGGTCGTGCGTGCTTTGAGGGATGCATCTTCTGTAACCCCCCCCCACCCCTTTCTATATGCATGAAGATGAAGAGGACAGAGACAAATTCAATTAAGCTGCAGGCTTTGGTGCCCCGCAGCCATTTTTCTTGAGCAGCAGAACCCAGGCATCGCAGGGGGAGGGGCCAGTGCACAAGGCGCTCCTGAAGGGAAAGGAGGAAAAACGGAACATAAATTGCAAGACAACCCAAGCCCTCCTCTCCTAATCTTTTATTCAGCAGCAGACACTGTTTTCAAGGGAAATTAAAGGCGATCAATAAGCAGGCTTGCCCGGGCGGCTTCTGAGCCCAAGATGCAAATATTAGTCTAAATTCTGGATTCCGAAGAAATCCTTCCATTGATATGTTAATGGTCTCCTCATTTTTCTACAGCCCTAGATCCTGGCAGGGCACAAGCAATACTTACAGGAAACAAAGGGAAGCACGACTTAGAATAAATACGCTAAGTGGGCCTGACTGGAAGCCGCAGCACGTCCTACACTGAAGCACTGCACTCCCGACCGCAGGAGCCACAGCCTGGAGATAGGAGAGTTTCCCACGTCCACATGCTTAAGGGGATGCCCGGGTGACGCTTCACGTGGTGCCACCTGATGCTTTAGCCTCATACTCAGGGGTGCACGAGACACCCAATATTTGGGTCACCCCAAAGCAACACAGAAACAAGGAAAGTTCCTATGCCTCGGAGGTGGCCTAGGCACAGATTTGCAACCAAATTTGGGTCCCAGTGTGCAACTTCAGAATCCGTAGCAAGCTCAGAGACTGCCTGCTTAGTACCGTGGTCGTATGCAAAATATTGCCCTAAGGCACAGGCGAGTGTGCACACAGACACGTGTGGCAGAGAGTCAGAGCTCTAGGGACAGGTGGGAGGGAAAAAAAGACAAGTGGGTCTACAGGATGTTCAGGGTCTCACTACTAGATCGAACTCGTAGTGATCCGCCTGTTTACAGCCTCCCAAGAGCTGGGACTACAGGCGTGCACCAGCACGCCCTGGCCCAGTTGTCGGCTCAGCACATCCCCGGGGGCGGGGCCGGCACCGCAGGCCAGGGGATCGAAGCGTGGCCTACGCGCCTGCTTGCAGGCACTTAATCTGCTGAGCTATTTGGCCAGCCCTTGAAAAACATTTTTTAAAATAATGATAAATCAAGTTTTTGGCGATGCTATGAACAACACCACTAGTTCATAAAAGGAGTAACCGAAGGGGTTTCCTGCAGAAATCGGATGCGTACTGCGATGCGGGAGGAGGTGCCGGGAGGGCGCTCTGCAGCGAAGCCCTCCAGGCAACAGCGTAGCTGTGATGCGTGATGTTACAGCTCACCAGGCTCACAGACGGTAATACTGCGCAAGATTGAGCAGCATGTTCAACAAATTACACCCTTCTATCCGTAAAGTTCCATTTGTCTTCTCTAACCCTGGACACAGTAAACGAAATCTCAAAGACTGACCGAGGTGTCCGGGTCTGCGATGCCTGCGATTGGACCCCGGACCGCACATGTGCTAAGCACAAGCTTTACCGCTGAACTCCACCCCAGCCTTCAAGCAGGAGAGCTGGGGTCGCGCAAACCCAGGTGACAGACCGAGGACTGACAATGGGGTGGCGGAAAAGGAGCCAACAGAAATGCTCATGGACGTCTTACGCACACCCGACTGTGACGTCACTCCTCTACGTCACTGTGCTCTGTCCTGCAAAACGGCGCCCTTGTCGTGCCCTTTGTCTCGATGAGGAAACTGAGCATCAGGAAGGGTAGAGAACTCTCCTGCGGTCACCATCAAGGAATTAGGAGTTTGAGGATTCTAACCCACGATGCCTGGGCTCTTCCTTTTCTCCTGATGCATGTTCTGTGGCGAAACTCTGAACGGCACCCATCCAAGAGCGAATGAAACGAATTTCCCGTGCTGTAAGCAGTGAGCAGTGTGGGACCAATGCGCTTGGAGATCGAGATCGGCAGGGGTGACTGCTGGGCCTACAGCCAACTGCGTCACTTCCGGTGGGTACCAGTGCATCAGTTTCTGTTGCAAAGTATTTGAGCCGGTCATTTATTGTCCCTTAACTGCAGTCTTTTTTTCCTGCCACAGCCACGAGTCCTAAGAGGGTCCCCTCCATAGAGGCCAAGACCGATGACGGTAAGGCCTTTATTCACTGGAAATTGGTTGCATAAAACCCACCTCCTTTTAGTTTTATAGTTTGGGCTCCTGTGCCCCATTTGTAGAAATCATGCAAATCACAGGAAAACAACCTGGTATTCACAAATGATTCTGAAACCACAACCAAGGAAACAGCACTTTGGGGAAGTTTTGAGCTCAGTGGGAGAGCAGCTCATAGTGCTATAAACGCACCGTGGCCGGGGTCACTGGGCACAGGGTTGTCGCCATCGTGCCACCAATCAGGACAGAGAGATCCAGCCGGCTCAGCCGCTCACAGGAGAAAGAGGTTCTGGGAATTGCTGCAAGGCCTGGCTTCAGCTTGAAGCAGATGCCAGCTGTAACCAGCCGCCAAAACCCTGAGCAAGACTGCCCCAGGAACCTGAATCTAATGCCCACTAGGGTCTCCTGCTGGGGTCCCTCAGGGACAGTGCGTCCCAGATGCGTGGTCTGACATGTGCCAGGATCCTCACTGGCTCAGGCTTCTGCATTTGCTCTCCATTCTGCCAACAGAGCTTTCTTCTTCACCTTGAGGAATCTGCCTAGCACCCCACCCACACACATACACACACACACACACACACGCACAAAGACACATACATACACACACAGACACACATGCCCAAAGCCTGTCCAGCCCACCAATCCCATGTCACATCCCCCCAGCCCCGCTCCTGATGGCTTGCCTTCTTGTAGTAGGGTGTCTGAAATCCAGCAGAGTGGTGTGTGCACTTCAGGGTGATTCTGAGTCTACACTCCAACACTAAACTGGCTCTAGGTCTTTCAAGATGTGTTTAATCTTTCAGTTTCTTAGTCCCCCCCCATTTGTAAAATAAGGGCACGTAAAATGAGTTAATATATAAAGTGCATAGAGGCCAGAGAGATAGCTTGGCCGTCTAAGTGCCTGCCCTGCAAGCGCAAGGATCCAGTTCCAGCCTGGGTACTGCATGCCAAGCGGGCCCCATGCCAAACTGGCCACTGAAATCAGGCATGGTAGTGTATGCCTGTAATTCCCAGCTCTGGGGAGGCTGAGACAGGAGGATCTCTAGGAGACTGAGCTGCATAATGAGACCCTGTACTAAATACATAGATAGAGTAGCTCTTATGCTGGAAAGGTGGCGGAAGAAGAGCAAAGAAAAAAGATTCCCTTGGTTCCAGAAAATCTTCTGAAAAAGAGGAAGGCTTATCAAGCTCTCAAAGCCACCCAGGCAAAGCAGGCTCTTTTGGCAAAGAAAGAGAGTCAAGTAAAAGAGATCAGATTTAAGCGACTGGAACCTTTCCTTCATGATTCCTGGTGGCGGCAGCATGACTGGGTGCGCGTGAAAGGACTAGAAGTGCAACCTCACACTTCGGGAGCACCTGATGAACATTCCTGGGCCTTCGTTGTCCGCCTCCAAAGTGTAACCGGGTGAGTTCACTATAGAACACCATCACAAGACTTCACCTGAAGAAGCTGTTCAGTGGTGTCTTTGTTAAAGTCACCCCCCAAACTCTCAAAATGCTCTGGACAGTGGGGCCTTATGTGCCCTGGGGATTTCCAAATCTGAAGTCTGTCCGGGAACTGATTTTGAAACGTGGACAGGGCAAGGTCAACAATGAGACCTTCCGCTGAGGGACAACACTGTGATCGAGGCTCACCTGGGCAAGTTTGGAGTCATTTGCCTGGAAGACCTCTCCACAAAATCGCCTTCCCAGGGCGCATTTCCAGAAGATGGCTGCTTCTTGCGCCCTTTCCACCTGTCTGTGGCCCTGTACGAACAGAGTGGGCTTCCTCAAGGAGATGGGCTCACCTGGCTGTCGGGGTGAGCACACCAACCAGCTCATCCGCCAGTTGAACTAGTTCCAGAGTAACAGAACAGTACCATGAAGCATGTTTTCGTTTTTGGAACTGTTACCAAATATCGTGAGAGAAGATGATTTTTTAGCTTTCTGAGACTGGAAGAAAGTGTAAAGGAATCAATCAGCTTGACAGGCATCTCTCAGCACCGCCCAGTTGCAAGGAAGAGTTCCATTGTTTCCCATCATGCCATGAAATCAACACCTGCTGTGCAGGAAGAGGTCCTATTTTGCTGCATCTTCTGTCCTGGGGCTCACTGTTGGTGAATGAGTAACCTAAGGAGGGTGCAGGGCTCCCTGTCCTCAGGACTTGGGGCAGTGGACCCAGCCCAGAGGCACTCTTGAGTCCGGAGCCCCAGCGCCCTTTTGAAAAGACTGAAATACAGTTACAACTCTCTGGAAAACAAGCGTTCATCTGTCTCTTGTCAGGAGTCCAGGTTCCAGCTTTCAGTGATACATCTTTGTGAGGTCTCAGACTTGCCTGGCTTTTGTGCCTTGGCTTGGAGCTGACCCGGCTTCTTTTCTCTACCTCAGAATTGGGGAAGGGAGCCACGCACAGTGGCACACGCCTGTAATCCGGACTCTGGGGAGTCTGAGGCCGGAGGATCACTGAGTTTGAGGCCAGCCTGGGCTACGAAGTGAGTTCAAGGCCTGCCTGGACTGCATAGTGAAACCCTGTTTCAAAATGACATAAATAAAGTAAGAATTTGGGAAAGGAAAAACTAAAATAAAATAAGTACATAAATAAATAAGAGATTTAAAACCAAAGAAGTGCTTAGAATACCACCCAGCATGTAATAAGTATTATATGGAAGTAACCATAAACACAATTACCTTATTAAGTGTAATTACAGTAAATGCGACATATTCTATTCAATTCTGCATTAATTTATAAACCAGCTAACTTTTGTACTTAATAGTTAACTAGCTTGCTTGCTAGAAATGAATTGCCTCAAGGGGAGAGGTTTTCAAACAAGATGCCGCATGCAGCAGATTCTCCGAATGAATGAATGAATGAATGAATGAATGAATGAATGAATGAAAATTTCAGCAGCGGAGGTAATAATGCTCACAGAAGGGGGTGGGAGACCCGAACAGAAAAGTGAACAGAAAACGCTGCATGGGGAGCCTGGGAGATGGCTCAGTACCTGAGTTCAATCCCCGGTTCCGCCGGAAAAAAATAAAAACACAGAAAATGCGGCAAGGCTTTGCATAGCCCCGGTGCCACGGAGAAGAATACACGAGGGACAGGACAAGGGAAAGGAAAGTGCGGCAGTGGCTCCCGAGCGACCGCCGCCGGCAGCTGCCCCTTTCCGGCCGGCCAGGACCCTCCCCGAGGAGCAGACGCACTCCTGCCCAACCTCCGGCTTGCACGGGAGCCCGCCAGCCCCGCCGTCCGCCCCTGGAGAATCAGGGGAAACAACCTGAGCGCTTTCATTTCTGAGCCTGGGTTTATTTGGGTTGGAAGGAAACTTCGAAAACAAACTGAAAATGTGAAATCGAAGGCGACAGGCAGAAGCTAAAAATAGCCCCCCCCCCGCGGGGGGGGTGCCTCTCCTTCCAACGCTTGCTGGGGCAGCATCCCTCCGGGTCCTCCTTAGGAGGGGAGAGAGAGGAAATGACGCTCCTTCAGAGCTCTGCGGAGGCTCAGCCTTCGCGGGTCTGCGGAGCTCTCGTTTCCTTACTGCTGACCTGGGCGGATCCTGCAGCTCACCGCAGGAGACGCTTGCAACAGAAGGGAAAATCCTGCTCCTGCCGCGCCGCCTCCGAGCAGGTTCAGGGTCAGCCTCAGCGCTTCCCGGTCACTGTCCTCTTTGTCCCCAGTGGGAGTAAGAAGCGTGGTTTGATTTTGATTGGGTTTGGTTTAGTTTTTGCTGTCCTGGGAATGGAACCCAGGGCCCAGCACTTGCCAGGTTCTACCTACGACAGAGCTACATTCCCAGGCCTTTTTATTTTATTTGGAGACAGGATTTCTCTATGCTGCCCAGGATGACCTGGAACTTGTGATCATCCTGCCTCAGCCTGCTGAGTAGCTGATATGACAGGCATGTCCCCCAACTCAGGCATGTGCTTTTTCTTTGTTACTTTTCTTTATTGGTGCACTTTTAATAATGAATTTGCCGGATAATGAAATTGCTAGATATAGATAGATAGACAGATATAATAATTTTCATGCCTGTTACAACCCCTCCTTCCCCTCCCCTTTCTCCAAAATTCATCTCTGAATCACTAAAAGACTTTCTCACTCCCTGTCCTTTGTGATCGTATAAGAGATGGAGACAGCTGGGTGTGGTGGCACACGCCTGTAATCCTAGCACTCGGGAGGCTAAGGCGGGAGGATTGTGGCCAGCTCGAGGCCAGCCTGGGCTGCAGCGTGAGCACAAGGCCAGCCCAAACTGCATAACGGGACTGATATTTAATAAGTGTTCCTGCTAACAGCTGCATTTGAACTGAAATCCCACATCCTGGCTATGGCCCCAGGCCTCCAAAAGCGCTGAAGGGCCAGGGAGATAGCTCAATGGAATAAGTGCTTGCCTGGCAAGCACAAGGTCCTGAGTTTAATCCCTGGTACCACCAAAACAAACAAACAAACAAACACAGGATATCCAACAAATACTGATCCATTGTCCTGCTTCCATCAAAGAAATCTGGATGGCCAGGGAGATGGCTCAGTAGAATAAAACACATGTCTGGCAAGCCCAAGGGCCTGAGTTCAACCCCCAGTTCTGAAAAAAAAAAAAAAAAAAAAAAAAAAAAAAAAAAGATAAATCTGGTGTCTGCGTGGGCTCCCTTTCTAGTTCATAGATGGGGTCTTCCCATTTGCGTATAAAGGTCAGGGCAGCTTTCTGGGGCCACTTTACATGAGCTCTCATGGGGCCAGGGAGATAGCTCAGCAGGATGAACACCTGCCTGGCAAGCATAAGATCTTGAGTTCAATACCCAGTTTTTTTAAAAAAAACTTTCATGACCGAGTCACCCAAAGTCACCACTGTCTAATGCCACCAGGGATTAGATTTCAACATAGTTAGGGAGTCACATACTCAGCCATGTGGTAACTGATAGCCACTACTAGTTATCGAATATTCCTTCTCTTCTTTTTTATGCACAGAATCGTGGAATTATCCACAATGTGTAGAAACTTGACTTTAAAAACCAAAATTAATTTCCCAAGTCCTTCCCAGGATGCGCAAGACCCTAGATTCCATTCTCAGCACTGAACAAAAGTAAAAGAAAATTTTGGCCCGCATACATGTGTGCTACCTTCTCTTCTCCCCATAGCCAGTGTGTCGCCAAGCCTTCCAAGGGAGCAGCCACCGTGGGGCCCTGAGGCAGAAGGTCAGAGGCAGAGGATGGCGAAGTTGGAAGAAAGAAAGAGCATGACTTTGATGGCTTTCTTAATGTCCCAGCCACTCTGTGATCCAGGACTCCTGTTATGGTTTGTGTCTGGTTGTCACCCGCAAAGCCTCCTGCAGTCATGGGAGGGCTTCTACAGTTAGGGATTAATGCTTGATCCAATGCTGGGATTCTGGGTGTGAGTGCTACACCTGCCCTGAGGCAGATAATCTGCATGCAAAAGTGAGGGAGGGAGAGGCTTGCTAGCTGCACCAGCTCCTTCTCCACCCTTTGCTCTTGGCTGTTTTCTACTGCCATGAACTGCTGCCCTCTGCCATGTACCGATCTGCCTTGGAGCCAGCCAAGTATGGACTGAAACCTCCACAAACTGAACTAAAGAAATCTTTGCTTCCCTAATTTTGGGTGTTACGTATTTTGTCCCAGCAAGGAGAGAAGAATAACTAAGTCAACTCCTTATCAACTGGAAAAAGGACAGCGCTACCGGTCCGGGCACTGCTTGGCAGCTCCTGCTACGCACAGCCGAGGTGCTCCAATGTTTAGAAGGGCAGTGAATGGCGTCTGCGACCTAGAGGACCCTGGACCTCCTGCACGAGGAAGGCTGCTAATCCTTGCTAATCCAGGTAACGCAGCAGAGCTTGGGGAAATCCCCCACCCACGTACAAAAGTATGCAATTAAGCTACATCACACACGCATGCATCTTATAAAATAAGCAGGCAGAGAGCAATCCTGTGACCGGCTTTTGTCAACCATCCAGGTTCCAACTAGACCTCGGCCTCGATGCACCTCATGAAAAGAAAGTGAAGCTAAGAGGAGCAAGGCGTGCTCACTCCTGGCTTGACTGCTCCCTAAATCTCATCCTAGCGACTAAATCAGGTCAAGGAGCCAGCTGACCACCTGCCGTCCGCCCCCCAGCAACAGCACAGATACGCGACCTGGAACCTGCCCTTAGCTAGTGGCTGAAGGGACAATATTGACCCAGATGATCAAACGGGCTGGTGGTGGTGGAGGCCTGCTCACAGCGGAATTAATGCGCCAGCGCCTGACTATATGGCACTAACAGTCTCCAGGCTGAGCACTGAGGTTTGGCTTCATTACCTGGGGCAGGTTCGTGGTCCCCTTGCGTCTCAGCTGTGTCAACCGTAAGGTGAGCGTGACCATCATATCTACCGCATAAGGTTGGTGTGAGCACGAAATGAGTTAACACCTGAAAAGTACTTCAAGGGGCCGGGGAGATGGCTCAGTAGAATAAGCACTTCCCTGGCAAGTTCAAGGGCCTGAGTTCAATCCCTGGTTCCACCAAAAAAAAAGTACTTCAAGAAGCACCTACTGGGCTGGTGAGATGGCTCAGCGATCTAAAGCACCTACTTAGAAAAAGCTCAGCAAAGCACAGGGACCTCGGTTCAATCCCCCAGCACCACATGCCAGCCAGCCCCACCCCCTGATGGGCTGAGCTGGACACACACACACACACATAAATAAATAAATAAATTCTAAAAAAAAAAAGCACCTACTGTATAAGTTCAGATGAGCTACAATTATTATTTGTTATTATTGCTGTTTTATATTACTTTGCACCTGCTAGAGACCCATTACATGCCCCCCTCCCACCCCAGCAGACCAACCCCAATTTGCATTTTTAACCTTTGGCTATGATTACTTTCCCTTGTTTTCTCCTGAGCAAAACCCAGCTGGGGGCTGGAGATAGAGCTCAGTGGCATAAGCACCTGCCTGGCAAGTGCAAGGTCCTGAGTTGGATCCCTGGTACGGTCAAAAAAAAAAATCATCCGAGACCGTGTGGCCTTTGGAGTACCTGTCAGGATGAAAGATGACTCTCGGGATTAAGTGTGCTGTCATGCTGAGAGAAGCCAGTTTCAGATTCACAGCTGGAAAAGCGTCCACATCTGGATGCACTGCCTCTTGGTGAAGATGCCGGGCAGCAGATGGAGATGAGGGGGAGGACGCGCCTGTTTCCCTTTCCTTGGACCCCTGTTTCACTTGTGTTCGCTAGCCTAATCTATGAGGACTGCATTGAACAAGGGTAACTGGCAAACACACCCTGCATGGTGGAAGGCAATCCCAGCTACTCCAGAGGCCAAGGCAGGGGGATGCCAATTTAGGGAGACTCTGTCTCAAAATAAAATTTTAACGTTACTGGGGTTGTAGCCCCTGGGTTCAATCCCCAGTACCGCAAAAAGAAGAAAAGGTATAACCGGTAACCTAATGCAAGGTCAATTAAAAGATAATCTAAAAAGGAAGAGGGAAACTACATTATCCTCAATAGATTGACCAAAGACCAAAAGTATTTCTGCTGCTGTTGTTGTTGGGGTTTTTTATGTACTTAGTACAGGGTCTACTGGGTCTCACTACACAGATCGGACTCGTAATGAACCTCCTGTTTTCAGCCTCCCAAGCGCTGGGATTACAGGCCCGCGCCACCATGCCCAGTCTCATTTGCAGTCTCAGCACACCCCATGGGCGGGGCCAGAACAGCACTCCTGGGATAGACCACCAGTCACTGCGCCTGCCTAAGCAGCCAAAAGTGTTTTGTACAGAGTCCAAAGGATTTCCCCTGGGACCGTTGTATTCCTGCCGGGTTCTGCAAGAAGTTGGTTTTTAAATGTAGTGGTTTGTGTTTTTTTTTTTTTCTTTAATATCTGAAGATATAATTTGACCTGTTTAATAGGATGTGTATTTTAGCAGACAGATTATAAAGATCGGCATTTTAGATATTTCCTATTCCTTTACAGACACCAAAACCACAATAGTAAACATAAAAAGAATAACGTTAAGAGGACAGACAGACAGACAGACAGACAGACAGACAGACAGACAGACAGAGACAGAGACCGACCCTCCGAACTGAGCGTTTGGTCCCGGGAAGCATCCTTGTGCCCTACCTTGCTCCGGGCAGGAGGCGCCACACACCGACCCTTCCACGCCTGCCTGAACTAGAAACGGCCCGAGCCAGGAAGTGAGTTGTGTGTCCTGGAGCCGCCTGAGCCTTAGAACTTACCGGGATTGCTGGCTGTCTCACAGGCTCTTTCTCTGAGCGCTTGTATTCGCTGGCTCGTTTTCTTTCTTTCATTTGACGTGACACCGCAAAGGAAAAATCCCGAAGAGCTCCGCTGGGATCAGACACGCGCCCCGCGCTCCGGCGCGCCCTCCCCACGCAACTCTCAGGGCTTCCTGGGTTAACAGTGGCAAGGACTGATTCTGGGCCTTTTTCTCCAGTTTTACACTCTCTGGCATACGCACACACAGAGATGCATGCTTTCTTTCTTTCCTTAAACAGGCAAAACCATGCAGCTTCCCCTCCCACGGCTATGTCCAGGGAAGCGCTTATTCTACTGAGCCATCTCCCGGCTTCTCATCTCAGTGCAGACAGGCAGGCAGGATCCTCCCTCGCCTGGAGTGGGGCCTGGTGGAGCCAGAGATTTAACTGCCATGCGGACCAGCTCAACTCAGCCCTGCCGGGCTGAAAAACCATCTGTTTTGTGTCCCCTCCCTGGCTACTACTGAGTTTTGTCACCCCATTTCCTTTTTCTTTTTTGTCACCCAGTTTCTAAAGGTGGGATTGCTGAGCACTGGGCAGCTGCAGAGCTCCAGGGAATAGAAGTGTGTAGCACTTTCCTGAGACCTGTGAGCGTGTGTGTGTGTGTGTGTGTGTGTGTGCACACGCGTGTGCACACAGGCACGTGGCCACGCACATTTTACATGTGCATCTACAGCTGCAGCCTGGAAAGATCTGATGGGGAAGACGAGAAACTCTCGGCAGCTGGCAAGCGAGCCCTGGCTGGGAACGTGGTCCCTCAGCTCTATTCACGCCCCCACGACACCCACAGGGCCATCGGCGCTTCTGCCTGCACCCAGGGCTTGCAGATCCTACAAGGGAGCAGGGGGCTGTGTTCAGACCCAGCATCTGCTGCTCCCAACAGACAGCACTGTGAAGGCTCTTCCTCCGCTGTGAAAGGAAGGGAGCTACTCGCCCCATCTCTCTCTTTCCCAGTCCTGCTGGCCAAACAGGCTTTGGACTCTCAAACTTCTCAGCTCTGAGGGCTGCGCTGTGCTGACCGCTATCACACAGAGACTTGGAGGGGTCTGAGGCCGCACCCTGTGCAGAATCTGACACCTCAGGTGGCTGCTGAGGGGCACCCGAAGGTCCACATGAGTGTGAGAACGGTAGGCTCTGACAGCCTCACGCTCGTTTTGCAGCCCATGAACTGTGCCCGGACAGGTCAGGTTTTGCTGCACAATTCATCCTTTTAAAGTGTGGCTGAGAGACTTGGGAGGCTGAGGCAGGAGGAACAGGAGCCCAGGAGTTGGAGTTCTTTTAACTGGCAGGTTTCCTGGAGTCGCTTACATTTCAGAGCATGGGGGTGCTGATCTGCAGACCCCCAAGAGTAGAGGGGGTCAATCGGACATTGAAGAGCACACCATGGGCTGGAGCTTCCCTGCTCCATCACTGTTGCCCCAGCAACAGCCATAGGTAGAAGAACGGGCACAGCTATGTTCCAATAAAACTTTATTTATATAAAAAGAGGGCCAGCTATGGACCCAGGCTGTCATCTATATAGAACCCGATCAACACGGACTTGTCTGCGGCTGCTCACGCGTTCACATTCAAGGGCAGCCCAGGAAATACAGCGCGAGAGGCAGACTGGAGGGCGCATGGCCCTGGCTGGACGCAGCAGCCCACACCTCTAATGCCAGCATCTGGGAGGCAGAGTCAGGAAGACCACCACCAGTAAGTCCAAGCTATACTGGGCTACGTAGCAAGACCCTGCTTCAAAAAAAGGGGGAAGGAGGGGGGCAAAGGACCCTTGGCTGAGAAGACCTGAGTATGGCCATGCCCTAACTGGACTACATCTGCAGATAAGACCCAAATGAGATCCCATCCGCAACCCCTGCCTCTCGATTGCATCCTATCTTCCAGAAAGCCATTACACTACCTGCCGAGATGGTGGGATGATTTCCTTGGCTTTGCTGAAAACATAACTTTGCATCTAGCATCCTTGACCTTGAGTCACAGGACAAGCAAGGCCCCAGGCCTTGGGGTGGGTCCCTGTCCTGCCGTCTCTTGGCCAAGTGGCCACTGGTCCCCACCGTCTCCCCACCTTCATTGCTATTGGGAGATCGTACAGAGGCTTTCTCTGAGGTCACTGTGAAAACCAGAAAGCTTTTGTGAAAGAGTTTAATGCCTGACCCATGGCTCACTAACTAGAGGTTGTTTTTGCTCAAAATTTAGATTAAGAACATATAGGAGTATCAAAATTCCAACTGCATCCTGAACAATTTAGCAACTTAGTGAAACCCTGTTCCAAAAAAAAAAAAAAAAGCTAGGCATGGTGGCACATGCCAGTAATCCCTTTACCCCAGCACTGGAGAGGCTGAGGCAGGAGGATGGCCATGAGTTTGAGGCCAGCCCCAGCTACATAGTGAGTTTAAGGACAGCCTGAACTATATAGTGAGATCCTGTCCCCCCAAAATTAAAAAGAGTTGGGGGTGTAGGTCAATGTGAAAGTCCTAGGGTTAATCCCCAGCAGTAACAAGAACAAGAAAGCTCAGCTTCATGGACATCTGACCTGTGCCATCGAAGGCGTCCCGTGGGCGGCTTAACGCCCCACTGCTAAGAACGAAGGTCTACCCAAGCCCCAGGATGTGGCATCTGCGCATCAGTGGCATAATCATTGTGCAGCTGTTGTCTCCCAGGCTCTGTCGTCGGGGCCACGAAATTCAGCTGTCTGAGGCTAGGTCTTGCCCCAAAGCCGGGCTAAGGAGAAGGGCAAGCAGCCTGCCCAGAGCTTCCTGTGTGGATGCCTGGTCAGGTGCTGCACACGCCCGAGCTGCTCCCCTCTCACCATCTTAACCTTCTTGAGAGTTCCAGGGGGCAAAACCAGTAGCGCTATATTCCACTTGGCTTTAAGTTGTGCCCCACACCAACCTGTACATCCACAGCTAGTGAGCAACACACTTGATTCAAGTTCAGCTCTGTCCTCATCGGTGGCTTTGTCCCTACTCACACCTCTACCAGGCAGAGTGAAAGTGACGTAAGGTATGAGAAGTCACAGGGTTGACAGCTCACTAAGCGAAACCAAACCAAACAACTGCTCTTACTTCATTCCTGAAAAGTGCTTTGACCAGTGGTGATAGTATTTTTTCCTTCCTTTGAATACTCTGCCACTCTGAACCATGTCATCCCCATTGCTTGCAAGTTTTATGGTAGACGCAGGCAGTTACCTTTCCAGGACAGGATCTATATTTTACTTTTTAAAACCACGATGTAATCTGTGTACTGCAATCCGCTGTACACACAGGGAGCCTGAGAGCACTGGTAGAACCAGTCAACTAACTGGTAATCACGAACGCTAGGTCCAGATAGCCTAGCACCCAGGAGGCTCAGGCAGGAGGACTACAGGCCGAGACTAGCTCGGGCTACGTAGCAAGTTCGAGGCCAGCCTGGACCACAAAATGAAGCAAAACAAAATGCGTGCATTGCCCAGGAATGATCAACAAACACTAACAAACCCCTGTGGAGCGTATCAGTCACCCACCAATATGGTACATGGAAGAAAAGACAGAAAATTTTGTAGTTGAGGCTTTGGGAGGACCCAGTGCTCTCTGTGAAACACATGGCCATGACTCAGAGCTTGCAACTTCTACTGGTTTCAGTCAGGAAGGTGGTAGGCTGCTGGGAAGAGACTCTCGGCAGGCATGGCCGTAGGGAGACACAGCGATTTTGTACCAGGCACTAAGGCCTCTAAAGAGCAATACAAGAACAGCTTGATGTATGCAAGGAAGGTCTAATTTTTTTCGAGTTCCTTGGCCTCACCTGCAATGTCAGCTCATGGCTAGCCCTGGAATCTCACAGACCCTTCCTGGAGGGCCCATTCCAGTTGCCGGCAGCAGGACAGTTCTCACCCGAGTGCTGTAGTGAGACACACTGGTATCTCAGCTGGACCAGACCACATTATTTCGGCCATTTAAGGGAATATCTGCTTCTATGTAGCCAATTCTGTGTATCTCAGTGAAGAGGTTGAAGTAAAGGTCACATAAAGATGGTGACAAGGGGCTGGTGAGATGGCTCAGTGGTCTAAAGCACCTACTTAGAACAAGTAAAGCACAGGGACCGCGGTTCAATCCCCCAGCACCACATGCCAGCCAGCCCCGCCCCCTGGTGGGCTGAGCTGGCCACACACACACACACACAAATAAATAAAGAAAATTAAGAAAAAATTAATTTCCTTATTAAAAAAAAAAAAAAAAAAAAAGATGGTGACAAGGGGCTTCATTTCTCGGGGGAACACAGCCTGGTTAGGTTCTCACAAAACACCATGGCAAGAGGGGCTATGCTTGTCCGGCATGGGGTGCACACCTGTCGTCACAGCGCTCCGCAGGCTGAGGCAGGAGGATGGCAGTGAGTGTGAGGCCAGCTTGAAATAGAGTAAGACTCTGTCTCAGATAAAGGGAAGGCCCATGCTTCGACTGCACCTCGTGCAATTCTTCAGGCCATTTAAGAATCACTTTTGTTGGGCTGGGGAGATGGCTAAGTAGACTAAGCACTTGCTTGGCAAGTGCAAGGGCCTGAGTTCAATCCCCAGTTCTGCAAAACAAAAACAAACAAAAAATACTTTTGTAGGTGAAACTAATGATTAATTAGCTTGATCTTAGAAGTAAATTTCATTGGTACAATGAAAAGTACGCGAGACGTGTGGACTGATTAGCTTGTGTTACAGGACTCAGCAATCCACGCTCGCTCGCCTGCTTAGCGCCCTGGGGGAGCGTGAGGCCAGCCCCCGGTTCAGGGTTTCTGACTGCATCTTGCTCACCAGAGCTTGGAGCCCGGTTTGTGGAGCGGTGCTGCGCCGCATGTGTGCATCTTCCTATAAGTGTGACCGGAGAGAATGGGAGCCGCCGAGACATCACGGGGCGGCCAGAACTGTTATGAGGAACTGTTTGTTCCTGCTTTGCCAGTGAATGTTTGGCTTAAGGGTGGCAGAATTTGGACAGAGACATCATTTTATGATATCTGTGGCTAGGTTTTTAGGGAGTAGCTGATATTCCCTTCTGCTAAACAAAACAAAACCTGTGAATCTTGACTTTGCCAAATTGGTTTAAATCACAGCAGTTTACAACTACCCAAGACTCATCACCTACGTCATCCTCTCTATAAAAGTCTCTACTTGTTGTTGTTGAGGCGAGCTCTCAGTAGGTAGCCAGGCTGGCCTCAAACTCCCAGTGATCCTCCTGCCTCAGCCTCCCAAGTGCTGAGATGGCAGGTGTGCCCACCACGCTGGCTTCTGTTCAGCATTTAGTCAGCAGTTACTAGAGAACATGAGGGCAACACCAAGAGATGAACCCTGATGAGCCTAGCCTGGGAGGCACTAGCTCACACTGAAATCTGATCGCCACTGACTTTTGTTAATAATTGTTATGGTTTGTGTCTAGTTGTCCCCCCAAAGCTTCATGCAGTCATGGGGTGAGGACTTGTAGAGTTTGTGTTAACTCATGATCCCCTGGGATTATGTGTGATCCAAGGCTGGGATTATGGGTTTTAGAACTGCTGGGATTACCCATAGCTGGGTAAATACTGAGAAGTACTCATAGGTGTGAGTACTTCCCCTACCCTGGGGCAGGTGATTTGCATTACAATGTAAGGAGGGAAGAGAAGCTAGCTGCTTGAGCTGCTGCTACCCCTCCCTTGCGCTCTTGCTCTTTGCTGCCACCGTGAAAGGTTGCATTCTGCCATGTGATGCTTTGTGTTGGACCCAGCTGAGTATGGACTGAAACCTCCAGTAACTGTGAGTTAAATAAACCTTCCTTCCTTCATTTTGAGTGTCGGATATTTGTCCCAGCAACAAGAGAAGAGTAACTAAGACAATAATGTTTTTTTGTTTGTTTGTTTTTTGCAAAACCGGGAATTGAACTCAGGCCCTTATGCTTGCCAGGCAAGTGCTTCTTCCACTGAGCCATCTCCCCGGCCCCCCGACAATAATGTTTTATTGGAACCTACATATGTCCACTTGTTTGCATATTGTCTCAATGGCTTCTTCTCTATAGGTGGGTGGTTTCAAAAGAGACCGGATAGATGTATGGCCCACAAAACCTAAAATATTTATTCTCTGGCTCTTCACAGAGAAACTCTATTGATCTTTGGCATGAAACTGTGCCAGTCCCATGTATTCTGTAGAAGGGACCTTGCCCAAATGCTGGGAGCCCTTTAGGGAGGCACTCTCAGCTGGGCACAGTGGCACACACCTGTCATCCCAGCTACTCAGAAGGCTGAGGCAGGAGGATGGAAAGTTCAAGGTCAGCATGGACCACTTGGTGAAACCTTGCCTTGAAGCAAAAAATGAGAGGGGCTGGGAATGTACTTCAGGGGTAGAGCAGAATCCGTGGTACCACCAACAAAAACTAAATACATCAACAGAGATGTGTGCCCTCGTGCCTCACCCCAGCGCCATGGAACTGCAGTGTTTAGGAATGAAAGGTCCCAGAAAGTTGTAAACAAATTCCATGACTGGGTCGAACTCAGTACCCCTCATTTGTCCAAGCTCTGGGTGTTGCTACTCAGACTAAATAGAGAGCCTGGTACTATGGAAGAAGAAGCAACCGTGGGGTGCAGAGCTGCCACTGCCCGCCTATCTGACTCCTGGGGGCAGAGAACCGCCCCACCCTGCCCCCAGTGGACACTGAACCTGAGCCTATCTCCTGCCCTCTTCAGTTTGTGTTTTGAGACAAGTTTTGCCAAGGTGCACGGGCTCGGCTCAAATTGCAATCTTCCTGCCTCGACCTCATTAAGGATCACAGGCCCACGCCACCACACCTGCTGTACTGGGGGCCCTCTGTTGACAGGGACAGTCTACCTCAGAAGTCAACCCTCAGCAGAGCTGTCTGTCTCGGAGCGCCACGCGAGTCCGGGCCTCACACAGGCACCTTGCAGCTGCACCGGCTTCTGCCCCTGGATCTCAGAGCCCCGGAGACCACTCTGGGCAGTGACATTAAGGCAACAAGCTAAAGAAAGACCCAATTCAGTTGGAAAGGTGCATGTCGGCACGTCCTGCTCAGGAGAAAAACGTACTGACTTTCGTGATGAACAATTTGGACAGTTACAGGAACTGCTGCAGGAAGCTACTAAACCCAAGAAGCAATTTAGTACTACTGAATCTACAAAATCCAAATTTTAGTAACTGTAATAATGTTTAAAAAGGGGCCAGGGAGATGGCTCAGTAGAAATAAGCGCTTCCCTGGCAAGTGCAAGGGCCTGAGTTCAATCCCTGGTTCCACAAAAAAAAAAAAAAAAAAAAGTTTAAAAAGCATGCAAGGCAGTGATCCTGGGGGATATCAACAGGTTTTTGAGACTAGCGGTTGGTTAGTGAGATTCTCACCCTGACTAACTGTATATGCTGGTGCCCGTGAGCCAGGCGGCTGCACTGAGGATGGCGATGTGTAATAGAGGGGTCACGCTTGGAGTGCCTGCCATCCTGGTCTTCTAAATGTGTACTTCTTGTCATGACATACCATTTATTGCCATAATGTCTCTCAAGTTAAGGTTGTTTTTGTTTTTTAAAGGGTAATAAATGAAAAAAAAAAAAAGAAAGACACACACAAAAAAATGCCACAGGTCTGTCCTGTTACAATTCTGTATATGGTTAGATTTCTAAATTTCTATGTAAAAATATGTAACTGCTTATTTCTAGTTTTTAAAAATTATTTTTCCTTCATATTCTGTAAGGACTTAAAGTTCAACATATCAATATTTGATGGAAAATACCTGTTCCAGGATATGCCAAAGATGTTTGATATTTAGACAGACAGGATAAACCAAACTGCATGTATTGCAGGTTAATAATTAGCTTCCCTTCTGGAGGGTTAACAACCTAAGTTAGCAGATCAGAACTGGAGAAAAGGAAGGGCTCAAGGTCAGCCAACATTTTGGCCCTAGCCTTTCAAGGTCAGTGAAGACTCGGGACATAGGAGAACCTGTACTGTAGCATCATGTAACTCAGTTGTGCTCCAAATTTTCTCATCAAGAAGATTATGGAGCCACAGAGGAATGTGATCGATGATGTATAGTGTGCCTGGGGAGAGTCACATGGAGAGAAAACATTCTCTCAGGCTTTCACAGAGAGCAAACTGGTCAAGCAATGGCCATGACTCATCCTCATGGCTGACACTGACGAAGGATCTACAAAGTGCGGTACAGGGTTTCAGGATAAATCCTGAAGGGGTTTGACTGACCTGGTCAGATACAAAAGTTACATTTCTTGTTACATAGGTCTTGCTTTATCTTGGTCTTAAACATCCAGGAGAAAAGTATAAAAATGAGGTATATAAAGTAAAGTCCCCTGGCAAGTGCAAGGGCATAAGTTCGATCCCCGGTTCCAAAAAAAGAAAAAGTAAAGCCATTAATACAATTAATGTAAAAGCCATTAATACAATGAGCTGTAAAAGGCTCAAGTCAATAACTTCTGAGGATAACCCACTAATATTATAGACTGCTAGACAGTGTTGGATTGTTTAGCGGAATTCAAACACCTATAGTATTTAGATGCCAATAGAATATCTACCTCTGACAGGACTAAATGAAAAAAAGGGGGGATACAGGGGGCCTGCCCCTTAGCTCAGCTCTTTAAGTGGCTGCTTCAACAAAGCAGTCAGGCTCAGGTTGCTGTGGTTCGATCCCCACAACTCAAGCCAGCCAAACCTGCCTTGAGAACATTGGGAGAAAAAAAAAAAAAAGGATGCAAAGGAAAGATCATTTTGTATTTATATATACAAAATAGTTAGGATAGATATACAATTACTTTCACTCAATTCAATGAGAAGCAAGAGGTGTACTAATAGTGTTCGGACAGGATGTCCTGTCTGCTTCTTGTACTATGAATAATCACTAAGAAGAATGTACAATGTATTGATTATCAAAACTGTCCTATTAATCAGCTTTGAAACTGTCTCATTCATATTTGTTTCTCAGTAAAATTAAAATTTAAAAAAAAAAAAGCATGCAAGGGCCCAAAGATATAGGTCAGGGGCACAGCACCTGCCTGGCAAGGGCCAAGTCCTGAGTTCAATTCTGGTATGACTGTGAGATCTTCTGATCACCCAAAATAAATAAATGAGTAACTAGCTCATTTATTGACCTAGTAACTTGACCAAGGAGGTCGAAGATCAGGAGGAAGAGCAGGAGGAAGAGCAGGAGGAGGAGGAGCAGGAGGAGGAGGAATTGTCTGTCTGTCTAGCACTGGGCATGGTGGCACATGCCTGTAATCCCAGCACGTGGGAGGCTGAGGCAGGAGGATAACCATGAGTTTGTCTGGGCTGCACAGTGAGTTCAGAACCCACCTGAATTGCATAGCGCAACCTTGTCTCAAAAAAAAAAAAAAACAAATGGGCAGGGGAGATGGCTCAGTAGAATAAGTGCTTCCCTGGCAAGCTCAAGGGTCTGAGTTTAATCCGCGGTTCCGCAAAAAAAAAAAAAAGGAAGGGCTGGGGTGATAGCTCGGTGCACTAAGCGCCTGCCTGGCAAGCGCAAAGACCTAAGTTTGAACCCCCATACCACACTGGGGAGACTGACACAGGAGTATCACTATGAGTCTGCACTGCATAGCGAGACCCTGTATCAAATAAATAATTTTTAAATGTTTTTTGTTTTTGTTTTTGTTTTTTTTTTTTAAAGAGGGGCCAAAGAGATGGCTCACTGAAATAAGAGCTTCCCTGGCAAGCACAAAGGCCTGAGTTCAATCCCCGGTTCCGCAAAAATAAATAAATAAATAAATAAATAAGAAAGAAAGAAAGTAATTTTAGGGTTTTCCATTTCGTTCTCCCGACCTCGGGATCTTTGGATCTCTTTACTTTCTTGTGTGCCCAGCTTCATGTGCTCACTTTGAACTTCAAGTTTGTTCCTGGTAACCACAGAACGGCGGCCGCAGCTCCAGGTAGCGTTGATAGATCACAGATGGATGGACAGACAGACGGACACACACACAGACAGCTTTGGAAGAAAGAACACGCCTTCTCGTTGTTGCACTGTCATCGACAGTAATTAAGCCCAGCCGGGTTGTCCCTCCTGTTACTGGTCCGAGTCGCGTAGCGTGCCAAGCGCCGAGCCTGACCCACGCGGCATCACCTGCCTGGCTCGGCCTCCTTCCCTCCCAACAGCAGGGTGGGCCCGGCGGCGGGGACCCCCGCGAGGCGCTCGGAAGGCGCTCCCCTGTGGACGGTGCCGTGAAGCAGCGCGCTGGCTAATCGGCCGCATCCCGGGCTGACATGCCGAGCCCTCCCTGAGCACGCGGCAGCACCGGATACACACGCCGGATGAGGACGGGCACGTGGGGCGGGGCTTTATCAGCAAAGAAATAACGAGTTAGCACTACACAGAACACAGCTGGGCTCTGCTGAACTAACCATTCGCTTCCCCCCACCCATATGCCCCTGCCCTGCCCCTCCCCTTCTTTTTTTTCTTATTCCTATTTTCGTTAAGTACCCCCCCACCCCCCAACCAGGGATTGAACTCAGGCCCTTGAGCTTGCCAAGGAAGCGCTTATTCTACTGAGCTATCTCCCCAGCCCTCTTATATAACTTTAAAAAAGACCACACTGTCATAAATTTTTAAGTTGACACCTTAAATTCTTACCATAATTCAAACTTTTTTTTTTTTTTTTTAAGAAATAGAAAGCAGGCGGGGCATGGCTGCAATCAAAGCACTCCACAGGCTGAAGGGAGGAATGGGGGGGGGGTGTTCAAGGCCAGCCTGGGCTAGAGACCTCAGTGCCTGCCTGGAAAGCCCAAGGTCCTGAGCACAGTTCCTGGTACCAAAAAAATCAATCAATCAATCAATCTTCAAATGTAGTGAGATCCTGGGGGGGGGGGGGGGGAGAGAGAGAGAGGGGGGGGGGGAGGAGGGGGGGGGAGAGAGGGGGGGGGGGGGGGGGAGAGAGACAGAGAGACAGAGAGAGAGACAGAGAGAGATTGAGATTAGAAATAGGAAAAGAGTAAGGATTCTCAAAGAAAAAAACAAGACGATAGGGCTGGGGTCGGAGCTCAGTGGCAGTTTCTTCCCACGGCTCGATGAGCTGTACTAGGGTACAGAGGCGTGCACCAAAGTCTGTAAGGCAGTCCCACAACGCTGGTGTTCTGGGGCTGTCTAGAGCAAGCTGGGAAATCGTGGGTGGCCCTGAAATCCCTGCCAGCTACATTTCTAAGAACCAAAATCATCACACTTCTTCAGTGGTTCTGAACGGTTCCGAAAAAGAAATGTATGGCAGATAAGGAAACTCAGGATTTGGATACTTTGGTTGGTTGGTTATTCATTTATTTATTTATTTATTTAGCATCACCAGAGATTGAACTAAGAACCTTGCTCTTGCCAGGCAAGATACTGAACTATTTCCCCGGCCCACTTTGGTCTATTATTAAAGGAAGGTTTTCCAATGCCAATCCTTATTTATTTATTTTGAGAAAAGGGTCTCACTATGCAGTTCAGATTGCATAGGTCTCTGAGCTTGCCTAAACTTGCCCAAGCAAGCGCTTTAGTCCACTGAGCTGTGTCGCCGGCCTGAAAAAAGTATTTTGAATACTCCCAAAACCTGGGTTTAATTTCATTTAATTTAACTTATTTTATTTATTTATTTATTGTATTTTTAGGGAAGGTCTACAGGGTGCTCACGGTCTCACTACTAGATCAGACTCAGTGATTCTCCTGTTTACAGCGTCCCAAGAGCTGGGATTACAGTCTAATTGCCTCTCAGCATGCCCCGGGGGCAGGGTCCCCACAGCATCTTTAGGATTTTCAAATTGTCCTTAGCACGTACTTTTGATTTGGATTAGCATTTATATACAGGTTTGACAAAATGGATAATCTAGCAAGATTCTTTTGTATGCTTTAAGTTTAAAGTACAACAGCCCGGCCAAATAGCTCAGCAGATTAAAACGCCTGCAAACAGGAACAGGAGCAGAGGCTTCAATCCCCCGGGCCTGCCCTGCTGGCCCTGCCCCCGGGGCACACTGGGAGGCAATTGAGACTGGACATGGTGGCGCCCACCTGTAATCCCAGCTCTTGGGAGGCTGTAAACAGGTGAATCACTATGAATCCGATCTAGTAGTGAGACCCTGAACATCCTGTAGACCCTTCTCTAAAATACAAATAAATAAGCGCAAGGGCCTGAGTTCAATTCCTGGTTCCGCAAAATAAATAAATAAAATACAAATTAAAATTAATAAATAAATTTAAGATACAAGCACTTTCAATTTTTTCTTGGCAGGGGGACTTTTTAAAATATTCCTAACCCCCCAGTAGATTCAGGAGGCCCAATGTCTTCTACAGTAATTATTTCTCCTGACATTTCTGCTTCATTTTTTCTGGTTAGGATCACATTTTTTCAATGAGGCATTTGGGTGGAGTATGTGGCACATGCCTATAATCCCAGTACCTGGGAGGCAGAGGCAGGAGGATTGCTGGGAGCACAAGGCCAGCCTGGGCTATAGTGCAAGACCCTGACTCAAAATTAAGTCATTTTTTAAAAAATTAAGTCATTTAATTTAATGAAGTATTTAGGAAGGCAGAAAGATACATGAGGCGAAGCATAGATTCTTGGACCATCTACAGCATGGATCTATACATTTTTCTGTAAAGAAATAGTAAATACTTGGGGCTTTTATAAATAGTAAATATTTTGGACATTATAGTCTCTGCCATGGTAGCTCAAAAGGACCACAGGAGTCCATAAACAAATGAACAAATAACAATTTGTCATCAACAATTGAACGGCATTCCAATAAAACTTTATTTACAAAAACAGACACACACCGGCAAATAGCTCAGCAGATTAAAGTGCCTACTTAGGCAGACGCAGAGGCTGGGGGTTCGATCCTGGGTCTGCCTTGTCGGCCTCAACCCCAAGGTGCACTGAGATGGCAATTGAGACTGGGTATGGTGGTGCACACCTATAATCCCAGCTCTTGGGAGGCTGTAAAGACAGATCACTGAGTCTGATCTAGTAGTGAGATCCTGAACACCCTGTAGACTCTTCCTTAAAAAAAAAAAAAAAGACGTGGAGCCGGATTGGGCCCTCAGATTATAACTGCCAACCTCTGGGCTAGAATTTCATTTCGTTCTCTATCCTTTTCTAGCTGGGTGATCGGGCTGAACCACTTCCTTATAATGTGATAATAATTATCCCACCTCTTAGGTTCAGAGGGTTAAACAAGACCCACAAATGAAGCACTCAGCCCATGGACGTGCCCGATGTTATCCATTATGACCACCGTTCTCATCACCCTGCCTTTACAGCAGGGAAATTAAGCAGCTCTTGCAATTTGCCCCAACGCAAGCTCATGGCCTGGGGACGAGGTCTCCTTTACCAGATGACTTCAAGGTGGAATTAGCCTCGCTTTTGACCAAAGCGCCCTCGCCCCACTTTCCTACAACTCACTCAAGGACGGCACAGGCACAGCAGTGAAGGAGGTCCTGGCTGCGGCACAAGTGACTGCACAGACAGAATGTACCTGCCCTGCCACCAGCACCAGAATCCGGGAGGGTGGAAGGCGCCCCTGTCCCTCACACGGCACCGTGTTCCAAGGCTCCAAGGCTCTCGGGTCTAGAAGCAACCTCAGAAGTCTCACAGTTGGGTCATTTCCTGATAGCAGAGCAACCAACGTTTGCTCTCCGCTAGGCCACCTAACTGAAGAGTCCTTGGCTTCCTGCTCCTTCTCCTCGGGGCAGCTCTCTGACGCCTGGCTTCCCACCTGAGCGCTGGGATTTCTGGCATCTTTAGGAGCAGGACTTTTTTCTGGGCCATGCCTCCTCCTTTCTCTGAACTAACAGAACAGCTTCTCAGATGCTCAAGATAGACACAAACAAGACTGCCGATTTCAACGACAAATACAACAGGAGATTCATTCTGCGGCTTCCCAGATTTCTGAATGCAGCAGCTGTCGCCGGACCCGTCTCCTGTTTCGCTTTGGCCTTGGGGCTTCTTCCCTGAATTAAATTTCCCAATTAGGGTGCTTGCTGCAAAGTCCAAGGAGCTGACCTCTGTAACTCCAATCTCCACCCTGGGGTCCCAGAAATGTGCAGAATGACCTGCAAGGCCCAGGACAAAAGGACAGCAGGAGCTGCCTCAACAGCAGTCAGTGAAGTCAGGAGGCTCCTCCTGGAGGGAGAGCCCTCCCCACCCACTGCACACCCCCGCGCACACGCAATTCCACCCATGTCTCCCAAGGACGCACTTTGTTCCTTTTGCCTCGCACACCCATGTACGTACACATACATACACACACACACACACACACACTCAGGAAGCTGCACAGAGGTTATTAACCAGCGCCCAAGATGAGAGGAGTGGCCAGACATGGTGGCACATACTATAATCCCAGCACTGAGAAGGCTGAGGCAGAAGGATCATTTTGAGTTTTGAGACTGGCCTGAACTGCAAAGACTGTCTCAAAAAAAAAAAAAGTAAATGTAAAATAAATTTTAAACTTAAAAAAGTTAATCAATTCTCCTTTGGCTTCACTAGGCTTCAACTCGAGGGGTAGTGTGGAGTCACAGAGCTTCAAGCAGGAAAGGGGTGACAGCACCTGAGCAGAGATTCCCAGAGACAGAGTATTCAGGGCGTTGCGGGGTGTGCCAGCAAAGGGAACCTAATCATCTGCCGCTAGGACCCGGGAAGCACACCGGGAAGTATCATTCTAAAGGCCGGAGAGAAAGCTCCCCCGACGAAGCGCCAGCGTTGGCAAGCGCAGAGCCCAGGGTTCTATCCCCAGTCCCGCAGGACGCGCAGGACCCTCCCTCTCCCCGGAGCGTGCTGAGCCAGCCACTGAATCGAGCGTTGTGGTACACGCCTATAACCCCAGCACTGGGGAGGCTGAATACAGGAGGGTCTCATAGACCTAACTGCATAGTGGCCCCTGTACCAAATACATATATGAAAACAGTAAGTATCATCCCAGCCTGTCATCCCTGCACTCCGGAGGCTGAGGCAGGAGGATCACGGTAGGCTCAAGGCCAACCTGGGCTACAAAGTGAGCTCAAGGTCTGGCTGAATTGCATAGCGAGACCATCTCGGAAAAAAGACAAGCAAGTTCCGTTCTAACAAACTCAGCTAGAAAAACCAAAGTCAAGAATAGGTGTGTAGGGGCTGAGGAGATGGCTCAGTAGAATAAGCGCTTGCCTGCCAAGCGCATGGGACTGAGTTCAATCCCCGGTTGGGGGGGGGGGGGAGTGTGTAAAGAGGCAGGCGCGTGGGACAGACGCCTGTGACGCTCTGGGTGTGAGCTGCGTCTGCAACAGGCAGCTAAAATCAAGAATCATGACAAGAAATTCGCCCAGATTACATTAAAAAAAAAACGTACAAAGCATTTTAATTAAATACACCAGGGATTCATTTAACAGTATAAATAAGTATGCGTATTTATGCAAAATATGCGTATGCATATGTATGCATGCTTATGTTAAAGAGACCCGTACTCCGGGAAGGATTATCAGCTCTCCGGGGAGATCCCGACTTTAGGGCGGTAGGCACAAACAGTAAGGCACATTAGCCCTTGTATCTTACGTTTTATACTGTTGATCTTGTCCGAGATTCGTGTCACTTTTTTTTTTTTTTTTTTTTTGCAGAACCGGGGCTTGAACTCAGGCCCTTGCACTTGCCAGGGAAGCGCTTATTCCACTGAGCCATCTCCCCGGCCCCTCTCGTGTCACTTTTTTAAAAAAGGCTTAAAACCAAAGCACAAGCCGGCGAGGGGGCCCCCGGCCGTCGTCCCAGCACTCGGGAGGCTGAGCCAGGAGGATCGCCGTGCGAGGCCAGAGTGGGCTACACAGCGAGACCCTGTCTCAACCCCCCAACCCCAAAGGAAGAGCGAGACAGCTAAAGAGCCAGGAAACGCTGCCCACTGCGTCGCGGAAGACGAGGAGCGCGCTGTCCCCGAGCAGCAGGGGAGCTGCCTTCAGGAAGGCGGGGGGCTGCGCGCCGGTTGAATCCCGCGTGGGGCGGCGCTGTGGGTCGCGGCGCAGCATCCCCCTTCCCGAGCCCGCACGCTCCGTGGGGCTCCCGAGTCTCGGGCGCCGGTGGGCGGCTCTCGGTGCAGCTCGGTGCACAGCGCGTCGGAGGGGGCGCGGTCCCCGCTTCCGAACAGAGCCCAGCGCGTCGGCCGTGCGTCCGGTCCCGCGGCGCGGCTGCTGAGCCCTCCGGGCAGCGAAGTCCTCCGCGTTAAAGTCCGGCCCGGCGGCGCCGTGGCCACGGAGACCGCAGCGGGGAGACGGCGTCCCCACCGTGCCCGCCCGGGGACACCCCGCCTTCCTCTTCGTCCGCCGCAGACTAGCACAAGAACGACGTAGGAAAAGGCAGAAAACGATTTCGTGAGACGATGTGAAGAGTCCTGCGGACGAGGGGGCGCACGCCCGGCCGCACCCCCGCACTCGGGAGGCCGAGGCAGGAGGGTCGCTGGGAGCTCGAGGTCAGCCGGGTTAGGGCGAGACCTCGTCTCCGAAGAAACAAGAAACAAATCGGAAGGCCGAAGTCCCGAGGTGCTCCACAAGTCGCTCTCCCACTCCGCGGGCGCCGGGGCTGCGACCGACACCCGTCCTTGCAAGGCGCCGGCGCCGCCCGACCCCGCTGCCCGCGCGGTCTCCGCTCCCGCTGTCACCCGCGCCCCGCTCCGGGCGCCGCCGGGGAGTCGTCGGCCGCTCCGGACCGAGGTCGCCGCTCGCGCGCAGGTCGGGGCCGTGACAGGTGCGCGACGGAGACGCCCCACGCCCGGCTCCCGGCTGCTCCCGGGCGCGGCTGTGCGGTCCTCGGGCGCCCGCGTCTGAGGGAGAAACAGCAGGAACCGCGCTCTGCGCAGGAGAAAGAAAAAGAAAGGGAAGAACGGCGGGCCAGGGTCCGGCCTCCCGGCGCCAGAGCGACGCGACGTCGCGTCTCCATGGCAACGGTGACGTCACCGGGCGCCCCGCCCCGAGCAGCGCGGCGGCGGCGGCGGCCTCCGCCTTCCCCGGGCCGCGGGGGCGTCTCTCCGATTCCGGCTTCACCTAGGAAGGGGAGCGGGCACGCGGCGCCGGTAGAGCGCCCAGAAGACGCCGACGCGGGGGTCGGGCCCTCGCTTGACCACTGTGGGTGGTGTGGCTTTTGTTTTCTATTTTTGAAAGGCTTTGAGCTCATTGTTGTCGAGTTTCGACAGGACTGGGAAGCTGTGGTCAGAGAGGCAGGACCTAGGCCCCCGCCGGAGTTTTGGCTTTCTGTGGTGCCCGCCTTTGGCTGTGTGTCTTGAGGCAAGGGCACAGCAGCGCTGTTCTCGGCTTGAGAACAGAAACCGAGAGGAGGGCGGGGCAGGAAAGATGGCTGAGCGCCAGGCCCCGCCCTCGCCAGGCCCCGCCCACCCGTCAAGGTCCTCCCACGTCGTCGAGGCCCCGCCCACCCGCCCGGCCCCAGCCGCTGCGTTGGCCCGGTAGGCGGAGCGCGGCTCTCCGGTCGGGGTGTCTTCCGGGGGCGCAGACCTGGGGCTGCGGCGCGGGGTAAACAGGACGCCGGAAGCAGCGTTTTCTGAGGATGTTACAACACTTCCAGTGCTGTGTCTGAATTAGACGGGTAAAAGAAATGAAGGGGAAAACAGAAACGGAAAAGAGAAGTGAAACATAAATATAAATATACATACAGAACGTGTATGTTCTATATGTATATATGTATAAATATATTTATACACTTGGCTGTATTTTTCAGCCAAGATCGCACCCCTAGGAGAAAACTGCCTTCGCTTATTGGATTCTAAAGCTGGGCACAAGAATGTGCTTAGGGGCTTTAGCTTATTATTATTACTATTACGTGCAATCTGTTTACCAGCTGCTGTTGTCCCCTCCTTTGTCATTGAAGCTGCGCGTGCCTTTGTCTCTTCCTCCACCCACCCACTCAGCAAGTCTGAGCAGGAAATGCAGAAGCGAGTTGCAAGCCCAGGAGGCAGTTTTCGAAAGAATCCAGGTCAAAGATGCCTGCAGGTATTTGTCTCAATTGCGTCTCTTCCGTGGAGGACTCGCTTTCCACATCGCCAACTCCGGGGTCTCTGCCTGGCCCAGCTGCTGCCGACGCGGGGCGGGAATGTGGCCGCCCCGAGGACGAACAGAACACTGCCTCCATTGTGTCCGGAGGGCTGCTGGGAGCCCTCGGGTCGGCATGTGACCCTCTCTATTAAGGGTGAAGACAGATGCGTGAATTAGCCGAATCCCGCCGACGGATGCGGGGCGCTAGCTAACGGGGCTCACGGTTCTAAGGTCTCCGCGAGTACACCAATAATTAGACTTTAGGATTGGCCAACTTTGGGGAAAGCGAATAAATAATGGGGAAGTTGAGTGCTTCCTCTGAATGCACGGCGGCGCCGCCACAGTGTTAAAAGTCCAGTTCTGGGGCCGGGGAGATGGCTCAGCGGAATAAGCGCTTCCCCGCCAAGCCCAAAGGCCTGAGTTCAACACCCGGTTCCGCCAAAAATAAAAAAATAAAAAATAAATTTTTTAAAGTCTGGTTCTGACAGCAGTGAAAGCTGAGCATGCGGGGTTGGAGGGCCACCAGGCTGGGCTTCTGGGGGTGATTATTAAATTTGGGGAGTCTGTGATACTTCTGCGACTGCCAAGGAGAACGAAGAGCAAGGGGCATTTGTCAGGACCTGGCAGGCAACCTTGGGAAGACACAAACCCCGCAGGGTTAGGCACGCTGGCTGAGGAGCTGCAGGGCTGCAGGTGGTTCTGGGCGTCACCACGGCTCCCAAGATGCAGGCAGGAAGCTCCGGGGCTGGGCACGGCGGCGGCGGCGGCTGCAGCAGGACTTCCTGGATTCAAAGCACAGCATGCTGCCTGGGACCCGGGAAGGTGGCTTCTCCTCGCCACTCCTCAGTGCTGTCAGTGGAAAACGGGAAGGAGAATTTCCACCCCTCGGGGACTTCGCAGTGGTCACTAAATTGCTATTTGTAAAATATCCAGAAACAGCACGGAGTGTAATGAAAGACTTCACTCTTTTCATTTAATAGATGCATTAAAGGGCTAAATGGTCGTACTGTTAGTGGACGGTCAAGTCTGCTTAGGGGGGACGTAGCTGTTACTTTCTAAAGCAAAAGGATCGCTAATGACGTGGTGCGCAGGAAGAATACTGTTTTGCAAAGCCTTTTATTACATAAATGTGTGTGTCCATGCAGCATATTGGAGTCCATTATAAAAAATTATTATTATTATTATTATTATTATTATTATTATTATTATTATTATTGGCGGAACCAGGGATTGAACTCAGGCCCTTGCGCTTGCTAGTGAAGCACTTATTCCACTGAGCCATCTCCCCAGCCCCCAAAATTATTTTTTAATGGATCAATTTTTTTCAAAATGTTGAAAAACCTGCAATTAAATAATTTAAGACACAGGGCTGGGGTGGAGCTCAATGGCAGAGTGCTTTCCTAGCATGTAGGGGACCCTGGTTCAGTCCCAGCACAACGCGTGCGCACACTCACACGCGCGCGCACGTACAGGCATGTGCACACTGACAACCTGGAAACAAGATAAACACATCCACAGAGTGATCAAATGAACCGTGCCCTGTTCCTTCAGCGGCTCACCTGGCAGTCATTAATAACAGACAAATTCCACGTGTTCATTTTGTACTGGTGACCTAGAAATATTACTGCCTTGGAGCCAGCCAGTACGGACTGAAACCTTCACTGACTGTGAACTATAGAAACCTTTCCCTCCTTAATTTTGGCTATCAGGTATTTTGTCCCAGCAAGGGCAGAAAAGTAACAGATGTAACCTCCATAGGTGGTGAATTTTTTTTTTTTTTGCGGTACTGGGGATTGAACTCAGGATCCTGAACTTGCCAGGCGGGTGCTTATTTTACTGAGCTATGTCCCTGGCCCATTTTTTTTTTTTTTTTTTTTATGACAGGGACTCATGATGTCCTTAAGTTACACAGGCTGGGTTCACACTGTCAGTCCTCCTGCCTTAGCCTTCCACAATGTTGGGATTACAGGAATGTGCCACCACACCCAGCTAGGGGTGGCTTTTAAAGGTCAAGTATTTCATTGCAAATAAAATTAGATAGATGATAGATAGACAGATAGATAGATAGATAAATAGATAGATAGATAGATAGATAGATAGATAGATAGATAGAGCTACCATAAAAGACAAGTTCAACTTAGACTGCAGTTATTGGTTTTCATAGCTATCCATTCCAATCGATTATTCGTAACACTTGTCGTGTGTGGTGAAAAACGGCCCATCCATTAGCTTTTCCTCAAAACAGCCCGTCCTGCCCGGGCCTGTGGTGCCCCCGCAGCGCTCCGAAGGCCGAGGCGGGAGGATCCCTGCACTGCACAGTGAGCTTGAAGCCATCGTGAGCTGCGCAGCAGGACTCTGCCTGAAGAGTGAGTCACGACAGAAGCACCTTTGCACCCTCTGCCTCCATATGGGTGCAGCCTGCATCACGGTGACGAAACCGTGACAGAATCAGTGTAGAGCAGGGAGTGGTTACTTAGGCTCATTTTCTAGGGATACACTCGCCAAAGCCAAGATGACACATTGGCCAAAACAAGCCCAGATTAGAGGGCTGGCACCAGACCCCAAGCACGGACCAAGGTGTGAGGCAAAGCTGTGTGCCAGGATGGGAAGGATTCCTTCCACGTCCCCAGACGTCATGAGGGCTTTGGTTTATGTATGTACTTATTTTGGTTAATACTTATCTCATTCACTTTTTAAACTTTGGCTTATCTATAAAATGATAATGAAGGTGATAACTACATTTGAAATATGACTAAAAGTAATAGCTGGGAGGGGTGGCACACGCCTGCAATCCCAGCACTGAGGAGGCCAAGCTAGGAGGATCACTGGGAGTTCAAGGCCAGCCTGGGCTACAGAATGAGACCTAGGAGCAAAAAGACAAAAATAAATAAATGAATGAATAAACCAAAAGTTAAAAAGTACAGAGCCACATTCATAAACACTGTGATCTCTCTCCCTCTCTCTGACACACACACACACACACACACACACACACATACACACACACACCATCAAAATGTTCTACTTAGTAGTTCAAACTACAGCCTTTGGCAGCCTGCACACCTGGGTGTGAATTCCCGCTCTGCCTCTGAATGTCTCTGAGACACTGGATGAGCGACTTCACTTCTCTGGAACTGGTCTGTCTTATCTATAACATATGAACGAGATCTCAATCCCAAATGCCTGACGGTTGGCTTTAAATGTTTTATCCACCCTCTCACTTCCTCTTTATCAAGTATAACTCTTGTTTCATGTGCTACAGATAGGAATGCTTTCAACTGTAACCCACTGGTGACTCAAACAAAAATAACTTCAGCAAGGAAGACTTTCTTAGGGCTGGGGAGATAGCTCAGTAGCATAAGCACTTGCCTGGCAAGTGCAGGGTCCTGAGTTCAATCCCTGGTCCCACAAAAGAAAGAAAGAAAGAAAGAAAGAAAGAAAGAAAGAAAGAAAGAAAGAAAGAAAGAAAGAAAGAAAGAAAGAAAGAAAGAAAGAAAGGAAAATATCTGTGTGGGCTGGGGATGCTGCTCTACGGCAGAGCGCCTGCCAGCCACGCGTGAGGTCCTGGGTACCGTCCCCAGGGTTGCCCCATAATTAAATGAGGCCAGTCCTCGCCTTCCGGGGGCTGCTCCCTTCTCTGCTCTACCAGATTTCTTCCTTGCTATTAACAGTGAGCCCCCAGACTCAAACTGACAGTAGCAGAAAGAGCACACTCTCAGTCTGCAGCTGTTTCCAGGGCAGACAGAGGCTTGGAGATGGGCACAATGCCTCCCTGGCTAGCGCCGGGCCCTGAGTTCCGTTCGACTCTGAACAAATCTGTGTTCCTTCAGGAAGGAAGACAGGGACTGTCGCCACAGACCCTCCGGCTGGGCTGTCCAGGTTGTTAGGCCTGCGGTGGGCACCTGGTCCAGTTTCTCATTTCTTTCCTTTCTCCTTGTATAAAACTGAGGCACAATTTGGCTGTGGGCAGCAGCTCATGAGAGGGTCTTATTTTTTGGCAGAACCGAGGATGAACCAGGGATTGAACTCAGGTCTTTCTGCTCGCCAGGGACGTGCTTGTTCCACTGAGCCATCTCCCCAGCTCCACCTCTCCCCTTTTAGAAACATCCATGAGTTGGACACTGAGGCTGTTTCTGCCTTTTGCTTCTTCTCAGTGATGCTGTGAACGCTGAGGTACCGATTTCGGGGGTCCAGGTCTGCCGTTGTCCGGGTGGACATTTAGGAGTGGAGCTGCTGCGCTTTCTTTCTGCGACTCAGCTTTTGCGCGCTGCCGACCTGGGTTCCAATCTGGCGGGGCCATGGAGCTTTCCTACTAGCGCCGTCCCAGGATTCCAGCAGCTCCGCCTTTCCACAACTATTTGTCATTTCCATCTTGTATTATAGCCCTCCTGGGGGGTCTAATCCATTTCTTCAGTGTACTTTCCACGGACAGTCTTAATTTATTGTGGAGGGCCGGGGAAATAGCTCAATGGAATAAATGCTTGCCTGGCGAGCGCAAGGTCCTGAGTTCGATCCCTTGTACCACTAAAAAATAAATTTTAAAAAAACTTACTTTTTTTGGTGGCTTTCCTCATGAAAGCTCTAAATTAGCTCCTCAGAAAGCCCATCGCATTGGCCTACAATTTGAAGGGCCTCGTGGACCTGTTCTGAAACCAGCTACCCAGGACAAAGGGGACCCCCTGGGCCCCAGGTGAAGTGTAGAGGATTCCTGTGGCAGCCTGAGTTGGGTCCGAGGTGGCCTCCAAGAGGAGGCCCGAGGCCTGGCCGGACCCCAGGACCCAGCGGGCGAGCGGAGTGGGGCGAGGCCCAGCAGAGCACGGGGGTCCACCTCCCTCTGCGTGTTCACCCCCTTGGCCCTCGCTGGGTCTTTTGACCTCTCAACTCCAGAAAGGTTTTCCTCATTTATGCAGCAGGTATGGCAGACTGTTCCCAAGGTGACACCAAAGAAATGAAGCTGGTGGCGCGTCCAGGCTGCGTCCTCAGAGCCACCACAGCCTAGCTCCTTCCCTGAGGAGCAGGGCGAGGGAGTGCCCCACCAGCACGGCACTGCAGGGCAAGTTGAAGTATGTTGTCTTCGGCCTTCCTTCAGGAAAGTCTGCCACGCGTGGTGGCGCACACCTGTAATCCCGGCACTTGGGAGGCTGAGGCAGGAGGATCCCCTTGAGTTGGAGACCAGCCTGGGCAACGAAGTGAGCTCAAGGCCAGCCTGAGCCGCATATCGAGACCCTGTCTCAGGGGGCTGTGGAGATGGCTCAGTGGAATAAGCGCTTCCCTCGCAAGCACAAGGGCCTGAGTTCAATCCCCAGTTCCACCAAAACAAACAAACAACAACAACAAAAACCCGACAAAAATGCTGTCACAGAAAGACACAATAGTAATTTTATTTTATTTTATTTTTTATAACTTAAAGGCTTTTTGCTTTTTTTTTTTTTTTTTTTTTTTGGCGGAACTGAGGATTGAACTCAGGCCCTTGCGCTTGCCAGGGAAGTGCTTATTCTACTGAGCCATCTCCCCGGCCCCCAATAGTAATTTTAGAAGCTGTATTTTCATCCTTAAGATCTTAACCTGCTGTTACTTTTAGCATTTATAAGCTGAGCAACATCTGTTATTCTTACCAGCAGTGTTGGAATTTATGCTTGGCACTAACAGAGATCCAACTTCAACAGCAGCTTAAGCATATTTACCGCGTGTAACAAGGAGCCCAGAGGTCAGCTACTGCTCGCTTGGAGTCACTGACCCAAGAAGGTAAAGTTCAAGGTTATATATATATATATATATATATTTTTTTTTTTTTTTTTTAACTTGCCCTCTAGTTACAAAATTGCTGCTTGTGTTCCAGCAATCATTTGCATGTTCTCTGCACAAAAAAGGAAACAGACAAAATGGTTAGTTTCTGCTTGAGCGATGAAGCCCCTTCACAGTGCATTCCCCACGCCTTCTGTTTGCTTCCTTTTAGGAAAAGGGTGAAGCTCAGCGGGAGAGTCCCTGTCTCACTTGGGGAAAGTCCTCAGTTTGATTCCCAGAACCAATAAATAAATAAGAATCCTGCGAACCTGGATGCAACCAGGGACACTGTTGTCTCCACCAGTGTCAGGTCCCTTTCCTTAAGGAGGAGAAGCGTAAGGCGGCAGTGAAATCCTCTCTGTTCTCCTCTATATCTGCTCACATCACCACCTTTAAATATTTAGGGTTTTCTTCCACGGAGGACACACATGAGACCTTCAGCCTGTGTTTACAATAAAGTTTTATTTAAAAGCTGGCATGTTCACTTGTTTACCTACAGCTGCTTTTACATTACCAGAGCAGACTGGGTTTGTTTTTTGTTTTGTTTTGTGTTATTTTTCTTTTTAAATATGCTTTTGTTTTCTATTTTATTTATTTATTTATTATTTTTTTAGGCGGGACCAGGGATTGAACTCAGGCCCTTGTGCTTGCCAGGGAAGCACTTTCTCCACTGAGCCATCTCCCTGGCCTTTGTCTTCTATTTTAAATGCAGAGTTTAGAAGTTGCTACAAAGATATGTTGTGGTTGGGGGTTTGCAAGGGGAACAATACAATGCAGAACACATTTTAGTTTTTTTTTTTTTTTTTTTAGACAGGGTTTCATTATGCAGCCCAGGCTGGTCTTTTTTTTTTTTTTTCCCCAGGCTGGTCTTGAACTCACAGTGATCCTCCTACCTCAGCCTCCCATTGCTGGGATTACAGCTGTGCACCACCACACCCAGCTATAAAATTATTTATCACCCGAAGAATCATATACAAGAGTACAGGAAATCTGTCCACACACTAAACACTAGAGACTCCAGCGGAGGGCCCAGCATCCTGCATCAGCCCATCTGAAGATCTCGAGGTCCTAACAGTGCCCCCTACAAGTCCACCTGGAGGCCTGGAGCCCGTGACAGGACCTCACGCAGGCCTGCTTCACGGGTCTGCACTGGGAAGGCCCAAAGGCCAGTGGTGGAAGTTAGGAAGTCTGCGCCAGCAGGCTGAGGGGGCTGCACTGGGGCCTGCAGGCAACACCCAAGGTAAGGACCAGAGTTCCCCAGAGAGCACCACAGCCACCTCAGCGACAGCGAGGTCCCCAGCTCTTCTGAGGATGAGGAAAGCTGAGTTCCCAGCCCGAAAGCCGTGCCACAAGCTTCTCCAGGAGCTGGTGCTCCGTCTCCCCCACAGGATCCAGGAAGTGGAGCTCCCCACAGATGAACCGCAGCCGTTCTCAGCCGCAGCGGGGTCTTGAGCTCTTCCTCTGATGAGAACAGGCAGCAGGAGCAGGTCCTTCAGCAGGCTAGCCCGAGGGAGCCAGCAGCTTCCATCAGCTCCAACAGCTTCTCGGGAGAGCTTCCCTAACAGCCTCCCCTCTTCTTCGCCAGTTCTACCTCAGACGCTGCTGACAGCAGCAACCCTCAGGTGGGCCTGCCGCACCCAGCACCATGCTGGCAAAGTTCAGCTCTGTGAAGCAAGCTGCCCACCACTTGGCAGTCCACCACAACGCCTGACTGCAAGGCCCAAACTATCTTTTTTTTTCTGGTTATTATTGTTTTCTGGAGTTGGGAGAGGCAGTGCTGAGAAAAAAAAATCTTCTGAGCCCTGCACCAGGCAGGAAGGAGGACTGGAGACTTGTGAGGCTTTTGTCCCGTGATCCGCTCAAAGTCAGAGCCTTTGGCCTCTTCTCTCAGCATCTGCCAAGCTTTTCCACTAAAGAATAAATGTACTTTTTGCCTCCAGATGCCCAGAGACATTCTGGAAATCCCACTCCTATAAACAATCTAAAATTACCCAGTTTTGTACTCTAGGGAAAAACTCCTATTCAGACAACTTTTTTTGTTGTTGAGGTAATGACAAATTTGATAAGGGCAAATTATCTGAGGAATAATTTCTGTAAAGAATTATGCATCAGTCAAGCATGTCAGTTGAAGAATATTCTACAGCAAATCTCTACCGATTGAAACAAATGAGAAACATTTACACAGCTATATATTTTATTTTACACATAAAATTCAGCCTGCTGTTCCCTCCTTCATTCTCATTATGGGGCAGACATATTTTCTGCCAAGATTTGCACCTGAAAAACTCATAATTCAAAACATTTCTGTGTATCAACTAACGGGCATCCCCACGTGGCTGTGTTATATACGGCTGATGGTTTTGGTTTGCTAGCTCCAAAACAATGTTCGTTGACAAATGTTTAATTGGAGAGGAAAATCAAATTTTGTGGATAGTTAAGACTGTTCTGGTTTATGTCTAGAGCCCCCACCTGCCACCAAAGCCTCACGGCGGCGCTCTGGGCATGTGACACTTGCCCTGGATTAGTCCACTGAGGGGTTTAGAGCTTGGCGTGAGGTCGGGAAGAGGAGTCTAAGGGAAAGAGGCAGGTCGATGTGGGCGTGGCCTGGAGGATGATTGGCGGGCTGATTTACGTATCCCTCCTCCTCCCTGGATCCCGGCTGCTCTTTGCCTGCCTGCCATGGACTGTTGCCCCCCTGCTTAGAAACAGCTAGTCTTAGGCTGAAGTCTTTAAACTTGGAGCCACATTAAACCTCTCCTCCCTTAATGTGTGGGTGTCAAGTATTTTATCCCAGCGACAAAAAAGTAACTAAGACACACACATTTTAATATCCTATGTAAAGGTTTTAAGTTAATTAATTTAAGTTCCCATAATGTTGATCACATTAGATTTAACTGGAAAGGATGGTTCCCAGAAAAATATAAGATGCAAATGGGGCCGGGAAGATGGCTCAGTAGAATAAGCGCTTGCCCGGCGAGCACAAGGGCCTGAGTTCAATCCGCGCTCTTGGCCAAAAAAAAAAAAAAAAAGATAGTTGTGTTCTTTAGAGGGCTGGGGAGATGGCTCAGTAGAATAAGCTCATGTCTGGCAAGCACAAGGGCCTGAGTTCAATCCCCAGTTCCACAAAAAAAAAAAAAAAAAAAAAAAAGAATCCAAAGCACTAGGGGCTGGGGCGATGGGTGGGTGGAATAAGCGCTTCCCTGGCAAGCTCAAGGGCCTGAGTTCAATCCCTGGTTCTGAGTAGTGAAGCCAGGCCTTCCACGGCCACCAAGTAGGCGCAGCCGCAACCAAGGCGGACCTTGATTCCCTAAGTCACTTATTTATTTATTTATTTATTTATTTATTTATTTATTGCGGAACTGGGGATTGAACTCAGGTCCTTATGCTTGCCAGGGAAGCGCTTATTCCACTGAGCCATCTCCCCAGCCCCTTTAAGTCACTTTTTAAAAGGGTAACTGCACCAGCTGAGCCGAGGAAGAGGGCGTGATCTGTAGGCCGCACATGAGGCAGCAGCCAGGGGCCAGCACGGCAGCTGACATTTTATGAGGAGGTGACAAGCATGTTCTCAGCCTTGCAGGATGCTGGCAAATACCCAGAGAGACCAACACAGAAAGAATGGTCAGCGCTGTCCAGCAGTGTCCATGTGTTCCCTTCTTTGTCCCCCTACGACACAGGGGAAATCCTTTTGCCCACTTTCCAGATGCGGAGCCACACAGTGAAGCCACGATGGGGTCCGGCTGCCACGGAGCGGTCCCTGACCACTGAGCTTCACTGCCACGGAATGGGCAGCCTCTGGCAACCGAAGATGAGAGCCTGCAGGTTGCCAGTGTTTTCTTTTGTTTTGTTTTGCGATACTGGGGAATAAACTTGGGACCTTGCGTGCACTTGCCAGGCAGGCGCTTGTGCCCTAAGCGATATCTCCCGCCACCAGTGGGTTTTTTGCCAGCCCCAGGCAGTATAGGACGCTGAGGGCAGCTGCTGGCTGAGTGGTGGTGGGGCCTCGAGTGACCCCCAAGGAAAGGGACCCCCCCACCCCCCACCCCCCACCCCGGTCAC
>NW_004524653.1:4406079-4408351 GCF_000260255.1 Octodon degus
CACCCCCACCCCACCCCCCAGGAAAGGGACCCCTGCATAGCTTTACCCACAGCAGTAAGAAAACTCAGCTGCTGGGGCAGGGGAGATAGCTCAGTAGAATAAGCAGTTGCCTGGCAAGTGCAAGAACCTAAGTTCAATCCCCGGTTCTGCAAAAAATAAAAAAATTTTAAAAAGAAAGAAAACTGAGCTGTCTTCTGGGAGCAGAGCTGAGAAGAGAGGGTTCAGGGGTAGAAAAAAGGGAAGGAAAAGAAAGGGAGGCTGCTGGGGCTCTGAGCAGGAGGCGGGAGCGGCGGGTGGGAGGCCTCCCCACCAGTGGCAAGGCCTGGGAACAGCCGGGCTGTTGCACAAGCCTGTGGCCCCAGGTCCCCTGGGGAGGCCGAGGCAGGAAGGCCACATGCTCTAGCCCATCCTGGGCAAGTTCTGGACACTGTCTCAGAGCAAGAAAAGGAATAAAGCGTCCGGTTGAGGCTCATTGGCCAAGCACTTGCCTTCCTTTCACAGGGCCTGGGTTCTAGCCAGGCACCCCAAAAAACCTGGGAGGGGGGCAAAGGAGTAGAAGGATTTGCCCCCCGCCCTCGGTGCCAGCAGATTCCTGGGTTGTCTGGGTGTCTCTCATGGCCCTCCTCGACTCCAAGCTATTTGGGAGAACAAGGGGTTCAACAGCAGGCAGGTGGCTGCCCCCCTCTTAAGGGAGGACGGAGGCAGAGGCGACCGAGGTGAGCTGGAGGCCCCCACAGTGGCTCCCCACACTGTCTCTAGCACACCTGTGTCACTGGCATCTTCGCTGTGGGACGCAGCAGGCTTCCCCTGGGGGTGGTGGGGAGATAGGAGCCCAGGTCCCCTCTGGGTGTCCCTGGGGACTCCGACCCCTCCTCCCTCCTCCCTCCAACTTCCACTGGGGAGGGGCCTGGGACCCGGGGACAGCGGTCCCTTGTCATGGTTACCGCTGCGTGGTGTCCAGAGCGGATGCTCGTGAGGATTTCCTCAGACAGCCCAGAAATGAAAGACCCAACAAGCGATGGGCGACGAAAGTGGAGAGGCGCTGCTCAGAAGCACACGACTAGCCGTGAGGATGCAGAAAATGCTCAGGGCCTCTGGCCCTGAGAGGGGTGCAGAGGAAGCACAGAGACGCCCTCTTACTCCACGGAAAGCAGCTTTCTCAGAGACTCAAAAAACATGAAATCTGAGGAGGCTGTGGGGGCGAAGGAACCCTGCGACCACGCTGTGAGCTGGAACAACAAGTATGGAAATCTGTGTGGAGCTTCCTCAAGAAAAATGAGAAATTCCACTCAGCCAGCTGTGCCCCCTCCAGGATCTCCTGAAAGAGCCCAAGCAATCATAGTACGATGAGCTCGGCCCACCCTCGTTGACAGCCACACAACTCCTGGTGGCCAAACCCTGAAAGTGGCTTACATGTCCACCAGCAGATGCGCGGATCAAGAAACGTGGTATTTACACCCAATGGAGTACGACTCTGCCGGAAAGAAGGACGGGCTTGAGTCATTTGTAAGAAAAAGGATGTATAATATTCAGTGAAACAGACCAGATGCAGAAGCTCCAGTTGTACATGATTTCTGTCCTATGAGAAACTCAGAGTATAAATAATTTAAAGGGCAACAACTTCTGACACTGCCAGTCCTACGGGGAACACACTACTATTATGGACTACTGGACTATATTGGATTATTTTGCTGAATTCACCCACCTACAGTATTTAAATGGCAATGGAATACACATCTCTGACAAAACTAAACAAAAAAGGGGATATAAATGAAGGACCATTTTGTATCCGTATATACAAAATAGGATAGCTATACAGCTACTTTCTCTTAATTGAATAAGAAGAAAAATTGGTACTAATAGTGTTTGGACAGGATACCATGTCTGCATCTTGAACTATGAATAACCACTACAAAGACAACAATATGCAACGTATTAATTATTGAAATTGTCCTATTAATCGGTTTTGAAATGGTCTCATTGCTATTTGTCAATAAATAAAATTAATAAAAAATTTTAATCCAGCAAAAAAAAATAATTTAAAGGGAAAAATAAAGGATGATAAGGAACAGGAAGATAGCTCTTTTGCCAGTGGAAAGGGAAACCTAGGGAGGGGGTGGAAGGAGGGAAACTAGAAAGGATTAAGGTGTGATATGCAGGTCCCCAGGGAGAGGGAGTAATTGTGTATCCCCCATAGCACAGAGGGGAAAGAGAGGGATGGAGGAACAGAGGGAGAGGGAGGGGAAGGGAGGGGAAGGGGGAGGGGAGGGGA
>NW_004524653.1:4408451-4410789 GCF_000260255.1 Octodon degus
GGGGGAGGGGAGGGGAGGGGGAGGGAGAGATTTAAGGTGCTTATAATTCCTATAAGAAAAATAAAATTGGGCCTGGGGAGATGGCTCAGTAGAATAAGCGCTTCCCTGGTAAACGCAAGGGCCTGAGTTCAATCCCCGGTTCCAAAAGAAAAAGAAAACTGAGCTCCGGGCTGGGAAATGCTAGATGCTACTTTAGAGAGGTAGGATGGAGGAGGCCGAGGTCCAGGGGCCGAGGTCTGAGGTGGCTCTGAACCTGTGGGTAAGAACTGAGTTCACAAAAGAGAAAAAGAAAAGAATTGAGTCCATGAGCCTCAAACACACTTTTAAAAAGGGACACGGCTGGCACAGACATCTGTACACCGATATTCACAATAGCCCCAAGGTGGAGAAACACCAAATTTCCACCATCCAGTGAATGGATAAACAAAAGGCGGTGCCCCCCTGGAATGGGGTTCAGCCAGCTTTCAGAACAAGCCGAATTCTGCAACAGGAAGTGGGCGCGGTGCGTGCATCTGTGATCCCAGCACTCTGGAGGCTGAGGCAGGAGGATCGCTGTGCGTTCAAGGCCAGCCTGGGCTACAAAGGGCGCTCAAGCCCGAAACCCGGTCTCCAAAAGGCACAATAAATAAATATTTGTGATCCTCCTGCCTTGGCTGGATTATAGGCATGTGCCGCTGCACCCGCTGTAACTACATTTATCCAACAACCTTCGGGTTTCTTTCTCTTAGTTATTTTTTTTTTAAAAAAAACAAAGTCTTGTTATATAGTCCAGACTGGCCTTGAACTCACTACGTAACCCAGGCTGGCCTCAAAGTCCTAGCAATTCTCCTGCCTCAGCCTCCTAAGTACGGGGACTGCAGGCGGCACTATCACGCCTGGCCAATAACTGCATTGCTGGATCAGCCAGCGTGCGAGGCCGCCTGCGCGCGTGATCGCGCTTCCCCTGCACATCACCGCAGAGGTGGGCGCCGTCCGGTCCGAGGAGCCCGGCCAGGCTGGGGGTCCAAGCGCCTCCCTCGGCAGCACAGCGCCGCGCTTCGGTCCACGGCCGTCTCCATCCGCTCGCAAGCCCCCGCCTGCCCCTTGGGACGCCCCCACGCCCGCCCCACAGAGTCTCTTCCCGAGCCTTCTGCAAACCCCTCCGGCTCCCCAGCCGCGTCGGTAGAGCCTCGGGGCTCGGTCGCGCAGGATGATTCATACACAGTTGTGCCCAATACCGACATTTCTATTTGGAAATTCAGTATCGGAGAGTGAGAGACAAGACTGGGAGAGGCTGAAAGAAGATCATTCGATGGGCAGTTAGAGAGCTCCACAGCCCCGGTCCTGGGTTGCAAGTGCCGTAGAAATGTTACACGGGGGGCCGGGCAGATGGCTCAGTAGAATAAGCGCTTCCCTGGCAAGCGCAAGGGCCTGAGTTCAATCCCTGGTTTTGCAAAAAAAAGAAATGTTACGCAGAGATTTACTTGGGAGGCAAAGGAAGTCCGAAAGATGCCAGGAAGGGGAGAAAAAAAAATGGAAGAAATATATAAAATATATATTTTCTTCCATATATATAAAATGGAAGAAATCAGAATGCTCTTTCTCCCTAAAAAGAAAAAGGTAGTCACCCAAGAACTTAGCAGAAGTGCTGGCATTCCTGAGGTTCCTTCCCTCCCCACCCACACCCTTCCCAGGGGTCGGTTTCCTGGCAACACACGTTTGGAGAGCAAAAATGCCAATAATATGACATTAGAATGACATCAGCATGACAAGAACATTTTGTTAAAATAACACCGAACCCCAAAGTACACATGATCTTTTTTGTTTTGTCTTGTTGTCTTTTTCAGACAGGGTTTCACAGTTCAGTTCAGCTGGCCTCCCTCCAGCTCACTCTGTAGCCCAGGTGGGCCTCTAACTCACAGCGATCCTCCTGCCTCAGCCTCCGGAGGGCCAGGACCATAGGCATGGACCGCCACGCCCCGCTGCAACCTTTTTTGGGATATGAGATTAATGTTAGGTGCAAGGAAGCCTTAATGAGATGCTTCAGGCCCACCAAATAGCTCAGGGGATTAAAGTGCCTGCAAGCAGGCGCAGGGGCCTGGCGTTTCACCCCACCCCCACCCCCACCTCCACCCCCGCAGGTCCCTTCCCCAGGGGCGCTGAGATGGTGATAGAGACGGGGCATGGTGGCGCAGGCCCGCAATCCCAGCTGTTGGGAGGCTGTAAACAGGAGGATCACTACGAATCCAATCTAGTAGTTAGACCCTGAATACCTTGTAGACCCTTCCCTACAATACAGAGAGAGAGAGAGAGAGAGAGAGAGAGAGAGAGAGAGAGAGAGAGAGAGAGAGAGAGAGAG
>NW_004524653.1:4411514-4421596 GCF_000260255.1 Octodon degus
GCGTACCCTTGCTCTATTAGAAGCCGTCTGCTTGCTCGGGATCCTGAAATAGACTGTTCCCGTGAAGTGCAGCGCGCTTCTGCGGTTAGAAACGCCGTTACTGTAATTTATAGTACAAGGTGGAGCTTTTTGCTTTTGCTTAAAACTGGACCGATAGGATGTTCTGGGGCCCAAATGTGGGTTATCACCGCTTGCTTAGGAGGGGGAAGTGTATAGAACAGCAATCTCTGGTGCTGGCGAGAAACTCGATCCGGGCTCCCAGGACGGGATTAAATATCACGCAAACACATTCTTGCAGCGGGCTGATTCAGCTGGGAGGGACGTCTCACCGCGACTGAGGGCTGTAGAGGAAAATACCACACTGCTTCTCAGAACTGCTGTAGAGGAACTTTCAATTCAAGAACATAAATACAGCAAAGGGCACTGAGGTGGGGTGAGGCTTTCTCTCCTGGGAATGGGGCTCAGCACATGCTCCGTGGAGGGAGAGCGCATCTTCTTCCATCTGTACATAGAATAGTTCAGATTCCTGAAATATTTAAGTTTCCTGAAGAATTCTCCCCCTCCCTCCATCATGCCTGTGAGCTGAGTTACCATTTTAGAAAAGCCACATTTGTGGTGAACTCAGCCGCTGCCGGTCTAGCCCAGATAGGAAATTATTCTACGCTGAAAGGCAAATGGGCTTGCTAATTACTTTTTTTTTTCTCGTTGGTACCAGGGGTTGAACTCAGGACCTTGTGCTTGCCAGGCAGGCGCTATGCCACTGAGCTGTCTCCCTGGCCCTGGGCTTGCCAATTGTAATGGTGCCAAGAATTAGAAAAGTCACACAAACACACCCTTCAGGAAAGAGATATATCAACAGCTTGCCTCATACAGTGTCATGTACAATTGTGTGCAGTTATTCATGTGTGTCTGCAAACATTAAACAAAATTACCCCCGGAAAGGGAACTTACTTCGGCTTGAGTATGAAGCGTGGTATAAAATTATGAGAATTTTTTAAGTTCTAGAGAAATTTTATTTGCTCAGGACTTGTGAAAGGAAGATTTGCATTAAAAGAAAATTTGAGATTCTGTGTCCCCAAATCTGTTTCTGAACATTAACTAGAAGTATAGATGGAACTCTTGATAGGAAAGGGGGACATGGAGCCAGTGCTTTTCTTTTTTCTTTTTCTTTTCTTCTTTTTTTCTTTCTTTCTTTTTTTTTTTTTTTTTTGAGGAACCGGGGATTGAATTCAGGCCCTTGCGCTTGCCAGGGAAGCACTTATTCCACTGAGCCACCTCCTGCTTTTCTACAAACCCTGAGCTCAGCTAGGAGACTGGTTTATGGTTTCTTTCTTCTTGGCTCTTGTTAATTTTTAAAACGGGATCTCATGAAGTCACTGCGTTGCCTAGACTCGGACTGGTGATCCTTCTGCCTCAGCCTCCCGGAGTGCATACGTTACAAGCAGGTACTGCTATGCCTGGTTTGTCTTCGGCGCCTTCTTCTTCTCCTTGGAATTGTCCTGGCAGTTGGTCAAATAGTTAGACATGGAATTACGCCCAGGCCGGTTGGCTCCCAGCCAAAGAACTGAAACCAGGAACTCAAGCAGGCGCTTGTATACCTGTGTTCCTAGCAGCATTCATTATTCCTAACAGCTAAAACGGGAAGCAATCCCAATTCGGGGATGGGGTGAATGAGCAGACGAAATGCGGCGCAGCGTCTGGAACACTTAAATGTACAGACCTCGGAAGTAGATTCGAGGATAACAGGGCCTGCGGGCAGCAGGGGATGAAAAATTATTGCTTAAGGATAATTTCTATTGGGAATGATGACGTGTCGTGGAAATGAAGAGTGATGACAGTTGCTTAGTGCTGGGGATAGAGGGATGGCTTTGTTGGGCTTACAATGGGGCACTGAGATAGCTCAGTGGACTAAGCGACTGCTTAGGCAAGTGCAGGGACCAGGTTCGGTGCCCGGCACCACATGCTGCGCCGAGCCTGCCCCCAGGCACACTGAGCTGGCCATTGAGCCATTGAGACCGGGCTTGGTGGTGCATGCCTGTACTTTCAGCACTGGGGAGGCTGAGACAGGAGGATCGCTGTGGGTTTGAGACCAGCCTGGGCTACAAAGTGAGTTCAAGACCAGCCTGAGCTACATAAGAAGACCCTGTCTCAAAAGGACAAAAAAAAACAAACAAAAAACATAACTCAACTTCCAGCACTGCGCATCCCAAGACGGTGTTCACTGGGATACAGAGTGGGAGGCAGCTGGGCTCCTGCTGCCTGGGGGGAACCTGTTTGATCTTGTCCTGTGGAGATGCTGACTAGAGAGATGAGCTTGGCTCCGCTGGACTTCCAGGTGGGAGACAGGGACTAAGCTGGGACATATGGCACGGGCATCCTGGGTGCTGCAGCCGAGAGCCCACCCTGGGCACGATGGGCTGGCTGAGCGTCCTCTTTTTCTTCTGAGACAGCATCTAGCTATGTTGTTCAGGCTGGCCTTCAGCACACTGTGTAGCCCAGCCTGGCCTCAAGCTCTAAGTGATCCTCCTGCCTCAGCCTCCCGAGTGCCCGGGTTATAACCCAGTGGTCACCACCATGCCTCGCTGTGACTTTGTGGTTTTAACTTCTCATTTTCCTTATCTATAAACGCAAGATAAATAATAGTTACCAGGTCACAGGGCTGTTTTTTTTTATTTTGCTCTGTTCGTCTTAGGGATTTCAGGGGTTGGATCCAGGGCCTATTCATTGAGCTACATGCTGAGACATTTTCTTTTCATTTTTTCTTTTGAGACATGGTCTTACTAAATTTCCGAGCAATCAGTCCTCCTGCCTCAGCTTTCAGACAGTTCTGGGATCACAGGAGACTGCTACCACGATCTGGTCACAGGTAGAGTTAGTATATAACAGCACCAGCACAGTAAGATTTCTAGTAAACTCTCCAGTTATAGCTCCACCTTGGACAAAAATGATTTGGGATGACTCCGATAATATAATGATCTTCTTATATAAATCATATGATAATACGGGGAGTACTACTTGGCAATGAAAAAGGAGCTGACTATGTACAGGCATAACGGCTTGCACAAATCTCAAGGCCACTCTATCAAGCTGCCCTGACATGTTCCACATGACATCATCACAAAGACAGAGAGCAGAGGAGTGGCCACCTGGGACAGGATGGTGACGGGGAGTGGGGGCAGTGCAGCTTAGCACCAGCCTGGTAAGTCAAGGTCCCGACCTTGCAAAGCAGGCTCTTTAGTCCACCGAGCTGTCTCATTGGCCCTCCTCAGCCGCTTTTTATTTTCCACTCTGCAGCAGGGCCTCCTACGCTGCTGAACTTCCCAGGCTGGGCTTGAACTTGGCATCCTCCTGCTTCAGCTTCAGTGTTGTGATTATATGTGTGTGTGCTGCTACACTCAGCTGCCAGTGGGTGTTAGAAATAACTAAGCCTGGGGGTAACTCGGGGTAGAGACGCTTGCCTAGCACACACAAGGCCCTGACTTCAACCCCCAGCTTCACAGAAAGTGTTTTTAATGTTTATTTTATTAGTACGTGTTTGCAATCCACGAAGTTTATACTCCCCTTGGGGAGGAGCTACACCTATGGGACACAGCTGTTTCTTTTTCTTTAATTCTCTTTCCTATCCACCTCCCTCCCTCCAGTTCCAATTCCCTTGTTCCTATTTTCCTTCTTGTTATTACTCTTTCTTTATGTCTTTTTTTTTTTTTTTTTCTTTGAGGCAGGATCGAGCTATGCAGCTCAGGCTGGTCTTGAGCTCACTTTGTAGCCCAGGCTGGTCTTGAACTCATAGTGATCCTCCTGCCTCAGCCTCCCGAGTGCTGGGATTGCAGGTGTGCAACAACACCTGGGCCTGGAATTTTATAAGTGACAGTGGTGGATTCTCTGAACTTCCATGTACATAAAAATCCCCTGGGGAAAACACCACTCCTTGGGCCACGAGCCCAAGGGGGCCAGGAACCCTCCCTTGCTGAAGGTGGCTCAGGTGACCAGATGTGGCCTTTTCTCAGCCTGACCCGCCCTCCAGCCAGAATGTTCTGGAAGCCCCAAACCTGGGGAGCGACCCAGGAGCAAGGAGTCACGCAGGGCGCCCAGCACTGAGGGGCTTCCCAGGATGTGGGAATTTCATACCTAAATCAGGAAAGTCCCAGCCCAGCTGCAGTAGGTGACTGCCGGCTGCCATCTGGCTGTCACTGGGGGGTGGCCGGTCCCAGGGCCTCCTAGTACAGGCTGGCCTAGAACTCACCATGTAGCTCAGGCTGGCCTTGAACACTGGGCAGTCTTCCTGCCTCAGCCCCACCAAGAGCTGGGATTGGAGGAAAATGCCACCATGCCCACCTCTTTTGACTCTATTTTTTCTACTTTTTGATATTATTATTATTATTATTATTATTATTATTATTATTATTTTGTACTTTATGGAAGGGTCTATAGGGTATTCGGGGTCTCCCTACTAGATCGGATTCATAGTGATCCGCCTGTTTATAGCCTCCCAAGAGCTGGCATTACAGATGCGCGCCACCATGCCCAGTCTCAGTTGCCATCTCAGCACGGCCCGGGTGTGGGGCTGGCTCGGCAGGCCCTGGGGATCGAACCCCAGGTCCCTGCGCCTGCTTGCAGTGCTTTAATCTGATGAGCTATTTGGCCGGCCCCTATGTCACTCTTTTTTTTTTTTTTTTTTTGCAGAACCAGGGATTGAACTCCGGCCCAGGCAAGCGCTTATTGTACTGAGCTATCTCTCTGGCCCCTATTATGTTACTCTTTGCCAGCTTTCATTTTTTCATTTTCAAAATTTATTTATTTATTTATTTAACTTGGTGCAGGGTCTCACCACGCAGCTAGACTCATAGTGACCCTCCTGCCTCAGCCTCTCCAGGGCTGGATTACAGGCACACAGCACCACGCACAGGTTCAGTGATCCACAGGGTATACCCAGGGTTTCGAGGCCAGCATGCCAACCTTTTCCCTTTTTTAAGTTAAAATATTCACTACCGATCTCTTCTTACATCGCTTTCTAGGACCTTGGAGGCGCGTATCCCTCGGACGGCTGCTTTCAGGCTGCCCCACGATGTCACTGTGCAGCACTCGCTTCTGGCACGGCTCTGCTGGGCCACGTGCCTCATTTGAAAGTTTCTTAAGCTGAAGATGACCTGATGGGGCTGGTGAGATGGCTCAGTGGTCTAAAGCACCTGCTTAGAACAAGCTTAGCAAAGCACAGGGACCACAGTTCAATCCCCCAGCACCACATGCCAGCCAGCCCCGCCCCCTGGTGGGCTGAGCTGGCCACACACACACACACACACACACATAAATAAATTAAAAAAAAAAAAAAGATGACCTGAGAGCCCGGTGTGGTGGCACACACCTGAAGTCCCAGCACTCAGGCGGCTGAGGCAAGAGTGTCACCTCACTTCTGAGGCCAGCCTGGGCTGCACAGCGAAACCCTGTCTCGGAAAGAAAAGACAAGACAGGACAAGCCAAGCTGGCAGGGACCCCCAGGCCAAGCAGACCCCCCACAGCTCAGCCTCTGCGCTGGGCCCGTCCGTCAAATCTGTAGACCGAGAAGGACAATGTCTTCACAGAGGTGACATCCTGGCCAGAGATGGCTTGAACCCGCCAGCCCCTGGCCAGGTGGGTCCGCGAAAGTGCCCACCGGTGATTAAGTAGGGCAGTGGGACATGGGCCAGGCAGGAGGAGGCCCAGGAAGCGTGTCTTGGCCTGGGAGGGGGGTGTCACCCGGGATCCATCCGAGGGGCGAAGGTTCAGCTGCCAGGCATTCGAGGCCCGGGGTCACCTCAGGTGGGGGTCAGCCCCTCAGAAGCGGTGAGGACAGTGAGACCCCTCAAGCCCCTTTGGGGATGCCCTGCACCCACCTGTCCTTTCAACAGGAGGAGGCCGGGTGGGCACTCAGGCCTTTCCAAGCACTCATAACCCAATCTGAACCTGAGGGAAGGGCTGCCGCATGCGCCCAAGCTCCCTCCATCTGCCAGCCTGTGGGGGCTGATGCTCAGCCTGCCAAGGTTTCCTGGCGGACACCTTACTTCCTGGGAGATGGCTCGTGCAGCGTGACCCCTGCCACCCTGGCCCAGAGAAGGTTTCATCAGCTCCCAGCACCACTAAAGGGTTAAGGGCTGAGCCAGATGTAGCAGCGCATGCTGGTAATCCCAGCCCTTGGGAGGCTGAGGCAGGAGGATCGCCACAACTTTGAGGCTACCTAAGGCTACATAGCAAGACCCTGTCACAAAAAAAAAAAAAAAAAAAAAGAAGGGGGGAAGGCTAGGAAAGAGAGATAAACATTTAAGAGGCTGAAATTAAGGGAGGATTCATTTGTAAACAATCTGGAACATAGCCCAGGCTTCGTGGCTCCACACATAAAAATCCTAAGCAGTGTGGGTGGCTGAAGCAGGAGGATCACAAGTTCAAGTCCCAGTGGGGAAGTTTAGAGATACCCCATCTCAAAATTGAAAAGTGAAAAAGGCCAGAGGGCAAAAGTCTTGGGTTTAATCCCCAGCACAATAAATACATTGATTAATTAAACTAAATCAATTGGTAAGAAGGTTCTCCATCAGAGTAATATAGTGCTGTACATTTTCCTTCCAGGACAGGTAGAGTAAAACTGAGCTCCTGCCTCTGTGTGTGTGTGTGTGTGTGTGTGTGTGTGTGTGTGTGTGTGTGTGTGTGTGTGTGATGTTTCCTTGTGCTTATGTTAGGAATGTAACCGAATGCCGTAGCCTCACAGTTGCTGCCCAGGGGTCTCCCTGCATCACATGACCCCTCTGCTTGATAGACATGGCTTGGCCAGGACTCTGCACCTCGCGAGCGCTGTAATTCATGGGCTTGGGGTCTCCAGGGGTTCGTGGGGCTGTGGGGTTTTGTAGGTGGATTTTGATCCCTTGGCTGACAAGGAGCCCGGTTTGGGAGAGCTTGTGTGCCGGCCCTGGAAAGGGATGGACTTGGGGACCTTGCATATGACATCCACCCAGAGCCCCCCAAAACACTGGAGCAACATCCTCTGGGTCCTCGTGAGACCAGCCAGGCTGCCACTGCTCCGGCACTCTGGGGACCCCAGCCTCAGTCCTTCTGTTACATCACTGGCATGGCCTGGGGGCTCTGACGCCCACTCTGGAGTTTCCTAACTGATCCTCAGGGGGACCCCTCCTGCTTCTCCACTGGAAAACCTCCTCATCCACCCCAAGGCTGGCCCTGTCCCTCCCAGCCTGGAGCCCCCTGGGCGGAGTCCTTGTGGCCGTGCCAGATGGGTCCCCGCGCCCATTCTGCCCTTGAAAAATTCCTTCCTCTGGGGTTTCTTTCCTTCCAGGGTGGATGGAGTAAGACTCAGTTCCTTCTGGTGAGCCCTGGCACCCAGCTGCACCCCGGACAGGCTCATGCCAGCCTCGCTCGGGTCCCTTGGGCGACACACGCCCGGAAGCATCTCCTCCCTGCTGCGCCGAGCTCAGAAGTGCTCTCTCTGCCCGGGTGTGGAGCGTCACACTCCTGGAATCCCAAGCTCTATTTCCCAGAACTTTGTCCCTGGCCCTTAGGCACACACTAGCTCCACACCACAGTCCGTTTCCGGTCTTCTTCCGTGCTCTTTCGACTCTGCCCGGCACAGCCAAAATCTCACACCGATTGGTATCTTCCTTAACTGACAGTCTTTGCTGCCAGTAGGCCCAGACTGCGCCATGGGAACACAGCCGCCATCAGATACGGTTGCTAAGCAACAAATGACTCTTAAAAAAAAAAAAAAAAGAAACCTGCCGTCACTTAAGACAATAATTGCAGTTCATGTTTTAAGGAATCTGGATGTTCCAAGGTCAAGCGACAACATGAGTGTCAGCCGGGGCTGCAGCTTCATCTCAGGGCTCAACCTGGGATAAAGCTGCCTGTGAAGTCTTGGGTGCTTTGGGCCTGGGCTTTAGCCTGGAGGACAGTTTGTCACCAGCTGTCAGCAGGAGAGGTCTCTGCCTGGCCCGGGGTGGGACAGCTCACAGGCTGGTGGCTGGCTTCCTTCAGGGCCACGCTGCCAACCAGATAAACAGAAGAAGGAAGCCAAGGGCCGAGGTGGCGTCGAGGAACCTGCCTTTAACCCCTCACTTTAGTCATGTCCTGGCTCGAAGAAGTGCGCCCTTGGGGTTCGCCCACACTCGGCCCTCACACTCGGCCACATCTCCAGCCCCTTTAAAAATTTTTTAGTTTAAGGCCCAGGGAGATAGCTCAGTAGCATAAGGGTTTGCATGGCAAGCACAGTGTCCTGAGTTCAATTTAAAACAGGGTCTCACGAGGCCATTTATGATCCTCCTGCCTCAGCCTCCCAGCCAGGGGTGCCGTGGAGTGTCCCCCCTCTCTCCCCCTCAACCTCTCTGCTGTGCCCTCATTCAGTTCCCAGCTGCGCAGCCTGCACTTAATCGCATTCAGTCCAGAAAGCCTATTTCTTATTGACTTGTCGTTTGCGGAACCAGGGATTGAACTCAGGCCCTTGTGCTTGCCAGGCAAGCGTTATTCCACTGAGCCATCTCCCCGGCCCTCTAGCACTGGTTTTTGGTGTTTTTTTTTTTTTTTTTTTTTTTTTTTGGTGTTTTTTTTGGTGCCAATTTAAACTCAGGACCTTGCGCTTGCTGGGCAGGCATTTGTACCACCAAGCTATATCCCAGGCCTCAGAAAGCCTATTTCTTTTTCTAACCTTGAGCAGCGTAGTTTGAAAAGTCATACATTTAGTACCGTTTGGAAACAATCCATTTCTTCCTGTGTATAGCCTTGAGTCTGAAACTGAGCAACACAACAAACGGACCTCTCAATGGTGAGATTTTGGACCAGGGAGACAGATGGCTCAGTGGAATAAGCGCTTCCCTGGCAAGCGCAAGGCCTGAGTCAATCCCTGGTTCCTCAGAAAAAAAAAAAAAAAGAAAGAAAGAAAAAGAAAAGAAAAAAAAAATCCCCAGTTCCGGAAAAAAAAAAAAAAAAGGTAAGATTTGTTAACTGGTTTTTGTTGTTGTTGTTTTCCAATTTATGTATTTGGTGCAGGGTCTCACTACACAGATCGGACTCATAGTGATCCTCCTGCTTTCAGCCTCCCCAGTGCTGGGATTACAGGTGTGTGTCACCATACCAGGACTCAGTGGCTGCCTCAGAGTTCCCCGGGGACAGGGCTGGCGTGCCACGCGGACCAAAGATCGAACCCTGGTGGCTGCGCTTGCCAAAGCAGGTGCTTGGTCTGCTGAGCTCTCTCTCCAGCCCAGCCTTGTTAACTTCTGGGAATAATTTGCAGCTGCAGCAAACACATGTGCTGCCCCAGTTTCCAGTTATGATTTGCACACAGTTGACTCCTCACGGGGTCACCTGGCAGGCTACTCTGTGCCCATTTCCCAGATAGGGAAACTGAGGCCTGGGGAAGTGAGGCACCTTACACACACCCCTGCAGTTCTCTAGGGGTGGGGCTGATCCACGCACAGTGGGGCTGACTTCAGGGCTTAGATGTCAGCGTCTAACAAGAGTTTTCTTTCTTAAGAAACAAACAAATAGCATCAAAAGCCTTTATCTAAAAAAAAAAAAAAAAAAAAAAAAAGCCTTTATCTGAGGGAAGGGAAGGGATGAAGGCCAAGACCCCACGCCCTCTGACACCTCGGCTCACTCCTTGGTTCCACAATGAAGGTGAGGGGGTGTGCGACCTCGCTCTGCAGGCGGACCCTGTGTGCCTCTTTAATCGCTGTGTGTTGTCCAGCAGCTTACTTAACCTCTCTGGGCCTTTCCTGTGAGTGCTCAACAGCAGCTCAGTGTGCACGGCGTGTGGCAGAGCGCAGCACTCAGGAGTTTAAAAACACACTTGGGAATAGATTTCAGTCTCCAGCCTGCAAGTTCTACTTAGTGCGATCAAGCCCGATCAGTCTCCAGCTATACATGTAAAAGCAGCAGGAGCTCCTGTGATCACTGAATGACTCAGAAGACACCAGGCCTGGCACAAGGCCACGTGGTAAGCAATAAACGCCGTAGAAAAGGAGGAATTGGCTCTTTTCTTGTAGAAGAAGGGAAGGAAGAAAAGAAAGAAGGATAACAGGGTGGGAAGGAGAACGGAGGGGGAGGGGAGGGGG
>NW_004524653.1:4421696-4429727 GCF_000260255.1 Octodon degus
GGGGCAGGGGAGGGGAGAGAGGAGGGGAGAGGAGGGGAGAGAGGAGGGGAGGGAAGGAGAGGGGGAGGGGGGAGAGGCCTGTAAGCAACAGGGTTTTTCCCCAGCAAGAAAAACAAAATCTCACAGGTTGGTGTAAAGGTCCAGCGCTCCAGAGGATGGGCCGGCAAGCATAATTTAGTTCTGATCTTACAGAAGACCAGGCTTCAGACAGCTGCTGCTTTTTTAATCAAATAATTACAAGAACACGACACCATTGGATACAGGAGACTACACAATTATTTCAGCAGGGAAGACCCATTTGGAAAAACAGATTTCTTTCATCATTTAAGGCACCATAGGTTTTTTTTTTTTTTTTTTTTTTTTAAGTCCAAAAAAAGAAAACTTTTAGTTCTCTTTTGAGTTAACAGCTCTTTTTTTTCTTTCTTTCTTCTTTTTTTTTTTTTTTAATGACAATGCTTGCCTAGCCTATTGGAGGACTGGGTACATTTCTTAATGCCACAAGGAGAGAGAGAGACAGACAGACAGATAGAGACAGAGACAGACACAGACAAACAGAGCGAGAGAGAGAGAGAGAGAGAGAGAGAGAGAGAGAGAGAGAGAGACTGACTTACAGATTATTTCTTTCCCCCAGCTTTCCCCCAAATTGGGCCGGGGAGATGGCTCAGTAGAATAAGTGCTTCCCTCGCAAGTACAAAAGCCTGAGTTCAATCCTCGGTTCTGCAAAAAAAGAAAGAAAAAGAAACAACTTTCTCCCAAATAATGTCCAACAATAGAATTAAAACTTTTAATCAGGTCAGGGTAGTGAGGTCCCAACACGTGGGAGGCTGAGGCAGGAGGATCTCTGTGAGCTTGAGACCAGCCTGGGCTGCATAGTGAGTTCAGCCTGTACTACATGGCACGACCCTGTCACTAAAAAAACAAAAAAAGACAACAACAAAAATGCGTTAGTAGTTGAAATACTTCCCGTGTAAATATACTCCCTACTTTCTCCATAAATTCTCTCTTGAAATAAATACATACATATTCTCTGTCTCTATCTCTGTCTGCGTGTGTGTGACGCTCTACCATTAAACCACACCTTGGCCTCTTTCATTTTATTTTTAGTGTCCCTCAACAGGGTGATTGCTATAGGAGACCAGGGTGTCACTAAGCTGCTCTCATCTGTACTCCTTCCACCTGGGCCTCCCGAGTAGCCGGGCGACCCTCGGTCCCCTGTGCCTGGTCCTCTCTCCCTGCGCCCTGAGGCGCAGTGTGTCCCGCAGCTGCGCCACCACTCCGAGCCCCGAGCTCCGGGCTGGCCCGGGACCTGCGTGCGCAATGGTTGTCACCCTGGGCCACTGGAGAAGCCTAGAAGGCGGAGTGGCTCAGCAGAGCCGGGCCTCGCTTTGCGAACGGCGTGAGTCCGCGCAAGAGCCGGCCGGGAGGCGCGGTGGTCAGCGCCTGCAGCGCAGGGGAGGAGGGAGGCCAGGCCGCCCTTCTTTGGCTCTAGCCGTTTTGCTGTCTCCCTGCACCGTGAGCTGCTGCCCTGTGCCAGGCGCGGGTCCTCCTGGGAGCCTGCAATCACCGACTGCAGCCTCCACAACTGTGAGATGAATAAACCTTTCCTTCCTTCGTTTTGGGCCTGGGGTACTTTGTCTCAGCAGAGAGAGAAAACGAGAGACAGTGTCTGTAGGGAGCAGGGAAGAAGCCAGCCCGAGGTTTACAGTGATTTTTATTTTTTCCCTATATTTCAAGGAAAGGTCTACAGGGTGGTCAGGGTCTCACTACTAGATCGGACTCATAGTGATCCGCCTGTTTACTGCCTCCCAAGAGCTGGGATTATAGGCGCACCACCACGCCCAGTCTCAATTGCCATCTCAGCAGGCCACAGGATCGAACCCTGGTCCCTGCACCTGCTTGCAGGCACTTTAATCCTCTGAGATATTTGGCCGGCCCTACAGTGATTTTTTTTTTTTTTTTTTTCCGGAACTGAGGATTGAACTCAGGCCCTGCACACTTATTCTACTGAGCCCCAGCCCCCGTACAGTGATTTTTAAATTAACTTTTCCCCCTTAATTCCAGAAGGGCTGAGTAAGCCCTTGATTAGAATTACCTAGTAGACACATAATAGCAGACTTACGGTGTACATATGTTCTGCCTTTCTGCATTCTTTGTAATTTATGGCAAGAAAATACTTTTATTATACTTATTACTATTATTGTAGTTCGACTCAAACAATAACATTCATTTTCTGGGTCACTGGTCTTGCCGGATTGACAGCTGGGGGGTCAGCTGACTGAACCAGTGAGGCGCTGGGCGCGGAGGCCAAGTGAGGGCTGGTGCCGCAGCGGGAGGGGACTGGAGGGGAGGACAAGCTGAGGGGACGCGGTTCTCATCCTGTCCTCATCCTGAGAGGAGCTTGGGGCCTCACTGTCGCTGCGGATGGCTGCGGTGCCTTTGGGGCAGCTCTGGGCCTTCCCTTGAGCGTCACTTCCTGGCTCCAGCGCAGACCCTTCGCCCTACACCGTAAGTCTCCTATTGTGTGTCTAGCTAGCGCAGACTTCCTAGCTTCCACCACTGGCCTTTGGGCCTTCCCTACGCAGATGCGTGAAGCAGGCCTGCATGAGACACTGGCGTGGGCTCCAGGCCTCCAGCTGGGCCTGGGGGAGGCCTTGTCATGAGCTCGGGGCCTCGGGCTGGGCTCACGCAGGACCCTACTGTGGGATCCCGGCCCTCAGCTGCAGTCTTTGGGCCTCAGTGTGTGGACGGATTCCCACACTTGTCTCTGATCCTTTGGGTGACTGTTACAAATAATCTTTTTTTTTTTTTTAATTTTATTTATTTATTTGTGTGTGTGTGTGTGTGTGTGTGTGTGTGTGTGTGGCCAGCTCAGCCCACCAGGGGGCGGGGCTGGATGGCATGTGGTGCTGGGGGATTGAACCGCGGTCCCTGTGCTTTGCCAAGCTTGTTCTAAGTAGGTGCTTTAGACCACTGAGCCATCTCACCAGCCCTACAAATAATCTTATAATGAGGCGTCCTGGACTGTATTATGAAGACTCTGGCCTCAAAGCCACCACCTGGGGACTCACTATCGGCTCTCAAGTTCACACACATTTAAATACACAGATGCGAAATGCAAGCAAACACCAGCGCCCTCGTGCCTACCGGTTCATGGCTGACAGTACCGCCGGTCAGTGGCCAGCGCCTGGGCCTTGCAGTCCTTGGCCTGCTCGAAGCCCTGCCGAGGCCAAGCTGTCCTCCGGCGACGTGGTGACTTCTCCTGTCACATCTGTGGCCTCTGCTGCTTCTGTGAGGTACGGTGTGGTGCTAAGGGACACCTGGCCTCCTCTGGCCTCCCTGACACCTGCCAGTAGACACCCCAACCTCGAGTGAGTGACACAAGAAGAGTCGCCTTATGCAGCAGGTAGAGACCTCGCCCCAGCTTTGGTTCCGAGCCCAGGACACACATGGTCTTTCTGTGACTAAATCTGCCCACTTTGATAGACGCGAGGGGTGATGTTTAGGAATGAGAACATGTCTCACACACAGTACCGCTTCAGTCCGGCTTTATGCAAGCTGGAGACCAGGCTGGGCTACGTGGCAAGCTCAAGGGTGGAGGCCTGGCCCAGAAGGAAAAGGGAGGAGGAAGAGGGCATGGAGAAGAGGGAAGGAGGAGAGAGACAGAGACAGACAGACAGACAGACAGACAGACAGACAGACAGGATCAACTTGGAACATTTCACTGTCTGTTAATGCTCCTTTCCCTTGTTAAAGCCCCTAAAACGTGGATTGTAAAATTGAGTTGAAGATGGGTGTGGTGGTGCAGACCTGCAATCCCAGCACTCAGGAGGCTGAGGCAGGAGGATCCTTGTAAGTTCGAGGCCAGCCTGGGCTACAAAATGAGCTCAAGGCCAGCCTGAGCTGTGTGGTAAGACCCTGTCTCAAGGAGACAAAGAAAAATCCATACAAACACGTACCCCAAAACCCCACAAATAAATAGCAGGTGTAGAAATAAATTCCCAGAAAACCATGACAATATAATGGGCAACCTTTTTTTTTTTTTGTGCTTGGTCCAGAACCCAGGGCCTGGCACATGCAGAGCAAGCTCCCTGCCACTATGCTATCCTCCCAGCTGCATGCTGGATAATTCTAAGGCTTGCCTTGGCTCAGCGGTAGCCGGTGCTCATCATACACCGTTCATTCTTACAACAGCCAGGTGACTGAATTATGCCTGGACATTGTTTATATGCATGGGACTGGGGATCTAGCCCCAAGCTGGGCAGCCCTTTGTGCTAGTTTTTATTTTGAGAGAGTCTAAATTGCAATCCTCCTGCCTCAGCCTCCCAAGTGCTGAGGCTGCAGGTGTGTCCACTACGCCTGGCCTGGTGACATGAGTTTCACATCTCTTTCCTTCTTGGTCACCTAGAACCCCAACGGATGAGAATTTTTTTGGGTTTTTTTGCGGAAACGGGGATTGAACTCAGACCCTTGCACTGGCCAGGTAAGTGCTTATTCTTCTGAGCTATCTCCCCAGCCCTCAGATGCGAGATTTTTAGAAAACATATTCTGCACACATTTCCTGAGGAACCCGCCCCCTTCCCACGGCTATGCCTGCACTTCCGAGTGGCACCATTTCTCGTCAGTGACCCGCAAAGCGCTCTCGGCGCATGTGGTGCCGTCTGCGGGGCAGTACACGCCCACAGGCTGTGTGCCAAGTCCTCAGCTCGCTTCTTGGTCCCAACCTCAGGAGTTTCCCACATAAATCATGGAATAAAGAGAGACTGCAGTTAGGAGCCAATCCCCAGGACCCAGAAAGTAGCAAAGGCAAGTCTGGGTTTAGCATTTCCTCAGCTGTTTCCTTCCCCTCCTAATCCTGTAATTTGTCTGTAAAGCGAACAGCATTCAATAAAAGCTCCTCATGAAATGCTGAGCGATTCAGTCTCCTCTCCCCTCTCCCCCCAGGTCTGGCTGGCAGCTGCTCACTTCCAGGACCTGCTCCTCAAAGCCCCCCTCTTTTTATTAGTGGTTCATGTTTTGGAGACAGGGTTTTGCTATGCAGCCCGGGCTGGCCTGGACTGCACAGCAATCCTCCTGCCTCAGCCTCTCAGTGCTGGGATTACAGGCCTGAGCCACCACGCCTGGGCAGCCCTCCCTGTTTGACCTCTTTAGAGGTCAGCCTTTCTCTTCCCTTTAGAAGCCTTCAGTCCCCAGGAGGCAAACAGGTGTGGCCTGGAGTCTCAGGGTGCTACACCGTGCTGAAGCGTTAAACCTGGACTACCGAGGGACTGTGGTACCCAGCCTGGTGTCTGGGAACATCAAGGTAAACAGATTCTCTGAAACAGCCTTAGGGAAGGCCGGCCAGATAGCTCAGTGGACTAAAGTGAGGCCCAGCGGCGGCGTGGGTTCGATCCCTGGCTGGCTGTGCTTGCCTCACCCCCAGGGCGTGCTGAGAGGGTGATTGCGACTGGGCGCGGTGGGGCCCGAGAATCGCTACCGCTACGAGTCCAGTCTCCGCAGCGAGACCCTGTAGACCGTGATATTGACCGTACGTTTCTGAGCTTGGCATGAGATTGTTTTCTTTGGTAATCCCGGAATTAGCGCGGCTTCAACAAGGCAGCCATGCCTGATCTAGCTGCGCTTCACGGATGGGAACAAGGGAAGCCACTCAGGCCGCTCAGGCCGCTCCCAGTCGCATTTGCTACATAAACATGAATGGAGAAGTCAACATTCTGCATGCCAGAGCTGAACGCAATCCTATGATTTTTTTTTTAATTTTATTTATTTGTGTCTGTGTGTGGCCAGCTCAGCCCACCAGGGGGCGGGGCTGGCTGGCATGTGGTGCTGGGGGATTGAACCGCGGTCCCTGTGCTTTGCTGAGCTTGTTCTAAGTAGGTGCTTTAGACCACTGAGCCATCTCACCAGCCCCGATCCTATCATTTTTTTAAAAAAATACATGGTATCCACCAGAGAAATGTCTACAAAAGCAAAAGGGGCCAAGGAGATGGCTGAGTGGAATAAACGCTTCCCTGGCAAGCGCAAGGGCCCGAGTTCAATACCCAGTTCTGCAAAAGCAAACCAAAACCATGAAGGCCTACTCGGGCCTGCCAGGCCTCTCTGAGCTGTCCCCCTCGTCGCAACCACCGCCCAGCTTTCCAAATCTGAAATCCGAACTCCACCGGTACAGCAAGCTAGAAGCTCTGAGCTTAGGGACATCTGTGTCCCTCAGGACTTGCAGGAAGCTAAGAACACACCCAGCTACCAGCCTTTATGTCATTCTGCTTTGCTAGGACCAAGGGAACAGCTTTTTGGTCCTGCAGTTGTTTAAAAAGAATGCATTTCACACACTCTAAGTTTGTGGTTTGTTTGTTATGATTTTATTAAATACCAGGATGTGGGAGTTTCAGCCAGCTTGGCTTTCTGTTATGCTGTTAATTCTCTTCTTGTTCCACTCACCGTAAGCTGCCCCTGTCGGCCGAGATTTAGGGGAGATTTGAAAGAGGGAGCATATTTATCAAAGGAGGGGGAAACGAAGAAAATAAAGACAGCGCTCCAGCATATTGGATATATAAACTGTTCCTCCTGGAAAGATAAATGATTTGGTAATGAATAGATCCTTCAGGCCATAAAAAATCCATTTATTTTCTTTTGAATCTGAATAGAAGAGATTTGCATTTTTTCCTTCGAAGTTACACTTACATTAAAATGCAGAGCAGGCAGCCTGCATACAGTCAAGACTAAATAATAACCGGGGAGCGCTGTATTACCCATAAAAACAAAACGAGTAGTTTGGGGAAGGAGGGTGGGGCGGGAGGAACGGACCGGGCCACCGACGCCCGCCTGCAAGCCCCCGCGGGCTCCTAGGAGGTGGCGTCCGGCGGTCTGCCCTCGTGGTACCTTATGGGGAGGAGGGATCTGCCACGTCTAAAAGGTCTGCTTTCCTGAGAAAGGAATCCAAGGGGCCTGGGACATGCCTCAGTGGAATAAACGCCTCCCTGCAAGGGCCTGAGTTCAATCCCCGGTTCTGCCAAAGAAAAAACCCGGGATACCCCACCCCTCGCCCACGCCCCACCGAAGGACCACCACCGCACTGAAAGTAGGCGTCCCTGTCCCTCCCTAATTTCCTCTTTCTCCGTCCCCCCTACACACACCCAGGAGCCGCGATTCCCTGTCCCCAACTGCCACCAAGCTTGGCGGTGGCGAGGAGTTCGATGAAAGACAGCCTTTCTGGAGTTTTTCCTGCCGCGGACAAAGAACAAAGTGCGAGGTCCCCAGGGAGGGACGTGCGGAGGACAGAGGCCTCTGATGCCCGGGACAGGGACCGGGAGGAAATTCTTGGAGAGCGGGGAGCCCTCTACGAAGGTCCCGGTGACCCCATTCCCTACTTCTTAGAAAAGGAGGGTCGGGTAAAGCCAGAAAGGCCTCCGGGCATCCCCGCCCACAGCCCTGCAGCAGTGAAAGGGACCGGGTCTCTTCGCTGGGACTCTGTCGACAAAGCCAAAATCCAGGTTTTCAGCGAAGCACTTCCACTGGAAAAGTTGGCCAGTGTTCCAAAATAGTGCGGTGCCCTCCGTGACAAATAAAACCTCACGGGGTTTCCACAGCCCTCGTTCAGGGGTTAATGTCTCTGTTTATGGAAAGCGAGATAATCCAGAGGGGCCACAGTGAGTATAATCATTATGAATATGCTAAAAAAAATTTTTTTTAAAGTTAATGGCAGATCAATGCCACTGCTGATATGACACATGCGCTTTTCTGAACAATACTAGGTGAATAATCTATTATTATCATTATTATTTTTTTTTTTTTTGCGGAACCGGGGATTGAACTCAGACCCTTGTGCTTGCCAAGGAAGCACTTATTCCACTGAGCCATCTCCCCGGCCCTATTTTTTTTAAAAGTTAAAAAAAAAAATAGGCCGGGCATGGTGGAGCACTCCTGTAATCCCGGCACTCGGGAGGCTGAGGCAGGAGGATCCTTGAGAGTTCAAGACCAGCCTGTGCTACAAAATGAGCTCAAGGCCAGCCTGAACTGCATAGTGAGTCCCTGAATCCA
>NW_004524653.1:4429827-4442676 GCF_000260255.1 Octodon degus
TCAAAAATAATAATAATAATAATAATAATAATAATAATAATTTAAAAAAGAAAATGAGTTTCTGGGGCAGTACAGGGAATTGAAAGATCGCCTTTCCCCTTAGCTGTATCTCAAGCCTTTTCTAAATGTTTTTATTTTTTTGACACTGGATCCCACTAAATTGCTAGGTAGCCCAGGCTGGGCCCCAATTTTCGGTCCTCCCGTCTCAACCTCCTGAGTGCTGGGGTTGCTGGTGAGCACCACCACACCTGGCCTCCTTTTTAATGTTGCACTATGTACTCATTCTGATTTAAAAAAACAAAATGAATGTCTGATGTATGCTGGGAACTGGGCATCATTTAGAATGCTGTCTAATGGGAAAAGCTAATCCATGAGTGTAGAAATTGTAAAGGGAGAAGCTGATGTCAGGGTTTTTTGTTTGGCAGAACCGGGGATTGAACTCAGGGTCTTGCATTTGCCAGAGAAGCCCTTATTCTGCTGAGCCATCTCCCCAGCCCAAGACATCAGTTTTTGAGGCAGGCCTAGCTGTGTAGCTTAGGCATGTCTTGGATGCACTTTGTGAGAGGCCCAGGCTGGCCTCCAACTCACAGTGATCCTCCTGCCTCAGCCTCCCTAATGCTGCGATTAAAGGTGCGGCTAGCTAAAGAGGGAAGCTTGGAAAGCAATGTACAGGGCTGGAGACATAGCTCAGCAGCACGCGTGTCCACCTGGCAAGTGCAAGGTCCTGAGTTGTTTGATCCTTGGTACCAAAAAAAAAAAAAAAAAAAAAAGCAGTGTGCATTACATTAGCAAATTGTTTATTGTACTTTTTTTTTTTTCAGTACCAGGGATTGAACTCAGGACCTTGAGCTTGCCAGGCAAGCACTTGTTCTGCTGAGCTATCTCCCCGGCTGTACATTTAATTTATACCTATTAAAAGGCCTCATTAACATTTTCCGTAGAGCTAGAGAAGATGAAGAAGGTAAATAGTTCTTCATCACATCTGGCTCGGGTTTTTTTGGTTTTGGTTTTTTAGATCCTTGTAACGCTAAAGCTCCCCTCCCCCCATACCGGGGACTGAACTCAGGACCTTGCGCTTACTAGGCAGGAGCTGTGCCACCGAACTATGTTCCCAACCCTTTAAAGCCATATATAATCCTAATCTCCACTGTAACGAAACTCACAGAAGATTTGCTGTGTTGCAAAGTGGATCAAATGCCTACAGTATGCCAGCCGGTATTTTCCGTTCTGCCTACACAACGCCTAAGATAAAAGTGAGAGCCAGCGAGATAGCTCAGCGGGCTAAGAGCCTGCTTTGGCTAACTGAGGAACGAGGGTTCGATTCCCGGTCCCACGAGCCGCGCCCGCCGGTGCCCTGGCCCCAGGGGTGCGCTGAGTCGAGGAAGTTCGGGCGTGGTAGTGCATGCCGGTAATCCCAGCGCTGGGGAGGCTGCATGGGAAGATCGCTATGAGTAGTGAGACCCTGTACCAAATACATAAAATGAAAATAAATAACGTGAACCCTGCTTTGGGCAGTCCGCTAGTATCTCAAGCAGCATAGAGAGAAGATCTGGGGCTCCCTAGCTGTGACATAAACACAAACAAGCAAATATGCACCAGAAAGCTCCCACCCCCCACCCCAGGACCTCGCCCTGATCTATCACCCCACCTCCTTTTATTTTGACACAAGATTTTTGCTAAATCGCCAGGGCGAGGACCGGGGACCCTCCTGCCTCAGCCTCCCAGCATGCTGCAATCAGAGGCGTGCGCCCCCACTCCCAGCCTCGCGGGGGTTTTAAACCACAAAATCTCTTTGCTGAAAAATTAGGAATATATGAAGCCCAGTGGGATTGGGAAAACAACCACAATGTATCAATAAGAAAGCGCAATAAATAACTTTCTTCATTACACAATTACGCGGCCCCTCGTTGAGCAACCACTGTGGCTGCGATTTCCTGAGGTCAGAACATCTGTCCTCTCTATAAACAGCCGCTGTTAGCGCCAGCCGCAGGGGCGGGCCAGGGGCTGCAGGGCCGCGAGGCTTTGTGTCCTGCACTTTGTTTTCTTTCCCGCTCAGGCTGCTTGTCCCCAGGTCTCCCCCCCTTTGACCTGGCTTTTGAGGCCACATCTGCACAGCATGGGGACGAAGGAGCTGGTGGTTTACCGGGCTTCTCTCCCTGGTGGTGACAGCACCTCACTTCAAGTTTCCTTCCGACTTTGAGGCGATCGCCCCAGGTTGGCTGGGGTTCGGGAAGCCTGAGTCCCTCAGAGTTTTCCAGGCTTGACCTCGCTGTGAAAAACTGTTCTCTTCCGACCACTTTAGCCGTTAGAATGTAAACAGGCCAGCAGGGTGGTGCACGCCTGTAATCCCAGCACTGTGGGAGGCTGAGGCAGGAAGACTACTGTGAGTTCAAGACCAGCCTAAGCTACAAAGTGAGTTTAAGGCCAGCCTGACCTGCATAGTGAGACTTTGTCTCAGAAAGATAAAATAAAATAAATAAAATAAAACAGGGGCCTGGGGATACACCTCAGCACCCTAAGCACCTGCCTGGCAAGGCTAAGGTCCTGAGTTCAATCCTCAGTACTGTAAAGAAAAGAAGAAAAAGAAAAAATAAATACATAAAAATGTAAACAGGCACTGTAGATTTTCCAGGCCAGGAGATTTATTTCCTGAGTTTACTGAGATTGGAGTTAAGTGCCTCCAGAAAGAACACCGAGGTTCTTCAAAAGGAAAATATATGAGTCATACCTGCTTTGACAAAACAGCTTTAGATTTCTGGTTTCTTTGAACATTCTACTGTTTCCTACTAATCCACAGCTGCCTCTTCATTCTTTCCGTTCCACTGTCTCCTAGGCCGGGTGTGCAAAGGTTTTTGCATAAGGGACAATTCAAAAAGAAAAAAGAAGAAAAGCATGTCCTCCAGCCCGGGGAGTCATTCTGTGTGAAATCACTTTATTGCATCGGGTGGAGTCTTTCTGTGACTAAATCTGCCCACCTTGATAGATGCTAGGGGTGATATTTAGGAATGAGAGAGTGTTTCACACCCAGCACCGCTGCAGTCTGGGTTTATGCATCAACCACAGCCAGAGGAGAATAAGCACTGATTTCTCACCACTCCGGAGGGTGCAGGTCCAAGACTCAGGTGCCAGGGTGGGGGCCTTCCAACAGGGCCCACCCACAAGTCGCAGGCAGCTGACAGCCCCTGTTTCTCCCCTGGTAGAAAAAAAGAAGGGGAAAAAAAAATAAAAGGCAGCTAGCTGCGGTGGTATACTTCTGTGATCTCAGCACTCAGGAGGCTGAGGCAGGAAGATCGCTACCAGTTGGAGACCAACCAGGGCTACAAGGTGAACTTAAGGCCAGCCTGACTTTTAGAGGAAGACCCTGTCTCAAAAAAGAAAAAATCGGGGGCAGGGAAGATGGCTCAGTGGAATAAGCGCTTCCCTGGCAAGCGGAAGGGCCTGAGTTCAATCCCTGGTTCCGCCAAAAAAAAAAAAGAAAAAGAAAAAGAAAAAATCAGCAACAACAAAAACCAAGAAAGAAGCCCAAGGGTGTTCCCTGGCTCTTCCTAGGGTGCTAACTGCATTCACAGGGGCTCCCGCCTCATGACCTCTGACCTCCAAAAGACCCGCCCCAAACACCATCACACTGCAGACCGGATTTCCGCCCGTGGACTGGGAGGACACAAGCTTCAGAGTCCATAGCAAGCGCCCAGGAGTACTGGGCAAGCCTGCCTCTGTTTCCAGTGCTGGGGTGAAGCCAGGGCTTATGACGGCTGTCCCCAGCCTCTGCCCCGCCCCAGGACCGTGTGCTGAGGTCCTGCTGACCACTGTTCCTGCAGACGGCACTAAGGCCCCGCGGAGGGCGCAGAGGGCCGTCGGCTACAGCCAGGTCCTGTGCTGCAGGCAGCTCGGCCGGCCGGCCGGGAGGCGGGAACGGCATGACGAAGGGGACCCCGGAGGCGGAAAGCCACGCTCGTCGGTGGCTACAGCCCTGGACTTCAGGATCCCGGAGGAGCACGTACAGCCCTGGCTTCTGATGCCGGACAGTGAGGTCAGAAATCTGTGTCAGTGGAGTCTTCCTCCACAGAGTGACTGAGCCACTTCCTCAGAACATCCCAAAGCAGTGTTCATTTGTGCCTTTCTTTTCTTCTCTTTCTTTCTTTCTTTCTTTCTTTTACTTATTTACGGACCCAGGGATTGAACTCAGGCCCTTGCCCTTGCCAAGAAAGCTCTTACTCTACTGAGTCATCTCCCTGGCCCCTATTTATTTTTGAGACAGGGTCTTGCTACATAATTCAGGCTGGCTTTGAACACGTGCCTCCACCCTCCTGCCTCAGCCTCCCAAATGCTGGGATGACAGCATTCATGGTGTTCTTCCATTACCATTAGAGGCACCATGTCGTGTCTGGGTTACAGACAACACCGGGGATACCCTGTTCCTCTTATTTCCTGCCAGTTCAGATTTTTTTTATAATTTGTATTAGTGGCTGGGGAGACAGCTCAGTGGCATGAGCACCTGCCTGGCAAGCACAAGGTCCTGAGTTTGATTCCTGGTATTTAAAAAAGCAAAAAAAGCATCAGCCCCTATTTCAGTACAAAGTGATCGATCACATTGCCTGTGGACATCGGTCCATTTCCATAAAACGTCTCAGTGATTTCTGTTCCCCTTCTCCACCCATGGTTTAAATTTGTTTTCCTTTTTTTGTTTTCATCAAAAGGACTGGAACTGGATGTGGTGGCCCACGTTTACAACCGCAGAACTCCTGGAGTTTTGGTGTTTTGTTTTTTGGGTTTTTTTGTGGAACCAGGGATTGAACCAGGCCCTTGAGCTTGCCAGGGACGTGCTTACTCCACTGAGCCATCTCCCCGGCCCCTACTCCAGGAAATTGAGGCACAATCACGAATTTGAGCCTGGCAAGTTAGTGAAACCGTATTTTGAACATATGAATAAAAAATTTTTTTAAAAGCCAGGCAGGGACCAGGGATATAGCTCGGCAGCACAGCAGCCTAGCAAGTGTGAGGTCATGAGTTCGAATTCCAGTTCCAAACAAAACAAAAAGCCAGGCATGGTGGTACACACCTATAATCCCAGCACTCAGGAGGCTGAGGCAGGAGGAATGCCATGAATCCAAGGCCAGCCTGTGCTACATAGTGAGCTCAATGCTGGTCTTGACTACACAGTGAGACCCTGTTTCAAAAGAGACGGTCTCGCTGTGCAGTTCAGGTCTTGAGCTCATTTTGCAGCCCAGGCTGCCCTCGAACTGGCAGTAATCCTCCTGCCTCAGCCTCTGCAGTGCTGGGAACACAGGCGTGTGACACCACGCCTGGTCGAGCCACTACATTTTGGTTTGAACAATTCTTTAGGACACCAAGTGATGCTCAGGAACTCTTTTCAAGGAGTTGCCTGATGATCTGAATGAGTAAAGACTACGTTATAGGGCTGGTGAGATGGCTCAGCGGTCTAAAGCACCTACTTGAAACAAGCTTGGCAAAGCACAGGGACCGCGGTTCGATCCCCAGCACCACATGCCGCCCAGCCCCGCCCTCTGGTGGGCTGAGCTGGCCACACACACACACACACAATAAATAAATGTAATAAATAAAAATAAATAAATATAAAAAAAAAGAAAGAAAAAGAAAAGAAAAGAAAGAAAAAACTGAGCCAGCTTGGGCTACAAGATGCGCTCAAGGCCAAGTTTGAACTGCACAGCTAGGTCCTGTCTCAAAAAGACAAAAAACATTGTGCTACTATTATGTCTCAGACACTGTTCTGAGAGCTGGGGATAGAACTGGGAAGTAAGGGGCCGGGGAGATAGCTCAGTAGAATAAGCACTTTCCTGGCAAGCGCAAGGGCCTGAGTTCAATCCCCAGTACCGCAAGGAAAAAAACCATAAAACCAAAAACTGGGAAGTCAGACGCGTCCTCAGCAAGTGGACGTTTTAGGCTGAAAAGATGGATAACAGGATAAGTAAGAAAAATACCTATAAGGTGAGGTAACAACTCGAGCTGCAGACATTGCTGGGTCCGCGGCTGCCGGCCCCTCCCCGAGAGCCTGCCTCAGCTCAGTCCAGTCCAGCTTCGATGTGTCCACCGATGGACGCCCGCGTCACCTGCGGAGGAAGCCCGCGCAAGGTCCTGCCTCCCTGTCCCTCGGGGCTGGCCGCCTCTCAGTGTGCCTTCTGTGACTTCCCTACAGAAACCCAGGCACTTTCTGGAAACTGCTGCAGGGCCTGCTGACCTGCCCCTTTTGGGGACAGACTCCAAAAGGGCCCAGGGCCCGGCTGGCCTTTTCGTCTTACTCAGAGCAGGAGCTGAGACTGGTGGGGAGAAGAAACACCAGCTCTCGGTTCGCCCTGATCAGAAAATAGGGAGGGAATTTTCTGGAAGGATGGGCCTCTCTGGCCAGGATGGCAAACCTGAAGCTTCAAGCCCCGAAGCGCTGCCTCTTACCCAAGCCTCTAAGAGAGGAAACCACCTCTCTTGGTTCCCTCTTACTCCTCCTTCTGATTATTATTATTATTATTATTATTAGTTGTTGTTGTTGTTGTTGTTGTTGTTCTTTTCGGAGACAGGGTCTCACTTTGTAGCCCAGGCTGGTCTTGAATTCACAGCGATCCTCCTGCCTCAGCCTCCTGAGTTCTGGGAATACAAGTATATGCCACCACATCTGAAATCTTTTTTTTTTTTAATATTTATTTATTTATTTATGTGTGTGTGTGTGTGTGTGTGTGTGTGTGTGGCCAGCTCAGCCCACCAGGAGGCGGGACTGGCTGGCATGTGGTGCTGGGGGATTGAACCGCAGTCCCTGTGCTTTACCTAAGCTTGTTCTAAGTATGTGCTTTAGACCACTGAGCCATCTCACCAGCCCCAAATAGAAAAAGTCAGGACTGGGGCGCGAACCGGCGACCTCGCACTCCAGAGCCCGGTGCGGAGACCACCGCGCTAGGTCACCACCTCTGAAATCTTTTAAACAAATACCTCTTTGCTGTCCTGGGGAATTTCTCCCACTGGTTTCTTTCAATAAAAAGATCTCTCCTAAAGAAAGGAAAGCCATCTTTGATCCAACAGACAGAAAGATCTAATCAAATCGTAAAACCTGTGGGGTCGCAGGGTCCTCCGCACCACACCAAGTGCACCAGAGAGCGAACGTTTCATTCGAATGCTGAAAATTAACGGAAAACAGCCCGAAATGAAAACTCGCGGGGCCGCCGCCCCCGGTTCTGAGGCTCAACTAAAGGTTGGTCCACTCGTGGAGAGCTCAGGCTTGGATGGGGAGCCAGGGTTTGGGCCCCAGGGGGGCGGGTGCTCGAGCCTGGCGCCAAGGCGGTTGGAGTGGCAGCCGGGACACGGAACGTCCCGCCCTGGGCTTGGCCCGCTTCTGTCTGGAAAGCCCTAGAGGCCCAGAGTGAGTATTTGAGCTTCAAACAGGGAGCACATTCCAGAAAGGCAGTGAGTTGCCGCCAACATATAAACCGGGCGCGCACCTGTGATCCCAGCACTCGGGAGGCTGAGGCAGGAGGATTGCAACAAATTCAAAAGCAGTCTGAGGGGCCGGGGAGATGGCTCAGTAGAATAAGTGCTTGCCTGGTAAGCACAAGGGCCTGAGTTCAATCCCCGGTTCTGCAAAAAAGAAAAAATAGTCTGAACTACATAACAAGATGCCCACCCTGCCCTCCAAAAGCTGAATTTTAATATTTTCGCTGGGGCTGGCTTGTGCGGAGCACTTACCTGACATATATGGACTGTTCTGAGTCCTATCCCCAGCACTGCAGAAACAACCACAAAAAAATCTTTAGATTTTTATTTATTAATTCCCTTTCAGACTGGAGAAAGTTCCCAGCTGGACAATGGTAGCGGTTCCTTCCCAGTGTAGAGATTCAGGCGGGCTTGCGCAAAGGACTTTGTCTAGGAAGGGAATTCAGCGCTCCTGACAGTTCCAAGGCAGTCTGCAGCCACACCATCTGCCCATTTTCTAGACTGTAAAACTGAGGTAGAGAAAAGCTGCCCAAGACCAAAGATTCAAGAGGCAGAATAAAATTGCAGGGGAGAGAGGCTGTCCACCTTAAGGAACCAAAATCACAGTGCACCGAGAATCTTCCCTACCTGGATGGGAGCCTCTTAACTCTACCCCAATAATGTGGGGGTCTCCCCAGTCCTCCTAGCAGAAATGAAAGTTTATGGTTGGGGCCGGGGAGATGGCTCAGTGGATTAAGCGCTTCCCTTGCAAGCACAAGGGCCTGAGTTCAATCCCGGGTTAGGCCAAAAAGAAAAGAAGAAATTCCTTCTTTCTCTCTTCTCCCCACCCCATGACCCACTAAACCTTAATCCACCAGAAAGACCCTTGTGTGGCCTGAACTCCATATTTGCATTCCAAAGAGGAACAGCAGCTGGTGGCCTCCAAAGCCCGGCCCTCTCCAGGTGCCTCCAGGACCCTGTCTGCACACACACACACACACACACACACACACACACACGCACACGCACGCACAGGCACACAGGTGCACACGCACGCACCCACACACAAACCTTAGGCCCAGGGAGGCTCTGTGGCCCTGCGCAGGTCTGGCTTGTTGTCACCCCCCCAGGCTGGGGCGTGGCCCCACCTTCCTTTGTGTTGGACATTTATGACAAACCTGCTGCTCCCGGAAGCTCACAATGCCCAGGCGGCCTGAAACAGAAAAGTGCCTGGAAGAAACGATTTCAGCTTTAATTTATACGGAGTTGCTTGGACCTCAGAAATTCTGAAGTGCTTCCTCTAGCTCCTGCGGCTCTGAAAATCCCTTTAGACAGCATGAAAACCACACTGTTGTGCCTCTGGGGATCCCTGACTCCAGGGCTCTGTACTGAACTCAACTTTTGTGGGGGCAGAAAAAAAGGTGGCGTTTCTCTTTTCACCTGTTTTTGTTTTCTTGTCTTTTGTTTTCAATTGCACTGGGAATTGGGCCTGGAGTCTTCACACTGGCCTATAGCCCCAGGCCCTTTTTGAACTTTATTTTTGTTGTATTTTGAGCCAGACTCCTGCTAAACAGCAGAGGTTGGGTCTGAATTTGCAGCCCTCCTGCTTCAGCCTCCCAGAGTGCTGGGATTACAAGTGTGTACCACCACGCTCAAGATCTGTGGGGGCTTTTACGGAGTTTTTTGCGGGGAAGGGAAGGGGGATTATTTGTTTGGTACAGGGTCTCACGCAGCTCAGACTTGTAGTGATTCTCTTGTCTCAACCTCCCCAGCACTGGGATTACAGGGATGTACACGCCCAGTTTCAGTGGTCTGTACCACGCAGAACCGGTGCAGCATGTGGTACCAGGGATTGAACCCCACTCCTTGTGCTTGCCAGGCAGGCGCTTACACCACTGAGCTCTCTCCCCAGGCCGGCCCTGACCCTATGTTGTTTTATAAAGGCTCTTAGACCTGTGGTGCAGATTTACAGCAGACAGTGTCTGGCCCATTGTGGTCACTGTTTTGCGATGCAGGGGGCCTCCCACACACTGGGTAAGGGCTCCTCCCTGGAGCGCAGAGGGTTTTTATTGTGTTGTCTTAAGATACTTGACACTTCCGGTTCCTTCTGGAATCCTCTGGCTGGTGCAGGGCTTCTCTCAACTTTCTGAAGTCTTAGGATCCAGGAGAATTGGTTGTAAATGTAAAATCAACAGGGCAGGAGGCATAGGCGAGGATACTGCTCCTGTCTGAGTTTCTCATTCTCGGGCACTCACCTTTAGCCACCGGTTACTGAATTAAAACACTACTCCATCCATTAGCTTTCTTAAGAAAAATTGCCTCAAACCACTGACCTATGTGTATGCAGGATCCTGCTTGTTGTTGTTTTGTCCTTTTTTTTAAAAAAAATGTATTTAGTACAGGGCCTACGGGGGTCTCACTACACAGATCAGATTCATAGTGATCCTGCTTTCAGCCTCCCAAGCGCTGGGATTACGGGCGCACACCACCACGCCCAGTCTCAATCGCTGTCTCAGTGCCCCCTGGGGGCGGGGCCAGCTCCACACGCTGCTGGGGATGGAGCCCTGGTCCCTGTGTCTGCTTAAGCAGGTGCTTTAATCCACTGAGTTATCTGCTGGACCCTTGTTTTGTCTTTTTTTTGTTTTTTGGCAGAACCGGGGATTGAACTCAGGCCTTTGCGCTTGCCAGGGAAGCACTTATTCTACTGAGCCATCTCCCAGGCCCCTGTTTTGTCTTTTTGAGACTGACTTCTGCTCAGGTTGGCCTTGTAGCTCAAGCAGTTCTCGGACTCACAATGACCCTCCTCCCTCGGGCTCCCGAGTGCTGAAATTACAGGCATGCACCCCCACGCCTGGCTGGGACCCTGGTTTTGAACAAGTCAGTAATAAAGTTTTTTAAAGTTCCATCAACCAACGTCAGACAGTGTGACTGATTTATTAATTAGCAGAGAGTCCTCCAAAATCACCCTGTAGTAATCACAATTCATGCAGACTACATCCAATTAGTCCTAAGATGTTGCTTTGCCAAACTATCCTTTCTTCGGAGACTGCAGTCAATTTTTTTTTTTAAACATTTATTAATTTATTTTGTGTGTGTGTGTGTGTGTGTGTGTGTGTGTGTGTGTGTGTGGCCGGCCAGCTCAGCCCACCAGGGGGCGGGGCTGACTGGCATGTGGTGCTGGGGGATCGAACAGCAGTCCCTGTGCTTTGCCAAGCCTGTTCCAAGTAAGTGCTTTAGACCACTGAGCCATCTCGCCAGCCCCTGCAGTCAATTTTAATAACCCTCGCTGGGTAAGTCATTCATGTGCAGCCTGAAATGATAAGTGGTGGAGGTATTCCAAAATGTACAACAAGCCCAACCTGGCAAAGCTGAAGACAGGTAAGGACACACGAGCCCTGGAGGGGGAGTGTAGAACTCCACGGCCACTCCTTCTTCAGAATGCAAGGATCCTGCAGCCAGCTGAATAGCTTCTCTCCGCCTGAGTAGCTCTTTATATAATTAAAGAGGTGGAATAAACAAAATTACATGGTTTCCAGTTCTAAAGTACTGCGGGTTTCATATCCTGATTCCAAGTCTACGCGCTCAATCACCTCCCTGTGCCTACGTGTTTGCGTCCGTATAAATGTACGTAAATGTACATCCACATGCAAAAACACTCGCTGCCGCTGAGCTCCGCCGCCTGAGCCGGTGCCCTGCAGGAATGAACCCCAGAGTGCTAAGAGGAAGCTCCACAGGGCCGCAGCCAGATCCTACGGATTTCTATGCGGCTACATTTTCTAGACGTGTGTCTCACTTCCTGTTAACATGCATGTTTTTTTTTTAACTTTACTGAGTTCATAGGGAAAAAAAGGGAGGGGCTAGACATTTCTGGAGATGTAAAATTCCTCACACTTGAGATAAAAGGAAAATGATTCCAGAGCTATGGAGGAATACTGGCTTGTTCTAAAACCCTACCTCCTCTTTTTTTTTTCTGGCAAAGATTTAAATTATCTGCAGATTGCGTTAGAAAAGAAAATGCTTAAACATGGGCAATGTGGAGTCGCGAAACAGCGAATTTGAGCTGCGAATTCCTCCCCTAACGATCACCCGCCGGGTGGGGTGCGCTTCCTGCACTATCTGGGGCCCAAGTGGCTCACCAGAAATGAAGGAGGGTTTCAGAAAGAGGCACGAAGGGTCCAGGGGTGCCAATGCGGGGAACTCTCTTGATTTGCGGGGTGTCTTACCAAACAAACTACAAAACAAAACCTACCAAGTTCTCCTGAGCGTTCATGACCTATTAGGTGCTTAAATTATTAAAACAGGAAAGGGGAGAGAGAGAGAGAGAGAGAGAGAGAGAGAGAGAGAGAGAGAATCTGGCTCAGACTAGAAAAATCTCTGTGCTGCAGGCCCTGAAAAACAAAGACTGTTTCAAAGCACTTTGAAGACCACGAGTCTCAGAACTGAATCCCCTGCTTCCTTAACTGTGAAATTCTCAGCGGATCAGTCAACACCCGGCCTGCTGCAGCTCTGCCTTTAAGGAAGTTAAAACCCGGAGCCAGCAGCCCTGTGGCCAAGATCGTCCCCGACGCGGCGACCAGGCAGGCTGGGGCGCTGGCCGCGCAGCCGGAACCCTACCTTTCGGGAAGGACTGAACTTTTATCTTCTGTCTTGCGGTCCCTGGGGAGGTTGATAAAAGTTATGACGGATCGTTTTTTGCGAGGGACATTCCAAAAGCAGCAAGCAAAGGTCACAGAGAACAACTCGGTATTTAATTCAGTTCTGGCAGGGTTGTTTTGAAGAAAAGGGTATTTTAAAAAATGTTTGGAGTCTTTGGATTTTTTTTTTTTAATAGTATGTAATCTCCCTTCACCTTCAGCATCTCATTAAAAAAAAAAAATATATATATATATATATATATATATATATTTTAATACTCTGAATTATAATAGCACCAAAAAGTATTGGAGTCTTTTGAAAAGGGCAGAACGTAGTACAAAGTTTATGACAAAAGGGATTTCCTAAGGGATGCCCCAAACCAGGTGTCCACGCCCACCCAGCGGCTCCCAGGGTCGGAGCGCGAGCGCTGGCCGCAGGCTGCCAAGTGGAAACTTCAGGATCCGAAAGCCAGCTTCTCAGCTCCGGCCACGACTGGCTGCGCCTGCTGATTCTGTCCGCTCACTCGCCCGAGCGTCTTCTAATTTTCCGTTCCATCCGCACATGGGGACAGCTCGGCGACCCTCACACCTCTCGCGGGGAGCTGACCCGGAACCCGCGCATCTTCTTCTGGCCCCTCCCCACTCCGGCTCTTGGTTATTAGTTTTGGAATTGGGTGTTAGCCACCAGCTGAGGCCTCTGCTTCCTTTAAGTATTACACAGTGCTGTTTCCCCCTCCTCCCCCCTCCCCTCCCCCTGCCTCTCCCCACTCCTCCCCTCTCC
>NW_004524653.1:4443088-4444557 GCF_000260255.1 Octodon degus
GCCCCGAGGGCGAACCTGAAATTTTCCCCTCTGATAAACCTGCTCCAGCTTGGATGAGCCTCCTCTGGATTTTAATAGAATCACTCGTACACCCCCAGCCCTCTGAGTCTTAGTTCCCAAAATGGTTTAGCAAACCCTTACTTGGCTAGAAAACTCTACCTCCTGCAGAACAGAAATCACCTTATACAGGCCCTCATTTATAGATAAACACATGGACATGGGGGTCAGCCCTGGAACTGCTCGTTTCCAACTCAATCTTCCATGTGTCCCAGAAACACAAAAATCCTGCAACACTTTTTAAAAATCTGTCTCTCTGTCTCTGTGTCTGTCTCTGTCTGTCTCTGTCTCTATCTCTCTCTCTGAAACAGGGTCTCACTTATGCAGTTCAGGCTGGTTCTGAGCTCACTTTGTAGCTCAGGCTGGCCTGGACTTGTAGAGATCCTTCTGCCTCAGCCTCTTGAGTACTGGAATTACAGGTGTGCGCCATCACTCCTAGCTCTAGAACACCTTTTCAAAAATAACAAAAGCCAATCAAAGACAGCCAGATAGCTCAGCAGATTAAAGTGCCTATTTAGGCAGAGAGCCCAGGCAAGCAGGGGTCCCATCCCTTGCCTGCTGTGCCCAACCCCGCCCCCAGGCACGCTGAGATGGCAATTGAGAATGGGCGTGGTGGTGCACCTGTAATCCCAGCACTTGGGAGACTGAAAACGGGAGAATAACTGCGTGTCTGATCTGTGTAGTGAGACCCTGTACTAAATACATTTTGAAAGCAAGCAAGCCAATCAAGGCTTTAAGGATACATATTCCCATATAAAAGACATAGCACTTTTAAAAACACAGCTTGACACACGAAGTCATCGACGACAGAGGTTAATACACTAACAGCTGTAGGATGCTGTCCTGAACTCCACTGAATTAGCTCATCTTAGGGGTTCACAGTTATAGAAATGAACAAGAAAAATAAACAATAATAACCTCCAAAGGAGGAAGGCGGTGTAAAACACAGGGCTGGGGTGTCACGCAGTCCACAGTCCAATGCTTACTCCGGGCTCAGTCCCCCAGCCCCCCAAAATTAGAATAAACCGCCGAAAGATGGAAGATCTATTTCCTGGGTGCAGTAAGAAAGTTTACCCTAAAGACAAACGGTCACGAGGGCACGTCCCGACGTCATTTAGTCGATTTCCTCGGAGCCAAAGGGACAGGCACAGCGCAGCAGGTCCCGCCCTCCCTTTCCTGGGGTGCCTGCGCGGTGCCTCGCAGCGGGTGCCTAACACCTCCACGCGGGGGCAGGGCCCGGCCGGTCACATGGCGCCGCTATATTTAGGCGAGAGCTCTATTTTCTGTTTTGCTCAACACTCACAATTTTCTGCTCTGAAGACAGCGGTTTCAAATGTGCATTGATCTTTTTCGGTTCTGAATGAACTGAAGGAAAGAGAAATTTGTGTACTTTTAATCTAGCATTAATCATA
>NW_004524653.1:4444657-4448841 GCF_000260255.1 Octodon degus
ATATATTACTCTCTTCAAAAGAACTTAAGCTGAAAGCTACGAAGACTGTTTACCAAATTCTATAAATGCTGAGACAGACGCTTCAGAGAACAAAGCCACACAGGAATGGCGATGCTATCTCTTCTCAGGGTGATTTAGATAATAATCTTCCCTCCTCCACCTCCAAAAAACTAGTGCCAGGAAAAGCTAGCTCCTGGAGCCGCAACAAGAGGTGGTGAAAAATGAACAAAATTGAAAACAAAATGCCTCTTAATTCTAGGATTTTTTTTCCCCCCAGAACCAGGGATTGAACTCAGGCCCTTGCGCTTGCTATGTCCCCTCTAGAAATATCGGTAGGAATCCTTTCCTCATGAAATATGTGGAAATAATGATTTTTTAAAATGGACAGTTTTAGGAGCAGGGGAGATAGCTCAGGGGAATAAGCGCTTGACTGGCAAGTGCAAGCGCCTGAGTTCAATCCCTGGTTCTAAAAAAAAAAAAAAAAGCCTTGTTTTTTTTTTTTTTTTTTAAACAAGTTAAATATTGTAAACTTCAGAGTGATTACAAGAAGAAAGGATCGGGGGCTGGCGAGATGGATCAGTGGTCTAAAGCACCTACTTAGAACAAGCTTAGCAAAGCACAGGACCGCGGTTCAATCTCCCAGCACCACATGCCAGCCGGCCCCGCCCCCTGGTGGGCTGAGCTGGCCCCCCCCACACAAATAAATAAAATTAAAAAAAAAAAAAGAAGAAGAAGAAGTTAAAGAAGACAGGATCTTTGGGGAGGTCCTGCAGGTGTGAGGCACTGTAAAAAATCTCTGCCCACGCCTCGCAGGTTACTCGCAGGTTAGGTTACACTGACATCGCGGACCCTGGTTTTCTCAGCTCTCTGTTACAGTCCGAGATGTAGCAGACACTAAAATGAGACAACAGAGGAGCTGTTCTTGTGGCCCCCCTGCCCACTGACCACAGACAGGGGTCTCCCGCAGGACAGACACTCTCAAGCGAACAGCAATCAGACAAAAGCAAAAAAGGCAAACTGCCCTCCGCCCCCCACCCCAAGGCCAAGAACGGGGTGAAGGTGCCAGGAGAGGCGACAGCGCGGAGAGCCGGCTGCCGGGAAGCGCTGACGGCATCCGCCTGCCTGCCTGGGGGTGCAGTCCCTGTTCCTCAGATCCTGCTGCGGCTCTGAAGCACAGGGCGCTGGGGCGCGCCATCAGGCCGGCTCCCCGGGCGCACACGCGCGTATCTAGCTCTGGCTCCTGATGTGATGGCCAGGATGCCTTAGCCCAGGCGGAGACGGGGCGGCCACTCAGGTGCGGGTGGAGTGTTCCACAGTGCCAGCAGGTGTGCACTGACTCGGCCTCCTCCGCACTGGGGACTGATGCCAGCACCTCTTATTTGTTTATTTTACCGGAGATTGAACTCAGGCCCTTGCACTTGCCAGGAAAGCGCTTATTCTACTGAGCCATCTCCCCAGGCCCAGCCATCTCCCGGGTCCATATCTCCAGGCAGCTAGGGATATAGCTCAGCAGCACAAGCACCTGATGGTAAGTGCAAGGTTTAAGTTTGATTCCCAGTACCAAATAATAAATAAATAAATAAATAAAGCAATCTCCAGCTGAGGGTGGTGGGGCATGCCTGTAGTCAGAGCACTCAGCAGGCTGAGGCAGGAGGATCGCTGTGAGTTTGAGGCAGCCTGGGATACAAAGTGAGCTTAAGGCCAGGCTGGACTGCAGAGCAAGACCCTGTCTCAAAAAGACAGATATAAATAAATAAAAAGCAAAAATAATTTTTTTAAAAAAGCAATCTCCTAGGAAAAACATCAAGCAAAACTTCCTAACAAAGTAATGAGAGAACAACAAAAATAAATACACCGTGTACCATGACTTCTAGAACAAGTCAGACACAACAGTCTCTCCCTAACCAGGAAGAAACAAACAGATCAAAAGGACAAAACTTTCTCTTCAATGAACAAAGAGAAACTAGGAGTGTAAATGGAACAAATTAGCATGCGTCTTAAAATCCTCTGGAAAGTACAAGGTCCTGAGTTTGATTCCCAGTACCAAAAAAAAAAAAAAAAAACAACCTTTTGAAACAATAAAAAAGATAATTTGAAAAACTGCTTGACCTCTCTACCTCCTATTCCTTTCTCTATTTTGCACTCTCTCCATAGCTCCATATAAGAGAAGCCGGGCTGTGTCTGACTTCTCCTTTGACAGTATGTTTTCAAACTGCATGTCTTAGGGCTGGAGGGATAGCTTGGCAGTTACAGCATCTTCCTGGCAAGCCCAAGGACCCAGGTTCAATCCCCGGAACCTCAAGATGTCCCTACCCTGGATGTGGTGGTGGACACCTATAATCCCAGGGCTGGATTATAAGAGGAGGAGCGCTATGAGTCTGAGCTACATAGCAAGACCCTTTATCAAATAAATATAAATAAAAGATTAATTTTTTAAAAATTGCGTGTCTTTGTCTAGCAGTGTCTCATATGTATCGCTTTATGGGAGAGTAGTGGTGTAAACAGCAGGGCCGGCCCCAAATAGCTCAGTTGATTAAAACACCTACAAACAGGTGCAGGGGCCAGGGGGTTCAATCCCCGGACACGCTGAGATGGCAAGTGAGACTGGTTGTGGTGGTGCACGCCTGTAATCCCGGCTCTTGGGAGACTGTAAACAGGCGGACCATATTTTCTTTATCCATCCACCTGCTTATGGACAGATACATTGTGTTTAAGATTTAATGATTATACATTTTGCTGCTCAGTTCCTAACAGCTAAATCTTGGAAAGGGCCCAAATGCCCATCAACTGAGGAATGGATAAAGAAGGTGTGGGGGGGTTATACAATGGAGTACTACTCAGCGGTAAAGAAGGATATGCTTGAACCATTTCTGGCGAAATCACACTCTTCAGTGTGAGATCACACTCTTCAGTGAAATAAATGCGGCACGTGTAAATATCACCTTATTTCTCTGGTGTGAGAAACTGAAAGTGTAAATTAGGACCAGAGTGTATTAACAGATATTGGGAAACGGGAAGAAGATGTTCAAAAAGAAAGAGGAACGAGGATGGGGGAGGGGAACAGGAAGGAAGGGAAACGGCAAAATGAGGAGAAAAGAAGTAGGAACAAGCTGTTGTAAGTGGGGAGGGCAAGAGGGGCTGAAGGGAGGGGAGCGGAGGGGAAGAAGGCTCCGGGTGAGTCGTGCACAGGTCCGAGTTCCCCGTGACAAGGTGGTCTTTACGTATACTAAAAGGTACCGATAACGTTTACAAATCATGCTGCTATAAACATGGACAAAGGAAGCACGGGGCGCAGGAATCCCGCGAAAGGATGATTTAAACCGTCGGAAGAGATATCTGGAGGAGACCCGCTGGGCCCACTGGGATTTCTCGCTAGTTTTTTCAGGAGCCGCCAACTGATTTCCACAGCGGCTGCGGCAGTCTACGCTGCCCACGGTGGAGCAGGCTTCTTTTTCCCACCACCCTGCCAGCATTTGTCGCTGATTTTGATTTTTTTTTTTTTTTTTTTTTTTTTTTTTACGGAACCGAGGATTGAACACAGGCCCTTTTGTCACTGATTTTTTTTTAATTTATTTATTTTATTTGTGTGTGTGTGTGTGTGTGTGTGTGTGTGTGTGTGGCCAGCTCAGCCCGCCTGGGGGCGGGGCGGGCTGGCATGTGGTGCTGGGGGATTGAACCGCGGTCCCTGTGCTTTGCTAAGCTTTTTCTAAGTAGGTGCTCTGGACCACTGAGCCATTTCACTAGCCCGTTGTCACTGATTTTTTGATGACAGTCATTCCTTCTGGAGTGAGGTGGTATGCAGTGTATTTTTTGTATTTAGCACAGGGTCTCCAGGGTCTCACTACACAGAGGGGACTCGTAGTGATCCTCCTGTTTCAGCCTCCCGAGTGCCGGGATTACAGGCGCTCGCCACCACTCCCAGTCTGGCTGGCCATCTTGGCGCGCCCCGGGGGCGGGGCCAGCACGGCACCCCAAACCCTGGTCCCTGTTCCTGCCTAAGTAGGCGTTTTAGTCCGCTGAGCTATCTGGTCAGCCCTTCTAAGACTGGCTTTGAACTTTGGGTCCTCCAGCCTCAGGCTCCCCGAGTTCTGGTATTATAGGGGAAAATAATGTGCCACGACATTTTCTTTTCTTTCTTTCTTTTTTTTTTTTTTTTTTTGGTGGAACCTGGGATTGAACTCAGG
>NW_004524653.1:4449212-4457850 GCF_000260255.1 Octodon degus
TTTGGGGGTGGGGGCGGGGGGTGGGGGGCATGGTGGAGCCTGTATGTCATCTGTGCACTGGGGGGGGGGGTAGCTGAAGCAGAAGGATTACCGCAGCCGCCCCGCGCAGCCCCCTCCTGTCTCCTCGCGCCCACCCACCTTCCAGCCGCGGCGGCCCGAGGTGCGGAGCTGCTGTCTGGATGACTTCCTGTGGCTGCCAGGGAGCACGGGCTTTTCTTTCGTTGTCGCTTTCACAGATACTTATTTTTTCACCCAACAATCAGAATGAAGCAGGGTTAGTCTAGGAGTTCGGGGACCCTCGTCCTGATACGATGGATGATTCAAAATCCTCGCAAACGGGGTGTGGCTCAGCGGCACGGCGCTGCCGCGTGCATTCAGTACAGAAGTACAGCAGGGCTGGGGGGTAGCTCGGGGGTCGAGGGCTTCCCCTGCGTGCCTCACGCCTGCACTCAGCGCCAGCAACAGAGAGAAACAAAAAAGCTCCAAATGTGACATATAGCACTCGATCCTTGAGTGGATATAGGCTCCTAAAACAGAAGTGGAGGAGGGGGCAGGGCGTGGGGGCGGCAGGGGGGGCAGGAAAGGGGGGAGAAGGGGGGAGGGGAGGCGGCGGCCGTGATGCTGAGTCGGTGGTACCCACCTGTATCTCAGCACTCGGGAGGCCGAGGCAGGAAGATTGCCACAAATTTGAATAGCCACACAGTGAGTTTATATTAAATTCAAGGCGGGGCCGACCAAATAGCTCAGTATATTAGCAGGGGCCGGTTCAATCCCGTGCTGGCTCCGCCTCCAGGGCATGCTGAGATGGCAATTGAGACTGGATGTGGTTCCACCATCTTGTAATCCCAGCTCTTGGGAGGCTGTAAACAGGAGGACTCGGAGTCCGATCTAGTAGTGGGTTCCTGAACACCCTGTAGACCCTTCCCTAAAATACAAAATAAATAAATAAATAAAATTAAATTAAATTCAAAGCTGCGGTGGACTACACTGCAAGCCCTTATCCCCAAAAAAGGAGAGTAAAATAGTAGCATTTATTGACCTCTGTCCACGCAAGGTCCTGGAGGCCCCTCAGGACACCTTAAACTGGAGGACATCTGGGTAGTTCTTCCTGCAGACTGAACAGGACAGGGTAGCTCTGCTCTCCGCCCTGGCCTCCCCCTCATTTCAGCATGGTCTGCATGGAGGTTGAACATTTCATGCATTGGATTTTTTGGTATAAATTTCAATTTTCTCTTCTCTTTCCTTCTTTTTCCTTTTTTTTTTTTTTTTTTTTTGTCTCTTTGAGACAAGGTCTCACTATGCAGTTCAGACTGGCCTTGAGCTCACTTTGTAGCCCAGGTTGGCCTCGAACTCCCAGCAATCCTCCTGCCTCAGCCTCCTGAGTGCTGGGATTACAGCATGCAGCACCACGCCCGGCCTAGCACTGCAGTTTACATCCTCCTGCTTAGCCTCCCCGGGTGCCAGGCTGACAGGAGAGAGATCCTCGGCTTCTCTCAGGCGTTCTTGAGCGTCGCCCTGTTAGGTTTTGCTTAGCAGTTACCACTGCTCTCGCACACAGCAAGCCACCGAGGGGGCGTTGCCTGGAAACCGCAGGCCCCTCCCTAGCCTGGGCCCCTCCTGCTTTCCACTCTGCGGACCTCACTGGTGTCGGGGGCCACCCTGCATCCTGTTCCTTCCTTCCTTCCTCCCCCTCCCACCCTGTGCCAGGCAGGGACGCCACTTATTCTGCGACTGCTTCCGAAGCGGACGGCCATAGCGCCTGCCCTTACCCCCCAACCCCTGCGGGCCAGCTGAGTGCTGTGGCCACAGCCGGGACTGCAATCACACGGCGCCGAAAATGCAAATCAGGACTGTTTCAAATTGCAAACGTAGGGCCCTGAATAGGAAATGTGTGTTGGAGCTTCGCTACTTACCAATTTTCTCTAAATGCCAGGATTATTTTATTAAAAATTAAGCTAGCCAGGCATAGTGGCACATGCCTGTAATCCCAGAATTCAGGAGGCTGAGGCAGAAGGATCATTGTACACTCAAGGCCAGCCTGAACTGCATAGCCAGAATGTCTCAAAAAGACTAAATAAATAAATAAATAAATAAATACATAAATAAATAAAATACTACTGGGCATGGTGGTACACATCTGTAATCCCAGCAATCAGAAGGCTGAGGCAGGCGGATGATCACTGTGAGTTCAAGGCCAACCTGCACTCCATAGGGAGACTACTTGTCTCAAAAAACACAAAAACAAAAGTCCTATGTATAACTTGATCTTTCACAAAGCCCCGAACGTGTGCAGTTTTTGCCGTAAGGAGGGAGGAAAATCAGTGATGTGAGCAAGTTGCTCCGCCCCCAAGTCTACGGAACAGTTCTGCAGACATGTTCCAGGCTCACAGGGCTTCGGTCCCTCCGCCAGCTTAAAGCCTGGGCAAGTGTTCTGTAAATCCTCTGGTAGTTCACAGTTTATTATTTTTATTTCTTCTATTTTGGGGTGTGGTGTACTTGCTTTACTGTTTGTCGATTGGTTTGGCTTGGCTTGGTTTTCATTTTGTTTTTTGAGATGAGGCTGGCCTAGAACTCACAGCGATCCTCCTGCCTCAGCCTTCTGAGTGCTGGGATTATAGGCATGCGCCACCATGCCTGGCATAGGGGTTAAACATAAATGAAGCCTTGACTCCAGGACGAAGACGAAATCTACATTATAATCCATACATGTAGGCAGAAGAAATAGCTCGGCAGTCTAAGTGCCTGCCTGGCATGCAGAAGGATTGGGGTTCAATCCCTGGCACCACATACCACGCAGGCCTGCTGAACTGGGGCCACCAAAAGCGGGCGTGGTGGCACACACCTGTAAACCCAGCACTGGGGAGACAGAATCAGGAGTCTTACTAGGCGTCTGAGCTATGTAGCGAGATCCTGTCCCAAATACACATACTCTGGTTTCTCTTCAGATCATATAAATCTTTCGCCTTTTACCAAATACATAAATAAATAAATGATTCAATCCACACATATACATAATAACGCCTAGATTCATGACTGAGGATTACACTTTTTTTTTTTTTTTTACTTTTACTGGTTCCTGTTTGCAATACATAATGATTACATTCCGTGAAGGGAATTGGTCCGTATTCTTAACACTTTTTTTCCCCATCTTCCCTCCACCTACCCAGTTTGTGTTGCAGGCTTACAGAGCCAGGTAGTTGGGGCTGGCCAGATAGCTCAGCGCATTAAAGCACCTGCTTAGGCAGACGCAGGGGTCAGAGGTTCGATCCCTGGCCTGCTGTGCTGGTCCCACCCCCAGGGGCACATTGAGACAGCGACTAAGACTGGGCGTGGTGGCGAGCACCTGTAATCCCAGGGCTTGGGAAGCTGAAAACGGGAATCATTATAAATCTGATCTGTGTAGTGAGGCCCTGTAGACTCTGTACCAAATGCACTAAAAAGAAAAAATTCTCTTGAGCTTTCCGGAGTACCTGGCATGGTCACGTGGCCGTCCATCCTTTCTCCCTGCTTCAGCCTCACCTACTTCCCTCTGGGCCAGGCCCTCTGGTAGTCCTCCTTAAGCGCAGCCCCTGTCTTTACTGTCTCTGTTTTACCCGCGTTTCTGTTTGTGCAGGTTCTGCGCATCCTGAAACCCAGGCCGAGTGCTGGGCATTGAGGAATAAAAGAGGAAGTGCAGAGGCCTGGCAAGCAGGCCTGGTGGCGGCTCTGAGCGACGCAGGGCAGGTTGTCTCCCTGCCGGGAGCACCCAGGGCTGGGCCTCAGTGAAGGAGCAGAATGGAATGCGAGCATCTCACTGTTTAAGATACGTGAGAAACCCCGCCATTTGAATATAAACTCTCGCGTGCCCAGGAAGATGGCTCAGTGGAATAAGTGCTTCCCTGGCAAGTGCAAGGGCCTGAGTTCAATACCCGGTTCCACCAAAAAAAAAAAAAAGAAGAAGAATATAAACTCTCCAAGCCATTTTATTTTTATTGAAAAATAACCTTTTAATGTCAGGTGTGATGCGCCTGCAATCCCAGCTACTTGGGAGGCTGAGGCAGGAGGATCATAAATTGCAGCATCCCGGGCAGTTCTCCCAGCATGTATGAAGCCCTGGGTTTAATCCAGGATGGAAGGAGGAGGATGAAAGGGAAGACGTAAAAGAGTGGGTTGTGCAGCAGGACGGTGGAGACGGCCTCTGGGCAGGTGCACAGCCGGGAGGCTGCAGTGGAAACCCTGGGAGAGGCTGACTGTGGACAGAGCCTCCACTGAGGCCGGGGTGCTGGGTTCAAGTCCTCCGCTCGACCCTGAGCTCTGTGGCCCAAGGAGCGGGCCAGCCCCCAGGATCCCCCCAAGTGTGGGGGAGCCAAGGCCGGCAGCGCTCAGGCCGGGCGTGTGCAGGCGCGGGCGCCAGCGTGCCTCGTCTCCGCTCCCTTCTGCGTGGCGCTGTGTGTTTTTCCCCCAGAGAAAGGGGTTAGATCAGCCTGAGCCCCGTGCGGGCCTCGCTCGGGCTCCGCTCTCGGCAGGTCGGACCCGCAGGTGGACTCGAGTCAGACGCAGGCCGCTTCGGCTTCAAAGGCGCCCGGCCGAGCTGAGCGCAAAGCCGGCTCTGCGCTTGCTCCTCTCGGGCTTGCTTGTTGCTGTTACTGTGTTCAGCATCCACTTAATTAAAACAATGAAAACTGCTCAAAACCCTCCCCTCGCTAGTGGTTTTCACACTTTGCCGCATTTCCCTTCACGATATATATATATATATATATATATATATATATATATATATATATATCCCACTTCAGCAGCACAGATAGTGATGTTGGAACGGCGGCGCAGGGGTCAGCGTGGCCCCCGCACAAGGATGGCTCGCAAATTCGGGCAGCAATCTACACTCTTCTACTGGTCTGTTGAGTTTTTTCCTCTGCTTCCTTTTTTTTTTTTTTTTTTGGCGGAACTGGAGATTGAATTTAGGCCCTTGCATTTGCCAGGGAAGCGCTTCTTCCACTGAGCCATCATCCCGGCCCCTAAATAAATTTATATTTGGTACAGGCTTGCCTAAACAGGTGCTTAGTCCATTGAACTATCTCACCAGCCCTCTCTCTGTTTAATTCCCCCCCCCCCGGTCTTTTTGGGGGGGGCAGAACCGGGGATTGAACTCAGACCCTTGAGCTTGCCAGGGAGGCACTTATTCCACTGAGCCATCTCCCCGGCCCCCCATCTCCCCACCCCCCCTTCTTAATTTTTTATAACTCTTTTTTGGACCAGTTTTGTGGACCTATTTATTTATTTATTTTGACAGAACTGGGGATTGAACTCAGGCCCTTGTGCTTGCCAGGCAAGTGCTTATTCTACAGAGCTATCTCCTGGGCTCCATTGAGGACCAATTTAGCATGTTTATATCTACCTGGTAATCTTAACTAATTTGAGGACAGCAATATGCAATACACATTGTTGATTACTGTTAATTTGTTTATTGAAATTCTGTATCTTTTCTACCTTTTTTTTTGTAAATATATTTAGTACAGGGTCTACAGGGTCTCACTACACAGATTGGACTCGTAGTGATCCTCCTGTTTTCAGCCTCCCAAGTGCTGGGATTACAGGCACATACCACCCCACTTAGTCTCAGTCGCTGCTCAGCATGCCCCAGGGGTGGAGCCAGCACAGTTCGCTGGGGATCGAATCCTGGTCCCTACAGCTGCCTAAGCAGGCTCTTTAGTCCGATGAGCTATCTGACCAGCCCTTTTTTATTTTTTTTTAATTTTTTACTATTTTTTGTTCTCTTTTAATAGATAGATAGATAGATAGATAGATAGATAGATAGATAGATAATTTGTTTATATGGTACCCTCTAAAATGTAAAAATGCAAACCAGGCGTAGTGGTGCACGCCTATAATCCCAGTGTGGGGAGGCTGAGACAGGAGAATCACTAGAAGTACAAACTGCATAGCAAGACCCTGTACCAAATAAATGCATAAATAAATACATAAATGATTTTTTAAAAGAAAGCATTTCCTCTTTAAAAAAATAATGTATCCAAAACACTGGGGAACCACTGGGATTCTGAATCCAGCTTAGATAACTGTTAACCGGAACATGAGGACCAAACCTGGGTTTCATTCATTTGTGAAGGGGGCGGTTCTGGGATGAGTCACTGTGAGAAGGGCGGTGCAGGGGGCGGAGAGCTGGGCTGGGTCGGAGGCCCGCGACGTGCAGAGCGACGCTGTGCAGAAGGCGAGACCCGCGTAGCGCCGCTGGGAGAGCCCCTAATGGTTTGGGGCAGCGCCCATCTCTGCTGTGCCATCTTTTCAGCCCTGGGAAGTCCTAGCCCTGATCTGAGGAGGCTGCAGCCCAGCAGCAGCAGCGTGCCGGGCGGCTCTGCACCCCGCCGGCTTCACACAGACCTATTAGGGAGCTAAGGGAGGCGGGAAACCTGCCCTGTGGCCTCGCTTCACAGATTGCCTTCAGCGCCTGGGCTGGACCGCTGCCCGTCGCTTACAGCCGAGAGAAGGGACAAGGAGAAGTCGCAGCCCGTGCGCAGCAGCCGGTGGAGCGCAGGAGCATCGCAGGCTCGTCTCGCGTCTTTCACAATTAAATGCTTCATTTTAGTATAAACCCTTTGGCCCTACACTCTCTTTCCAGCATTTATTCTTATCCATGACATAACACATCTGTGCAATTATAGCAATATAGTATAATGTTTATCATAAGAACATTGTAAAGTGTAAGTAGCTTCTTTTTGTTGTTTGTTTTGTTTTGAGACAGGGTCTCACTATATAGCACAGGCTGATCTCAAACTCAGGGCAATCCTTCTGCCTCAGCCTCCTGACTAATGGGAAGACAGACCTGCACCACCACACCCAGCTCAAGAAAAATATAGCTGGGCTGGTGAGATGGCTCAGTGGTCTAAAGCACCACCTACTTAGAACAAGCTTAGCAAAGCACAGGGACAGCGGTTCAATCCCCCAGCACCACATGCCAGCCAGCCCCGCCCCCTGGTGGGCTGAGCTGGGCCCCCCCCACGTAAATAAATAAAATTAAAAAAAAAAAAAAGAAAAGAAAAATATAGCTGTATACTTGTGGGAGTGAAGTCATTTTTGATGAGTTTTTGGAGTCTTTAAATCTTTCGCTACTATGGCTGGCAAGCTCAGTGGACTAAGTACTGGCTTAGGCAAGCACAGGGACCAGGGTTTTATCCCAGCACCACATGCCATGCCAGACCTCCCCCCTCTTCTTAACTGGAGCCCCCGAGTCTGGGCATGGTGGTGCACACCCGTAATCCCAGCGCTGGGGAGGCTAAAAACAAGAGGATCACAACAAGTCTGAGCTGTGTAGTGAGACCCTGTACTGAATGAGCGTGGTGATGTGTGCGCCTGTAATCCCAGCTCTTGGGAGGCTGAAAACAGGCGAATCACTACGAGTCAGATCTAGCAGTGAGACCCTGAACACCCTTGTAGACCCTTCCCTAAGATACAAAAAAAAAAAAGAAAGAAAGAAAACATATATGAATGTCCAGTTCTACTGATCTTTCCCAACACTTTAAAATATTTCTGAGCTAGGTGTGGTGGCGCATGCCTGTGATCCCAGCACTCGGGGTCCTGAGGCAAAGGAGCGGTGTGAGTTCAAGGCCGGCCTGCAGTGCACAGGGAGGTGTTGTCTCTAAAAAGCTGCAAAACAGGTTCTAAATTATTTGTAATACATACTTATACATATTTTACTTTGATACATAATAGTTCTACATATTTATGGGGACAGTATTTTTAAACACATATACATATATACATACATGTGTATTAATGTGTTAATACACATTATTAATATGCATTATTAATATGCATGTACATAGCAACACAACATTAATATATATTAGTGTGTATGATAATATATAAAATAACGTGTATTATATTTTAATGTTAATAATATGTTAATATATAATATAATAGATATATAAAATAATGTGTACTGTTATTAATATGTTAGAAGGCCGGTCAGATGGCTCAGTGGACTAAAGCGCCTGCTTAGGCAGAGAGCAGTGGCTGGGGTTCGATCTCCGGCTCGCTATGCTGGCCCCGCCCCCAGGGCGCGCTGAGACAACTGAGATTGGGCATGGCGGCGCGCACCTGTAATCCCGGCGCTTGCGAGGCTGAAAGCAGGAGAATCACTAGGAGTCTGATCAAGTCCAGTCTACATAGTGATACCCTGTAGATACTGCGGACCTTGTCCTACATAAATAAAAAAATAAAAGTAACACATGTGTAAATGTTCTAAAAAATATGTTAGTAGGGCCAGGGAGACAGCTTCGTGGGCTAAGTGCCTGCCTGGCAAGCTCAAGGTCCTGAGTTCAATCAATACGTCAGTACATACGTATGGATGTGTATTGATACAGACCTACGTGTACGCCCGCCTAGCGTGCGTAGGGGCCTGAGCGCAAGCCCCGCAGCTGCAGAGATCCGAGCAACCCCCAGGTAACTGCTGCCAATGCCTACGTACAGCGTGCGGGGGTCACATCGGCCACTGCTGGCTGTGACGTCCCAGTACATTACCTGTGGTCCCTGGAGAATAACGGGGGCCTAAGACAGATTCTTCAGTCAGAGACTGACTCTTCTTCCTCCTGATTTTCTCTCTTTCTCTTTGAGGCAGGGTCTCACTGCAGTTCTTTTCTTT
>NW_004524653.1:4458316-4461166 GCF_000260255.1 Octodon degus
ATTCTCCTCCTTCCCCTCCTCCTCAATCTCCTCCAATATAGGGCTGGGGAGATAGCTCAGTAGAATAAGCACTTGCCTGGCAAGCTCAAGGGCGTGAGTTTGATCCCCGGTTCCACAAAAAACAAACAAAAAAAATTGACTGTAGATATATAGATATATATATTTTTTAAAATTTTTTGAGAGTCTCAAGCCCCAGCCAGATAGCTCAGTAGATTAAAGTGCCTGCTTAGGCAGTGCACAGGGGCTGAGGTTGGAACTCCGGTGTGTGTGCCGGCCCTGCCTCTGTGGTGCACTGAGAGAGCTGGAGATTGAGACTCGGTGTGATGGCACGCCTGTAATCCCAGCGCTTGGGAAACTAGAAATAGGAGAATCAGTACAAGTCCAAACTACATAGTGAAACCCTGTAGACCCTGTCCTAAATGAGAGAGAGAGAGAGAGAGAGAGAGAGAGAGAGAGAGAGAGAGAGACTCACTAGGTAGTGCAGGCTGGCCTTGCACTTGTTCATGTAACCCAGTCTGGCCTCAAACTCATGGTGATCTTCCTGCCTCAGCCTCCCATGTGCCAAGATCTCAGGTCTGCACCACCTCCCCAGCCATCTAATTTCTTACAAAACCTACTCTTAATGATATCCATGGCAATCATACAACTAAATATGAAATAAGCAACATGCAGCATATAAAACTTCATGCTGAATGAAAACAGGTCCAAAACCGCGACTAGACCCATATAATAATTCATGTAAGCCAGGTGGAGTGGCACATGCCTGTAATGCCAGCACTCAGGAAGCTGAAGATCTCTGTGAGTTTGATGAGAAGCTGCGCTAGAGTGAGACCCTGTCCCAAAAAACACCCCCAAGATAGTTCCTGTACATGTTTCCTATGGAAATCATACTTAAATGCAATTTTTAGCAACACATAAATATATTTTGTAACTTTTTAAAAGATGCTATATATTTAGAAAAGGATCTATAGGGTCTCACTACACAGATTGGACTCGTAATGATCCTCCTGTTTTCAGCCTCCATATGCTGGGAATATAGGGCTGCGTCACCACGCCCAATCTCAACACCTCAAGCGCACCCTGGGGCGGGGCCGGCATGGTTTGTGGTGTGGGGGATTGAACCCTGCTCCCTGTGATCTGCCTAAGCAGGTGCTTTAGTCCACTGAGCTATCTGGCTGGCCCTATATGTTGTAACTTGTTAACTGTAGATATCCATAGCTTTCTTCTATTCCAACATCCATTCTTTTGATAAAGTGGTTAGATCTATAGGATCCACAGAACGCAGGAAAGACAAAATAGCAGGTGGATTTTTTTGTTTTTGTTTTTTATTTGTTTGCTTGTTTTGGTACCAGGAATTGAACTCAGGACCTTGCGCTTGCCAGGCAGGTACTTGTGCCACTGAGCTGTCTCCCTGGTCCCAGCAGTATATCTGAAGGTTTGAAGCTGGGTGTGGTGGTGCGCAGCTGTAAACCCAGCACTTGGAAAGCTGAGGCAGGAGGATCGCTGTGCGCTTGAGGCCGCCGTGGGCAACAGTGAGTTCGGGGGTAGCCTGAACTGTTCAGTGAGACCCTATCTCAAAAGAACAAAAGAAAAAGTAATAACGCAATGGAAGCTGGGCGTGGAGGCACCCTGGTGTTATCCTAGCGCTCCTGGAGGTTGAGCAAGGAGGAGGGTGAGCTGGGATCCCAGTGAGGGCCGCTTAGTGACTTAGAGACACCCTGTCTCAGAAAAGCGCGGTGCCTACAGCAGCTCAGGGCCAACTCTGCATTCAGGGCCAGGTACTGAAAGATCCCACGCGCACCGGTCCAGAGTTCACCAACACTACCCCAGAGAAGGTGCCCCGGTCCAGGGACGCAGAGCAAATTACAGAAGAAACAGGTTCTTTTTTGTTATATAAAAAAAAAAAAAAAAAAAAAAAAAAAAAGAGCGCCTATAGAGGTAATGGGGAGGAGGAGGGATTCTACATAGAAAAACAGACCTCTTTTTAAAAATGCTTGTGGAAAAAAGGAGGCTCCCCACCCCCGTTGGTAACAGTGAAATTCCCCGCTGAAGTCAGGAGCCGCGGGGCTCCTACAAGGTTGGATGGGGACACCCAGGAGGTCGAGGCGGCCAGCTCGATGCGCTGTTGTCCCGGACAAATCCTGCAGGTCTGTTGGTGACAGCTCCCTTGGGTGAATTTGCACTGGTGGCTCAGGAGAGACTCACCTCTGAGCCCCGATGCACCTAGAAACTCGCAGGCCCAGACCTGGCTCGCAGGTTTATGAACAAATTACAGAAAGGGGAAGGGAAAACGCAACTTACAGAAATACAGGAAGCCTGAGGTTTGTCAGTTGCTGAGACATCTGATACTATCTTTTAAGAAGCTCTGTGTTCTGAGTGTTCTTTGGGACAGGAAAGTCTAGGATGGGATGGTAACAGTCCCCAGGTGAGGGGCACACGCCTGTAATCCCAGCACTTGGGAGGCTGAGGTAGGAGGATCGCTGTGTGTTCGAGACCTGCCTGAGCTACAAAGTGAGCTCGAGGCCAGGCTGAACTGCATAGTGAGGCCCTGTCTCCACAAAAAAGGTGACACAGATGGCAGAGCCTCAGTGGTAGAGCACGCTCCATAACGTGCAGGGAATCAAGCCAAACACCATGAGGAGGAGCCACAGATCCACGGCACAGGCAATCCAGAGGTGCGACGGGAAGCTTGATTATTATTATTATTATTGTTATTATTATTATTGTTGTTATGTCCTCTTCCTCTTCCTCTTCTTCTTCTTCTTCCTCTTCTCCTTCTCCTCCTTCTCCTCCTCCTCCTTCTCCTCCTGCTCCTCATTCTCCTCCTTCCCCTCCTCCTCAATCTCCTCC
>NW_004524653.1:4461651-4465236 GCF_000260255.1 Octodon degus
ATCTTCCTTCTCCTCCTCCATAGGGTCCTACTATGCAGTTCCGGCTGGCCTTGAGCTGACTCGGTAGCCCAGGCTGGGCTGGAACTCACACGGATCCTCCTGCCTCTGCCTCCAGAGGGCTGGGACTATAGGCGTGCGCCCCCGTGCCCTGCTGAGCCAATATGGATGCAGTACACTTCGCACCTGTGAGTGCACGCCATTTTCTGAGTTTTGACAACATCCTGTTCCAATATTATGCAAGTAGTTTCACTGTCTTTAAGCCCCCCATTAAGTGCCTGCCTGGCACACCTGAGGTCGTGAGTTTGATCCCTGGTACAGAAAGGAAGGAAGGAAGGAAGGAAGGGAGGGAGGGAGGGAGGGAAGGGAGTTGGGGCTAGGGTTATAGCTCCGTGGCACAGTGCCTGCCGGGCAAGCACAACGTCCTGAGTTCAATTCCCAGTACAAAATAAATAAATAAAAATAAATAAGCCCCACTGTTTCAGCAAAGTGCTGTTCTAAATGCTGCCCTTGCAACACAACCGTTGTTTAGAGTTCTTAGGAACGCAAGAAAACTGATTTTCCCTTTCTGTGGAAATCTACACAATGTCACTTTTGCCGCAACTTGGACACCTGGAAAACCGCCCTGCCTGATATCCGCAGCATCACTCACGCAGGAAAACGCCGGCGCGTGGTCACCAAGCGTCCCCGAGGAGCTCCCTTCCCCCAGCGCCCGGGTGGACGCCCAGAACCCGGAGGGAACCGCAGCTGCGGAGCTGTCCAAGCCAGAGACCTCCTGTTGTCCACTGAACCGAGGAGGTCCTGTCCCGTCCCCTGTCCCCTGTCCCCGCGAGGCTTCGGGTGCACCGCGGAGGCCACAGCACCATCTATGCTGCGTGCAGTGTGTCTTTTACTGTACGGTGCTTCTTGACAAACCTTCACAGACCCTCCTGTGTCTGTGCTGCTCAGTGTGACAGACGCCTCCGAGCTGCGGCCACCGAGCCCTGCACATGCAGCGGGCCATGGCTGCAGGACTGCGTTGTTTCATTTTTAATTTTTGAGCTGGTGTCTCAATATGTGGTCCGCGCTAGTGGTGAAGTTTCCCTGTAGCCCGGGCTGGCTTCGGTCCCACAATTCCTGCGCCAGGCGAGTGGTGCATACCTCCCAGCACTTGGGAGGCTGAGGCAGGAGGGCTGCCAGGAGCCCATGGCCAGCCTGGGAGGCAGAGCAACACGATGTCCCCAAAACAAAGTAAAACAAACGTGTTCTTTTTTTTTTTTTTTTTTTTTTTTTTTTTTTTTGGCGGAACCGGGGATTGAACTGAGGCCTTGCGCTTGCCAGGGAAGCGCTTATTCCACTAAGCCATCTCCCCGGCCCCTTTTTTTTTTTTTTTTTTTCAAACGTGTTCTTTATGCGTCTCCCAGCCCCAGATATCCTGAGAGCTGGCCCAGAACTAAGACAATGAAGTTCACTATACTTTTATATTTGCTTGAAATGGACCAAATTAACAGACAAACATTTAAGACAACTCCTTATTGGCTCGTTTTATGTTGTAGCTTTCTTCCTCAGTGAGTTCTAAGTGAGCACTGACATTCCCAAATGAAAAGTCACTAATTCTATAAGTATTAGTATTGATTAAAGGGGCTGGGGACTTGGCTCAGCGGTAGAATGCTTGCCTAGCAAGCTGGAAGCCCTGGGTTCGGTCCTTGGCACCAAAAACAAAAAATAAACCTCTCCTAAAAAAAAAAACAAAACAAAACAGTTCAACCAAAAAAATATGGTAAAATCAAACAAGGCAACTAGTATTGATTAAAGTGGAGATAAACGGGCTGGCCAAATAGCTGAGTGGACTAAAGCACCTGCAAACAGGCGCAGGGGCCGCAGGTTCGATCCCTGGGCCTGCCTTGCCGGCCCGGCCCCCATGGTGCCCTGAGACGGCAATTGAGACTGGGCGTGGTGGCACGTGCCTGTAATCCCAGCTCTAGGGAGGCTGTAAACAGGCGGATCACTACGAGTCCGATCTAGTGGTGAGACCCTGAACACCCTGTAGACCCTTCCCTAAGATACTAAATAAATGAATAAATAAAAATAGTGGAGGGGCTGGTGAGATGGCTCAGTGGTCTAAAGCACCTACTCAAAACAAGCTTAGCAAAGCACAGGGACCGCGGTTCAATCCCCCAGCACCACATGCCAGCCAGCCCCACCCCCTGGTGGGCTGAGCTGGTCACACACACACACACACACACACACACACACACACAAATAAAAAAAAAAGAAAATAAAGTGGAGATAAAGCAGTGTTTCTGCAGAAGAAGTCACGGCCAGGCTCTTGGCTTGCTTCCGTCAGGAGGGCTGGCGCAGGCCACGCTCCCTGAGACATTCAGGAACCAAACTGAGCTGCTGGGACAGAGGCCGCTCGTTGGCCCACATGTGGCTCTCCTGCTTCAGCTATAAAAACCCCAGCTTTTAGATGATGAAAGAATATGTCTCCCAGCTTCCTGTGCGCTTGAGGGTAAACTTGTCACATTCTGCTCAAAGGTTTGCAAGGGGAAGTGTCTTTTAAAGAGGCTGCGCCTACTCTTCCTGCTTGTTGGAATATAGTCTGGTAGCAGGAGCTTCAGCAGCTGTATTGCGCTGTGAGGCAGACACTGAACAAAGTGAGGAGGAAATAGTAAGACAGAAAGGGTCCAGCTCCTGAGGCAGGTACGGCGACACCAAACCGTAATCCCAGCACTCTGGGAGGCGAAAGCAGGAGGATTGCAAGTTTGAGCCCACCTGGGCAATTTAGGAAGATCCTGTCTCAAAATAAAACAATAAAAGGCTAAGGATGTAGCTCAGTGTGAGGGTCGTAGGTAGGTACAATAAACAAGCTTTGTCTTCTTCACAAAGGCTTGACAGCTGACGCTACTGCCCTCCTCTAAAGCCTGCTACCCTGGTCTGGAGGTGCATGCCTGTGACCCCAGCACTCGGGAGGCTGAGACAGGAGGGTTGCTGGGAGTTCAAGGACCACCTTGGCTACGTAGTGAGACCTGTCTCAAAAAAACCCCAGTAGAATAAATATACCGTAAAATGCTTCCCTAAAGTCTCATATGGTAAAGGACTGACCCACAACTCCGGTGCTAAGGTAGGGGGAACCTGCGGCATAGGCAGGAGGTGGTTGAACCTGTGTGGACGGGGCCTGGCGACCGGATGTGATGTCAAGAGGGCGTGGTCATCGGACCAGCCCCTTTTACATTTCTGCTTCTGGCCAGAGGGCGAGCACATTAGCTCTGTGTAGCCTGGGGTGCTGATACGAGGACATCTGGGGTCATCCAGCAGCATCCTCTGTTTGTGGCACCGTCGGACCACGCACCGGCACCAAAGACCGGTGGGCAGGTGGTGCTGCGCGGGAACGTGGTGGCTCTCAACACAGACTTGCAGGAGGCTGAGGCAGGAAGATTGCAAGTTCAAGCCCAGCCCAGGGAACTTTGCGGGACCCAGGGCACAGGAGGTAGATAGCTCAGCGGAATGAGTGCCTGCCTGGCAAGCTCAAGGTCCTGAGTTTGATCCCTATACCGCAAAAATAACTAAATAAATTATGTAACTTTGCACGACCATATACCAAGATTT
>NW_004524653.1:4465791-4466852 GCF_000260255.1 Octodon degus
TTTTTTTTTTGGTGGAACGGGGAATTGAACTCAGGCCTTTGTGCTTGCCAGGGAAGCATTTATTCCACTGAGCTATCTCCCGGGCCCTAGCATGCATGTTTTGATAATCACACGTGAATCTTTTTGTTCTTGCTTTGCCTTTTTGGAGACAGGCTCTCACTATACAGTTCAGGATGGCCCTGAGCTCAGAAAGCCTCCTCCTGCCTCAGCCTCCCAAGGGCTGGGATTACAGGCGTGCACCACCACGCCCAGCTTACATGTGAAATCTTCTGAGAATTTCCCAAATTATAGAACTAGTGATGAGAACATGATCATGTTCCCATAATACCAAATTTCAGTTAAAAAAAAAAAAAAAAAAAAGCAGAACAAGAAAACTTTCAGAGAATAAAGAAGTTGGTTCAGCCTATATACAGAATGCCTGAGTGTCTTATTTCTTCTTCGTGGAAGGTATCCTTAACGCCTGACAAAGAAAAACTGAAATGATTCACCCACAGTAAAATAAAAACTCAGTCAGTGTAAAGGGTGGGCACGTGCGATCCCAGCACTCAGGAGGCTGTCGCGGGAGCCTGGCCTGAACAGCCTAGTGCCCTAGTGAAATCTGTCTCACAGTAAAACAGAAAAAGCCTGGCAGGTCTGACAGTGGCAGTGCCTTGGATTGATTGCTTCCAGTACTAGCAACAACAACAACAACAACAACCAAAAAAACCCCAAACAAACAAAACAAAACAAAAAAAAACAAAGTAAAGCCCATCCAAGTCTCATGGGGGCACCTTAGCAAGGCCCTGTCTCAGAATTAAAAATGAAAGGGGCTGAGGACGTAGCGCCCCGGAATTTGATCTCCAGTACCAGATAAGTAAGTCCTAAAAGTAGGGACTTATGGGTAGGGGAGATAGCTCAGTAGAATGAGCGCCTGCCTGGCAAGCGCAGGGTCCTGAGTTCAATCTCCAGTACTAAAAAAAAGAAAGAGGCTCAGTGGTCTAAAGCACCTACTTGGAACAAGCTTGGCAAAGCACAGGGACCGCGGTTCGATCCCCCAGCACCACATGCCAGCCAGCCCCGCC
>NW_004524653.1:4466952-4470367 GCF_000260255.1 Octodon degus
AGCCAGCCCCGCCCCCTGGTGGGCTGAGCTGGCCACACACACACACACACACACACACACACACACAATAAATAAATAAATAAATAAATAAATAAATAAATGAAAAAAAAGAAAGAAAGAGAAAAGAAAAGTCAGGGTTGGTCAAATAGCTCAGTGGATTAAAGCACCTGCAAGCAGGCATAAGGGCCGGGGGTTCAATCCCCAGGGACTGCCGTGCTGGCCCTGCCCCTAGTCCCACTGAAATGGCAATTGAGACTGGGTATGGTGGGGCGCGTCTGGAATCCCAGCTCTTGGGAGGCTGTAAACAAGTGAATCTGGGGCCGGGGAGATGGCTCAGTGGAATAAGCGCTTCCCTGGCAAGCGTAAGGGCCTGAGTTCAATCCCCGGTTCTGCCAAAAATAAAAAAATAAAAAAAATAAAAAAAACAAGTGAATCACTATGAGTCCAATCTAGTAGTGAGACCCTGAACACCCTGTAAAATACAGAAAATGAAAACAAAAACAAAAACAAAAAAAAGTAGAAACTCATGTAAATCAGGGAGACAGAATCAGCATATGTGAAAGGTTTCTCTCCTAGTGGGACCGAAGTAGGAGGCAGGCAAAAGAGATGAGGAACCAAAACAGACCGTGTCCCCGGCTACCTCCCTGTGTGCCAGCGGCATTGGCGGGCGCCTGCTTCTTCTCGTGCCCTTCTTCCCCTGCTGGGAGTTTGTCTGTTCTTCCTTTTTTCCTTTAGTTCTCCAAATGGTCCTGTTCCTTCCTACCTCAGGCCCTTTGCATATCTGGCTTCCTCCACTCAGAAAGGCCCCCCGCCCTCCCCCCCCCTGCCTTTAGCCTGTTTTGGTAGCTGTTGTCCCTGCACTGGAAAGCCCAGCCGGCCCAGCCCCAGCCCCTCCAGGGCCCTTTGACGAATGCCCAAAGCACCTGGGGCACAGCATGACTCTCAGGCCCCAAGATATTTATGCTCCCATTGGCCCCTTTCTCCATAAAAGGGAATTAGCAATCCTATTTTGTGACCACACTACCAGAAGAAGAACAAGACATATAACTATGCTGCTTTTTTTTTCCTTGCCCGCCTCCCCAAGACGCCTTCAGGGCGGGTCTGGTTTGGCTTGAGGACGAGGGGATCAACCACAGCACCCTGGGCCTGACTGCTCTGCTTCAGCAGGCAATTAAACACCTGAGCTAATGCGCAGGCCCCTATGCTGCTTTTTTTGAAATCAAACATTTGATCATTTGATTACCTACAGGTGCTCCCAGAAGCACTGCAATAATTTATCTGTCATAGTAGTGGGAAACCAACCAGGGGATCAACTCAGGACCTTGGGCTTGCCAGGCAGGTGCTCATGCTGCTGAGCTATATCCCCCGCCTGAATTACACCTTCTACTTTCCCTCTTAGTTTTATTTTTTATTTTGACACAGGGTCTCATGAAGTCGCTAAACTGCCCTCCCTGGGCTTGAATCAATCCTCCTGCCTCAGCCTCCCAGCGTGCGGGGATTACAGGCGTGTTCCACTCGCCCAACATTTTTTTTTTTCTTTTCCTTTTCTGGTGCAACTATTTCCACATTAACACTAGTGCTGGAGCAGCAGGTCCCCACTAAATGATCAATGGAAAAGAAAAGAAAAGCGTGAGTGTCCACCTGTTTCCCATTTTGTTACTTTTTTTTTTTTTTTTTTTTTTTGCAGAACCGGGATTGAACTCAAGCCCTTGGGCTTGCCAGGCAAGTGCTTGTTCTACTGAGCCATCTCCCCGGCCCCATTTTGTTACTTATGGCTGCAGGAAAGTTCATCTCCAAGGCCCTCGGGGATCCCAAATAGCAACACACACCCACTCCCTACAACACTGCCCGCACGGTCTGCGTAGACTCTGTTAAATGCTGGGCCAGCGCTGTAAGAGTACCGTGTATTCACACCGATATAATTTTTCAGATTACGCAGTCATCCCTTCATGAATCTCCGTATTTATTTGAAAGCAAGACTTGTAATACCAAAGACATAAGAAACCCCTGGACTGTACATAGACAGTTTATTTGGGTACAGTTGCCTGGGCTGGGCTTGAACATTAATCCTCCTGCCTCAGCCTCCTGAGTGCTGGGGTTACAGGTGTGTACCCCCAGGCCAGGCAGTTTCCAGTCATCTTATTTCACTTAATGACATTAAAGCACAAAAGCAGTGATACTGACTATTTTATTATAATACACAGTTGTTCTATTTTATTTCATGTTTGGCAGAACCGGGGATTGAACTCAGGTCCTTGCGCTGGCCAGGAAAGCTCGTATTCCACTGAGCCAGCTCCCTGGCCCTCTATTTTATTATAGTTGTTCTAGTGACTCTCTTACCTGCCAGATTTATAAATTAAAGCTCACGTGGGCTTCTACCTAAGAGAAGACAATACATATGGGCTTTAGTGTTAGGTCGGATTCCGGGCACCCAAGGCTGGGCTGTAGCTTCCCAAATAAGGGAGAAGAGCTCTCTGTCTATTCAGCTCAAGGCAGGTGGAGTTCACCACACCAGGGCTGGCGAGATAGCTCAGCGGACTAAGCGCCTGCTTAGGCAAGCACAGGGACCGGGTTTGATCCCCAGCACCACATGCTACTCTAGGCCCACCCTGAGTACGTTGATCTGGCCACGGAGTCCAGGTATGGTGGTGCTCACCTGTAATCAAGCACAGGGGAGACTGAGACAGAAGGATCACTACGAGTCCGAGCTGTGTAGTGAGACCCTGTACTAAATACATTAAAACACACAAACATGCACACATACACACACACACACACACACACACACACACACGTTCACTGCACAGTGGCCCTCACCAGCCTCGGCCTGTGAGTCTCAGGTTCTATCCAGCAAGTGCACAATGAGGACAAATCCTATGTCTTCCATGTGGCCACACACCCACGGGTACCAGAGACAGCTTCCTCTCTCTTGTTAAAACCACCCTGTAATCTCAGCGCCGAGTTCAAGACCAGCCTGGGTTACCAAGTGAACTCAAGACCAGCCTGAACTACATAGGGAGACCCTGGCTCACAAAGGCAACAAAACGGGGCCAGGGATATAGCTCAGCGGTACCACGCCAGGCTGACAAGCGCAAGGTTCCGAGTTCGATTCCTGATACAAACGAGTAAATAAACAAGCACGAGCCCCTCTGCAGGCCTCTATGGAGGGCGTGCTGTTACTTAAAATAAGTGTGTGTTATGGAAAAACTGAGCCTTTTATGTTTCACTTCCTCTAACAGAAGGAGATGATATATCAGAAGGGCAAAAGTGATATTAAGGATTTGCCTAAAAAGGAAACTTCCGGGGAATGGGGGGGACACACCACTGAACTGTGCTCTTAATTTCATCACCGGTGATTATCTCAATTAAAAATGAGGGCGTTGGAACTGGGAGATGGCTCAGTGGAAAAGTGCTT
>NW_004524653.1:4470797-4482387 GCF_000260255.1 Octodon degus
GTTGAGCTTATTATATTTCAAAACTGAAAAATATGTCTTATGTATTAAAACTGAAAAAAATATTTTCCTGTATGTATAAATACTTTAACATTTCAAATGTATAAAAGATGGGGGCTGGAGAGATGACTCAGTAGAATAAGCGCTTGCCTAGCAAGCTCAAGGGCCTGAGTTCAATCCCTGGGACCAGGAAAAAAAGAATGTATAAAAGGTAGACAAAATTTTCACGTGTAACTGAATAACTAGAAAATACAATTAGTCAACGGACATATTCCTGAGCAAGATCTAATTTGTTGGTTTGCTTCCTTGGGCTTAGTTTTTGTTTTGTTTTGTTGGTTGGTTTCTATTTTGCTACTTCATTGCTGGTTTTATTATTGTTTTTGTTGCTGTACTGGGGTTACCAGGGCCTTCTGCTAGGCTAGATCCACAGCCCCTTTCCTTTCTTTGTATTTGAGGGAAGGGTCTACAGGGTGTTCAGGGTCGCACTAGTAGATCAGACTCATAGTGATCTGCCTGTTTACAGCCTCCCAAGTGCTGGGATTGCAGGCGCGCCCTCACGCCCGTCTCAGGGCACCACGGAGGCTGGGCCGGCAGGACAGGCCTGGGATCAACCCCCGCCCCTGCTCCTGCTTGCTTTACTCCCCTGCGCTATTTGGCCGGCTCTTTTTCCTTTCCATTTGAGACAAGGTTCTCAATAACTTGTCCAGGCAGACTTCAAATATATTTTTCTCCTTTCTCTCCCCCATAGCTAGAATTATAGACACATATGACCACACCCAAGTTCGCCAGTGTTTCTTAAGACATAAACTAAGGACTCAGCCATGAGGCTCAGTGCCTGCCTGGTAAGTGAGAGGCCCTGAGTTTGATTCCCGGTACCAAAAAAAGAAGGGGGCCGGGGAGATAGCTCAATAGAACATCCTGATTTGGATCCCCGGTCCCGTAAAAAAAAAAAAAAAAAGAGGAGGAGGAGGAGGTACAGAAGGAGAAGAAGAATTGGACGACAACGACAACAAACTGACTTTTAGCCAGGTGTGCTTACCACACACCTGTAGTCCCAGCACTCAGGACACCGAGGCGGGAGGATCATTGCAATTTCAAGACCAGTCTGGGCTACAAAATGAGCTCAAGGACAGCTTGAGCTACATAGTGAGATCCTGTTTCCAAAAAAGAAAAAGAAAAAGAAAAAAAGAAAGAAAACTAAATTTCGGTCAGTAAGCAAAATCCTCATACTTTAAACATGATTGTTTTAGAAGCAATGGAAATCTTTGGAGATACACGGATTTATCCAGCAATATCCAGCACTTTTAAATGAACGTCACATTTTTAGCCGACTTGACCCGGCTAGGGTGCGCGCGCGCTCGTGTGCGTGTGACAAAACCCCGGGACGGACCCAAATGTAAAAGGCGCGCCCCGCGCGTGGGCACCGCCGCGCCCCGTCTGCGTCCCGAGCCGGGTCTCCGTCGCTCTGGCTCCGCCCCGGGCTTCCTGACTGCCCCGCACCCGTGTGGCCGAGGAGGGGGATGCGCCGGGGCCGGCGACGTCGCAGCTCCGTGCCTCAGTTTCCCCGGGTGGGCGACAGGGCGGGGCGGGGCGCGCTCCCGGGTGCGTGGCGACGGCGCGGTCCTCACGGCGGGACGGCCGGTTCTGAGCGGCAGGTCGGCCACAAAGGCGGCGCTTGTGCGCGGGTAGAAAGAAAAGAAAACCGAGGAGGGAAATCGCAGACTCCCGGCGGCGGAGCAGAGCGCCCCCCACCCCCACCCCGGGACACAGGGAGGCTCGGGCCTTGCGGAGCGCTCCCCTGCGACCCCCAGGCTCTGACCGGGGTCACCGGGCAGGCTCTGGGTGCCGAGAGCTTCTCTTGTGGCCAGACACATAGGTGGCAGTTTATTTTTATTTTATTTATTTATTTTGCAGTACCGCGGATTGAAGTCAGGATCCTGCGCTTGCCAGGCGACGCTTATTCTACTGAGCTAGCTCCCTGGCCTAGGTGGCAGTTTAAAATCCTCCCGACAATGGGGCCGGGGAGCTGGCTCAGTGGAATAAGCGCTTCCCTGGCAAGCGCAAGACCTGAGTTCAATCCCCGGTTCCAGAAAGAAAGGAAGGAAGGAAGGAAGGAAGGAAGGAAGGAAGGAAGGAAGGAAGGAAGGAAAGAAAGAAAGAAATCCTCCCAACACTAAGGAGGCTGAGGCAGGAGGATCCCTGCGAGTTTGAGGGCAGCCTGGGGAACAAAGTGAGCTCAAGACCAACCTGAGCTGCATATCCAGACCCTGTCTCAAAAAGACAAAAAATAACTGCTGTGCAAAATAACTGCTGTGCCGACCCTGCCTAGGGGGCACGCTGAGGTGGTAATTGAGAGTAGGCATGGTGGCAATTGAGAGTAGGCGTGGTGGTGGGGTCTGTAATCCCAGCATTTGGGAGGGTGTAAACAGGAGAATCACTAAGAGTCTGACCTAGCAGTTAGACCGGGAACACCCTGTAGATCCTTCCCCTGGTTCTGAAAAGAAAAAAAAAAACCAGACAAAAAACCGAAATAAAATCCACTAGGCCTCAGTTGCACAAGTGTTAGGGCTGGTGAGACAGCTCAGGGGACTAAGTGCCTGCTTAGGCAAGTGCAGGGACTGGGGTTAGATCCCCAACACCACAGGCCCTGCCAGGCCCATCTCCCCTTGTCCAGGTGCATGGAGCTGCCCACGGAGTCTGGGCGTGGTGCTACACACCTGTAATCCCAGCACTGAGGAGGCTGAGACAGGAGGGTCACGAGGACTCCAAGCTGTGCTGTGTAGTGAGACCTGTACCAAATACATTAAAATTTATATATATATATATATATATATAATATATGTATATAATATGTGTGTGTTTCATTTACAATTATAATAGTTACACCGTCCTGCAGCACGGAGACATGGATAGTTGCCACATTTCAGTCGCTGTGACAAGCATCATACCGGAACAGTCCGCCCAGCATCCCAAGAGAGAATAAATGTAAGGTTGACGTTGCACAATACGAGCAAACAAAGCCCATCACAAACCCTGTGGCGCGTCCTGCGGCTCTTAGTGATAACTACCCCATAACTACACTATGTGAATTACAGAAAACCCTTAGTTGTTTTTTTTTTTTAAAACGCCCCCCCCAAAAAAAAGTTTTCCCTCAAGCCAGGAGTGGAGGCTGAGGCAGGATAGGCTACAAGGTGAGCTCCAGGCCAGCCCGAACTGCATGGCGAGACCCTGTATCAAAGGCAAAATCAAAGAAGTTTTTCCCCAAATCACAGAGTCTCCAACTCTTATATATCTGATAGATTTTTTTTTTTTTTTTTTTAATACGGAACTGGGGATTGAACTCAGACCCTTGCACTTGCCCTCTTATTCTACTGAACCATCTCCCAGGGCCCTCTAATAGGTTTTAGCGCAGCAGTGATGGTGGTGGCGGTGTAGGCAGTAGCAGAGAAGAGAAGCAGAAATGAGGGAGGAAAAATTATGGGGAAAAAATAAATAAATTAAAAAGAAAAAGAAAAAGAAATAAAGAAATGGGGGAGGAGCTTTCATTACTCTGAAGAAGCAAAGAGGATGGAGGGCAGGGAGCTGGTCAGGGCCTCTGACCTGAGTGAGACAGGGAGCCTGACTGTGCTAGGGGAAGAATTTTAGGGGCAGGCTTAGTGACAGCCAAGGAGCAGATTGGAGGCGCCCTTGTGTGGATGGGAACCTAAGAGGAACCAGGGCTGGAGCGGGGAAGGAGGAAGCGGTCACTAGGAGGACAAGCTGTTGTTTTGGGGATTCGGCAGTAGTGGATCAGGGCTGTGATGACTTAGCAGTCTGTACTTGGAGCTGTGACTTATCAATATCGTTGTTAAAAGTGTGAAAAAGGGACTGGGGAGATGGCTCAGTGGGATAAGCGCTTCCCTGGCAAGAGCAAGGGCCTGAGTTCAATCCCCGGTTTCACCCAAAAAAAAAAAGTGTGCAAAATAGGAAGGAAATTAAAAATCACTGGTGACCATTAGGAACAGTTTAGTGGATGAAAAGTTTATATCTGAAATTTGGTGAGAGGCCTTTTGAGAATAGCAGAATAAATTCAAGAAGCCGAAAGGGAAGTTACTTTACACTAGCTTTCTCTACACCACTTCCTTCCTGGACAGGTTCGTTCCCAGCTGTGACAAAGAACCGGGATTTCCCAGGTAGGGAGTGGAAAGGGAGCCTGGGAAATCTAGGAGTTAAAAAGTGCAGCATTTTTTGTAATAGCCAAATCTTGGAAGCAGTCCCAATTCCCATCAACCTTGAGGAATGGGTAAACACGTGGGGTTTTTATAAAGAAGAGTGAGTTTGAGACATTTCTAGCTAAATGGATGGAGTCACTTTAAGAAGAGTGAGTTTGAGACATTTCTAGCTAAATGGATGGAGCCACTTTAAGCCTGTACTTTTTCTCTTTTTTTATCATTTATTTATTTATTTATGCTGTATGTTTATATTTGGTACAGGGTCTCACTTCCTGGTTTGAACTTGTAGTTATTCTCCTGTCTCAGCCTCCCAGCGCTGGGATTACAGGCACACATGTGTCACCACATCTGGTCTCTATGGCCAATTTAGTGCACCCCGAGGTGGAGCCAGAGTGGTACTAGGTGCTGGGGATTGAACCCTGGTCCCTGCACTTGCCTAAGTAGGCACTTTAGACAGCTGAGCTATCTTGTCAGCCCTGAGCCCATACTCCTAAGTGAAATAAATCAGAGGTGTGTGAACACCACATTGTTTCTCTGGTGTGAGAAACTGAAAGTGTAAAGAAAGATCAAAATGTGTAACAGGAGCTGGGGAGATGGCTCAGTAGAAAAAGCACTTGCCTGGCAAGTGCAAGGTTCTGAGTTCATGGTACTGCCAAAAAAAAAAAGTGTAACAGATATTGTGAAATAGGAAGAAAATGTGGGGAACTAGAGGGGGAAGGGAGGAGGAAGGAAGGGAAAGGAAAAATGATAAGAAAAGAAAGGGGGAGATGGGGCCAGGGAGATGGCTCAGTGGAATAAGTGCTTCCCTAGCAAGTGCAATGGTCTGAGTTCAATCCCCGGTTCTGCAAAAAAGAAAAAGAAAAGAAAAGAAGGGGGAAATGGCAGCCAAGCTTTTGTGAACAAGGAGGGGAAGAAGGCTTGAGGGGAGGGAACAGGAAAATAAAAATCGAGCTATAAAATGGGCAAGTAGGGGCTGGGGAGATGGCTCAGTGGAATAAGTGCTTCCCTGGCAAGCGCAAGGGGCTGAATTCAATCCCTGGTTCTGGAAGAAAAAAAAAAAAAAAAAGGACAGGTAACAATTCCCTATGAGTGTCAGTATCACGTATACCTATAATATACCAATAAACTGAGTGAATAAAAGAAAGCAAAAGCACAGGTTTGACAGAAAAGACATAAAGGCTCAGCACCATGGTGGAGGTCTGTAATCCTCGCTGCTAGGGAGGCTGAGGCAGGAGGATTGTGGGTAGAGGCCAGCCTGGATAAGGAACGTGGTGAGGCCCTGTCTCAAAAATAAAAAAGACACAGCTCAGGGGCAGCCTGTGAGTCCCTCAGCCAGTCAGTCAGTCACTAGGGCTTCACCCTGCATAGCAGTGAGGGTCAGGGTCACAGTCAGGCCTAGAAGGAAAGGACTGGAAGGCCTGGAGTTAAGGGTGCTCTTCAGTGGACTAACTCGGTGACCTTGACAAGGTCAGGGTCCCTTCTGACACCTCCCCTTGCTGAGTCACCTTAAGATAAGCTATCTGTCAGGTCCTTTGTACATCTCGATGCAAATGTGGTGTGGAGAAGGCATATTCCAAGGCTTCTTGGGTCACCTTGACTCCAAAATATCTGCATCATTTATCCAGCTGGACCTACTACTCTCAGTAAAGGCGAAATTTGCATTTGGAAAACAAAGACCTAGAGTCACTTTCCCTCTGCTGGGCAGGGAGAGGGCAAAGCCGTCGCTGGTGCAAGCGGCCTCATTCCCAGCCTGTTCCCCGGAATCAAACCCAGGACCTCAGACTTGCAAGGCAGGTGCCGTGCCTCTGCGCTCGTCCGGAGCCCCTTCCTGGCCCAGCCCGACCCACACTTGCGGGGGGCCCCGGCCGCGGCTTCACGGGCTGCGCCCCCGCTCCAGACCCGCGATCAGGGCGCGGAGCGGCGCAGGTCGTCTTCTCCTCCGGGCCCACCCGAGGCCCGGCTCCCCGGCGCCGCTGGAGGCCGGCCAGGGCTGCGGGCGAGCGGCGACCGTGCGGGGAGCGGCCGATGGCCGGCCCGCGGAGGCGGGGACAGGAGCCTCGGTCGGGAGGCGCAGGAGGAGGCGAGCAGAGCGCGGGGGGCGGGCAGGGCCCCCCAGGGCGCCCCACCCCGGCCCTGCTCCCCGATCTAGGCTCCAGTTCCCGGTCGCGTTTCCCGAGCGAGCTTCTGGCACAGGTAGGCCCGGAGGAGGGCGAGAAGTGGTGTAAGCAAGTTTCGAAATCTTAGATCATTTCATGAATGACTCAGTATTTCCTGTTGGAAAAGCGCAAGAATGGACTTGGGTGCGGAGCCGGCCGCGCAGCGCGGCGCCGACCAGGACCGCCTCCTGCTACCTGCGGCCGCCCTCGCGGCCGGCTTTTGTAGCCTCCAGAGGAATCCCGTCCGCTCGACAACGTGCGCTTGTTGAAAAATAAACGGCCACACACTTCCCCTCGCGCCGTTTCCTGTGCTTTCTGAGAACAGCGTTAAGATTGGCTTTCTCCTCTCTCTCTATTTTTCCATTTAAAACTTTTCAACCTACGAAGCTGTTCCTCTTCTTTAAAACCCGGATTCTCTCCACCCTGCCATTGCTTTCTTCACGGCAGAGCCAGTTCCCACAGTATGTTTCTTGCTTGTCTGAAATCCGTAACTAACTGTATTTCAAGTATCTTTCACTCCTTGGGCACATTTCAGTTTTATTTTTGTTCTGCAGTAGTATGCAGAGCCCAGGGCTTCATGCATAGCGGGAGCGGGAGAGCCCCCAGCCGTCTTTCGATTTCAGATTTCAAGAAAAACTCTCCGTGTATGCAGCACTGCAGCTTTCATACAGAAGACATCTGTTCTTCCCACATGATTAGAGTTCAGTGCAGTTTTAGAGCTAGAAATGTGGAAGTCTCAAATGGTTCATTAGTGGGGTCAGTGCTCCTAACGTTAAACATACGCAAATAGAATTTAATCCCACGCAGGAAGACCCTAATTCCTTAAGTGAAATTAAGAATGTTACTGTGAATGTGTTTGTATTCTGGCTTATCTTGTTTTCAAAGCAGAAGTAGTGGTACTGGGGAAATACCAGCTTCCACCACGTTTTCAGAATGCAGTCTTCCCAGGAGGCGCAACAGGAGGCGAGCCGGAAGTGCTGAGTGCGGATAATCCAGATAATCCGCGGAGACCTGGAAGTGGCCCTGCAGCATGGAGCCCGAGCAGGCTCCGGCCTTGGCTCACTTTGTCAAGAAAACTGCACACTTGAAGTTTTTGTCGCTTGTGTGGTTGTGTTAGCTCAGGACTGACTTTGTTACAGCAATTGCTGATTGTGGGTCCCTGACTCTTCTGGGAACCAGACAGGAGCGGGAGGACCCTGCGATCCACCCACCGTAGCCACCCTAGCGTGGAGCAGGTCTGTGCGCATGCGCAAGGATGCACCCGCCCCCCCCCCCCGGAGTTAAAGCCAGCGTCCTCGGTCATGGCTTTTGAAGACTGAGACTGTGAATCTTATTTTTCTTGCCACTTTTTAATCTGCAAATACATTTTGTTCACTTTGGGTTACGGAAGGAAACGTCGTCCAGCGCAGGCGCGGTTGGGGGGGGAGTACATGGCCAGGGGGCGCGCAGTCCAGTATTCGGGGCCAGAAAGGGTTAGATGCGCTTGTTAGTTTCAAAAACGCCTCGGTTCCTGGTGGCTGTTCTCACATGCCTGTAGTCCTAGCACTCGGGAAGCTGAGGCAGGGGGATCTTTGCGAGTTCAAGACCAGCCTGGGCTACAAAGTGAGCTCAAGGCCAGGGGGAACTGCATTGTAAGACCCTGTCTCAAAGAAAAAAAAAAAAAAATCCAATCTGGTCCATTTATTGACTGAGCAAAGTCCTATCTTTAAATTTAAAAAGAGAGAGCGATCTAGCTTAGAGCAAAGGCCCTGAGTACCAAGAAAAAGAGAAAGAAAAAACGGAAAGGCTGCATGGACATCAGTAGACGTTTCCGTGCTGGGCGGCGAGGGGCCCGCCAGGCTTCACCAGAGACTTTCCTTGCTCATGAACCTAGTGGGGCGGGGTGGTTCCAGGTCACTGTGTCCCTGCTGAAAACTTGGACTCTGAAGAGGGAAGGGAGAGAATGGGGAATAGCGGTGCTCTGATTCTATGTCAGGAGCTTGGTCCTGGGACAGGGTCTCTTTTTTTTTTTAAGAATATAGGGCCAGGGGGCAGGGAGATAGCTCAGTAGAATAAACACTTGCCTGGCAAGCACAGGGTCCTGAGTTCAATCCCCGGTCCTGCAAAACAAACAAACAAACAAAAAAAAACCCAAAAAAAACCCATATCCTGATTCTGGGCCGGGAATACAGCTCTCCGGCATAAGCGCGTGCGGCAAGTGCAAGGTCCAAAAAATAAAAAATAAATAAAAATAAAATAATAAAAATAAAAAGAATATATCCTGATTCTATTATTTATTTGGTACAAGGTCTCACTACGCAGCTGGGACTCGTGGTGCTCCTCCTGTCTCTGCCTCCCCAGTCCTGGGATTACAGGAGTGCACCACCACAGCCCGCATTATGTTCTCTTTTTTTTTTTAATTTATTTATTTTTTATTTATTTGTGTGTGTGTGGATGTGTGTGTGGATGTGTGTGTGGCCAGCTCAGCCCACCAGCGGGTGGGACTGGCTGGCATGTGGTGCTGGGGGATTGAACCCCGGTCCCTGTGCTTTGCTAAGCTTGTTCTAAGTAGGTGCTTTAGACCACTGAGCCATCTTACCAGCCCTGTTCTCTTTAAAAATCCATAAGCAACCTGGCAACCACAAGCTTCTGAGTTCCATTTTCAGCCCATCCCCCAAAAAAAAAAATCCATATGCAAAATAGAAATGGAATATTGTCTGTGTGTTATATTTATGGGTGTTCTCTGCGGTTTTAATTGTCTGCAGTGGTTAAAGAGACTTTCTAATTATCAAAGCAAAAAGAAATTGTTTTTAAGACCTGTACAGGGGCTGGTGAGATGGCTCAGTGGTCTAAAGCACCTACTTGGAACAAGCTTGGCAAAGCACAGGGACCACGGTTCAATCCCCAGCACCACATGCCAGCCAGCCCCGCCCCCTGGTGGGCTGAGCTGGCCACACACACACACACACACACACACACACAAATAAATAAAAATTAAGACCTGCACATTGCTCGTTGGAGTGTGTGTCCTCTTGATCTTTTCTAAATAACTTTTGCTCTGGTTTGTCTTTTGTGGTAGCAGGGATCGAACTCGGGACCATGCACTTGCCAGGCACTTATGCTGCTGAGCTATCTCGTGGGCAGAGTAACTGTAAAAATCCCAGTGCTCCTGTATTTGAAAGCAGGTAGTTACTCAGACAGAACAGGTTCTTCCAGCTCACTGTGGCAGATCCCTCCTAATTCTGGGTTAGCTGTTGCAGGCTCCATCATATTCAATTTACATTTGCTCAGCACAGTTATGGTCTAACTCTATAGATGCCATTCAATGCCTAGTTCTGAAAAAAAATTATTTCTTACTTGTCAGGTTCTCACCTGATTATTCCCCGAATCTCTCTAGCTTTCTCTTATTTTCTCAATCTTAGGAGTTGTAGATGAGCATAAGTATCCTTTGGGGCCAAGGAGATGGCTCAGTAGAATAAGCACTTCCCTTTCAAGCACAAGGGCCTGAGTTCAATCCCTGGTTCCGGGAAAAAAAAAAAAATCATAAGCACCCCTGACTATCAGAAAACGTAAAAGGTTTTCAAAAGACTTAAGTAAAACGAGGTATATAAAGTAAAGCCATATTAATACGATGAGCTGTAAAAGGCTCAAGTCAATAACTTCTGAGGATAGCCCACTAATATTATAGACTGCTAGACAGTGTTGGATTCTTTAGCGGAATTCACTTTTGTTTGTTTTGGGCTTGTTTTTGTTTTTGCAGAACCGGCGATTGAACTCAGACCCTTGTGCTTGCCAGGGAAGCACTTATTCCACTGAGCCATCTCCCTGGCCCCATTTAGCTGAATTCAAACACCTTAGTATTTAGATGCCAATAGAATATCCAACTCTGACAGAGCTAAACAAAAAAACGGGGATGCAAAGGAAATATCATTTTGTATTTATATACACAAAATAGGATAGATATACAGCTACTTTCACTTGATTCAATTATAAGAAAGAGGTGTACTAACAGTGTTTGGACAGAATATCCTGTCTGCTTCTTGTACTATGGATAACCACTAAGAAGACAGCAATGTACAATGTAGTGATTATCAAAACTGTCCTATTAATCAGCTTTGAAACTGTCTCATTCATATTTATTTCTCAATAAAATAAAAGACAAGTAAGTGTCACAGGAGAAATTTAAAAAAAAAAGATCAGACCTCTGCTTTTTTTTTTAGTCCTTTGCTTTTAAAAACAACTACAAGTTTAAGATTCAGAAAACTGTGTTAGCTCCCTACCCAAAAGCAGCGTGTATAGATTTGTTTTGTATTCCTGTTTAAAGAACCATTTATATCCCCCATGTCAAAACAAAACAACAACAAAAATATATATATAAATAAATAACCATTTCTTATCATTAAACATAGTCACTACTGAGAACATCCCAGTAAACGGCCAGCGTGTGACGAAGGACATAATCCTCCAAGTCGTGATCGGAGATAGGCCACCGCCTATCGGCCGGCCAGCAGGCCTCCCAAGCCGCTATCTAACAGCCGGCAGCTGCAGGCCGGCGCAAGGCGAGGTGGCAGTGCTTGTGCCCCAAGCAGGACAAGTTTGCTAAGATTATTTCAGTCCCTTGAGCGACTCACTCCATCCTGGATTTGGTTCATCCTAGATTTGGTGTGACCCCAGTGGACGGAGTGCACAGTCGCGGGGGTGGCGGTGGCGGTGGCATCCCATGCTGCAGAAGCTTTGCCTTAGTGCCGGTCTGTTCACAGTGCTGATCTCGAAGCCAGGGCCCACCCTGATCGCTCAGCGGTCACAGGTGAAATGCTGAGCGTCGTGCATGGATTTGGGGTGCCTTGCTGCACGCCTCCAAAAGGAAGGAGGTAGGGGAGACAGGGGCCAGGAAGATAGCTCCGGGGCGTAAGTGCATGCCTGCCAAGGGCAAGGTCCCGATTTTGATTCCAGGTACCCTAAAATAAGAATAAAAAGAAAGACAGGCATGACAGTTTCCATAATTTGAGAAAATTAAGAGGAAGACACAAATTGTTTTCTCATGTGCTGGAATGGAAGGAAATAGAATTTCTTCTTTTCAACAGAAAGTAAAATTGGATATCATCTTTTTTTTTTCCCTGTACTTTTAGGATTTTTTTATTTTTATTTTTATTTTTATTTTTATTTTTATTTTTATTTTTTAGCGTAAGCAGGGATTGAGTTCAGGCCCTCGCACTTGCCAGGGAAGCGCTTATTCCACTGAGCCAT
>NW_004524653.1:4483427-4484118 GCF_000260255.1 Octodon degus
AACCCAGCGACTGTAAAGATTATTTGAAGGAAAAAGAACTGTAATACTGGTGTCTCTGTAAAGATAATATTTTAGTTTGCTAGGCACGGAGACACACGCCAGCAGTCTCAGCCACTCAGGAGGCTGAAGCAAGCGAATCGCAAGTTCTAGGCCAGCCTGGACCCTGTCCTGAGACGCTGTGTCCCGGCAGAATGAAGAGCACTGGGACAGAGCTCAGTGTCCCCTGAGTTTAATCCTCACTATTAAAAAAATACAATGAAGATAATAACTTAAATTCTTGAGACAGGGTCTCACTATGCAGCCGAGGCCGGCCTTGAATTCGTGGGGATCCTTTTGCTAGGTTATAGACACGCACCCAACACCCAGAAAATATCTTATTTATGAGACATTTCTCATAATTGTCACAGTGCCTTTTTGTTTTGTTGCCTTGAGACAGGGTCTCCCTGTTGAGTTCAGGCTGGCTTTGAATCACCATGGAGCCCAGGCTGGCCTCGAACTCACAGTGGCCCTCCTGCCTCAGCCTCCTAAGTGCTGGGATCCCGGAGTGCACCACCTCGCCCAGCTTGTTTTTTGGTTTGTTTGGTTTTTTTTTGGCGTAGGACATGGAACGCAGGGCTTTGTTCGTGGTAAGCAGGTACTATAGCCACTGAACTACATTCCCAGCCAAAATGTACTTCATAGTAAATATATA
>NW_004524653.1:4484218-4484926 GCF_000260255.1 Octodon degus
CCCAGTCTCAACTGCACTCTCAGTGCACCCCCCCCCCCCCGGGGGCGGGGGGGACCTGCACAGCCGATCCAGGGATCAAACCCTTGGCCCCTGCGCCTGCTTGCAGGTGTTTTAATTTGCAGATACCATCTTTTTTATGAGCCAAATGCCAGGCATGGTGTCCCCTTCCTGTGGTCTCATCACTCAGGTGGCTGAGGCAGGAGAATCATTGTGAGTTACCCTGGGCTGCATAGTGAGTCCAAGGCTAGCTTTGACTAAAGGGCAAGACTTTTGTCTTAAAAACAAAACAAAAGGCTCATTAATATACGAGTGATATCACCTAAGCATTAGTAAGAACAGTTTTATTCCAATCTTAATTTCTTTTAAGTTAATGTACATATATATCTTAATCATTTATTTATTTCTCTATGTATGTATTTGGTACAGGGTCTCACTGTGCCGGTTGGATTCACAGTGATCCTCCTGTCTCAGTATCCCCAGTGCCGGGATTACCACGCCCTGTCTTGGTGGCTGACTCAGCATGCCTGGGGGCAGGGCCGGTTCAGCATACGATGCTGGGAATCCAACCCCAGTCCCTACCCTTGCCTAAGCAGGCGCTTAGTCCACCGAGCTATCGCGCCACACCTTAAAAATTATTTTGACAGTGAGCATCTGCCTGGCAAGTGCAAGGTCCTAAATTAAATCCCTGGCACCACAAAAAAAAAAAAA
>NW_004524653.1:4486211-4488932 GCF_000260255.1 Octodon degus
AAAAAGAAAAAAGAAAAAGAAAAGAAAGAAAAAAGAAAAAAAAAATCACTACAGAGCCCAGGCTAGCTTCAAGCATGTGGTGCTTCTCCTGCCTCAGCCTTCCAACTGCCAGGCTGATGGTCCTGCACAAGACCCAGCTTCAAATATATATAATTTAATTACAACTATCATGTATTGTTAGAAATAATTCTTATAGGGCTGGCCAGATAGCTCAGCAGACTAAATAAAGCACCTGCTTAGGCAGATGCAGGGACCTGGGTTCGATCCCCAGTGTGCCATGCTGGCCCCACCCCCAGGCTCGCTGACAGGGCGATGGAGACTGGGCATAGAGGCGAGCACCTGTAATCCCAGCGCTTGGCAGGTTGAAAACAGGAGGCTCACTCCGGGTCCGATCTACGTAGTGAGATCCTGGAGCTGAAAACAGGAGGATCACTCCAGGTCCGATCTACACAGTGAGATCCTGTAGACCCTGTACTAAATGCATTTAAAAAAAAATTTTATTTTTTATTTGTGTGTGTGTGTGTGTGTGTGTGTGGCCAGCTCAGCCCACCAGGGGGCGGGCTGGCTGGCATGTGGTGCTGGGGATTGAACTGTGGTCCCTGTGCTTTGCTAAGCTTGTTCTAAGTAGGTGCTTTAGACCACTGAGCCATCTCACCAGACCCTGCATTTTTTTTTAAAAAAGGAAATAATTATTAATTTTCTGAGGTCAGAAGTAAAAGTGGCTTCTTACTCTTGGTGTCACAGGTTAGTGGGTCCCACTAAAACATCCACACAACTTTTCTTTTTTTTTTTTACCCCCAGCAGAAGCAGGGATTGAATTTAGGGCCTTGTGCTTGCCAGAGAAGCACTTATTCTACTGAGCCTTCTCCCCGGCCCCAACAAACGTTTTCAAATGGCAGAGGTGACTTCAGAGGAAACTTCCTAAGTGCATCTTCTCTTCTGCGCTTCCTCTTAGACCGTAAGGCAGCCTTGCGGCCGGGAGCGCCTGCTTTCCCTCAGGGACACAAGGCCGTGGATTTTATTGTTTGTTTGATGACTGCATTGAAGACTGAACCCAGGAGCTTTACCTGAGCTCTACTGCAGCCCTTCTGTAATAATTCTTTAATTTTTTTTTTTTTTTTCAGAACTGGGGATTGAACTCAGGCCTTGCACTTGCCAGGGAAGGGCTTATTCCACTAAGCCATCTCCCTGGCCCATGGATTTTACTTTTCTTTGCTGGAGATCAAACTCAGTCTTGTGCTTGCCAGGCAGGCAGGCACCTAAGGTATCTCCCCAGCCCCTTACTCTTCTTTGCCTATAGATTTTTTTTTTTTTTTTTTTTTTTTGCAGAACCAGGGATTGAACTCAGGCCCTTGCACTTGCCAGGGAAGCGCTTATTCCGCTGAGCCATCTCCCTGGCCCCTTGCCTATAGATTTTTAAGTATCTATTCTCCCCACGGCCCTCTCTTTCTCTCTTTTAAAATTTTTTCAGGGGGCCTGCTGGTTAGCTCAGCTGTTTAAGTGCCTACTTATGCAAACACAGTCAGATGCAGGATACTGAGGTTGGATCCCCAGCTCCACATGCCTTACCAGAACCACGCTTAAGGCAACCTGAGCCAGAAAAAAAAAAAAAAAAAAAATTCTTCTCAACTTTTGGGGCTGGGGAGATAGCTCAGTGGCATAAGCACAGCCTGGCAGGTGCAAGGTCCAGAGTTCGATCCTCAGTACCAGAAAAAGAAAAAAAAATTCAGTTTGTTTTTGAGCCCAGGCTGGCCTTGAACTGAAAGCAACGCTCCTGCCTCAGCCTTCTTAGTCCAAGGATGACAGGCATGTGCCACCATGCCTGGCTAGCCAGTTGTTTACAGATGAGGTACTTAATTAAACACTAAGTCATCATGTACTCTGAAAAACTAAGACAGGAACACTGCAAATTTGAGGGCAGCCTGAACAATTCAGCAACTGAGATACTGTTTCAAAATAAAAATTAAGGGCCTGGTGAGATGGCTCAGTGGTCTAAAGCACCTACTTAGAACAAGCTTAGCAAAGCACAGGGACCGCAGTTCAATCCCCAGCACCAATGCCAGCCAGCCCCGCCCCCAGGTGGGCTGAGCTGGCCACACACACACACACAAATAAAATAAATAAATTTTTTTAAAAAATTAAGAAAGTGTCTGTGGATGTAGCTCAGTGGGAAATCCCTGGCTCTAATCTCCAGTACTTCCGGGATGGTAGAGCATAGCGGGTGGTATGCTCAAGGCTGTGGATTCATTCTCCAGTACTGCAAAATGAATAGTTAATAAATACATACCTGAGCTGGGTGTGGTGGCGCATGCCTGTGATTCCAGCACTTGTGAGGCTGAGGCAGGAGGATCCTTGCGAGTTGAGACCGACCTGGGCTACAAAGTGAGCTCAAAGGCCAGCCTGAACTGCATAGCGAGACCCTGTCTCAAAAAGACAAAACAAGAAAAACAACAAAACAAAACAAAACACATACCTAGCTAACGAGGTGCGGCATGACACACCCATACTTCCAGCACTTGGGAAACGAGGCAGGTGAAGATTAAAAGGGGAAGATGGGACAGTACATGGGGAAATACATGGGTGGGGGGGTCACTTAACACCCAAAAATGATGTTTTCCCCAACAGTTTACCCAATAAGGTCTGTCAAATTTGTCAATCTATCTATCTATTTATTTATTTATTTATTTATTTATTTTCTGAACCGGGGATTGAACTCAGGCC
>NW_004524653.1:4489032-4489773 GCF_000260255.1 Octodon degus
AAAATCAATCTTCCCTTGAGGGTTTTTCTGCATTTTTTGGAAACGGTTGTGCTTCAGACTAAATACCTGTTACCAGGGCCAACTCGGGCATTTACGAGTAGAAAATATTTTCTTTTTTTTTTTAAGTGCAAAATGATAATTATTCATTTATTATTTTCAAAGAAAATTACAAGAAATGTGAGATTAAATAATGAATACTAGTGATGCTTTCTATCATGCTGTCCAATTAGAATTATACAACTTCAAATTATATTCCCAGTATAAAGCGTAACATTTACCTTCAATGTCACGGAGACTCAAACACGCCATGATTTCACAACTAGTTATTTTCCGTGAATGTACGTGCATATATTTCTTTTTTTTTTTTTTCTAAAATTTTATTGATAAACAGCAATGAGACAGTTTCAAATCAAATCGAGAAAATGTTTTCTGAGGCTGTGACAATCTACTACTGGTACATCTGGTGCGAGTTCTGGCGGCGAATACAAAGTATAAACTTAATTTCAGTAATGGGCACCAAAAAGAGACACTTTGGGTTATAACCGAGAGAGCTGTAATTTCAGGCTGGTCCGACGAGGTCTACCCCGCCTTCACCTGGGATTTCTGAACCCACCGGGAACCCACGGACATCACCCTGTTCCAGAGGCACGAAACAGAACAGGAGAAATGAAATGAAGCAGCGCTGTCTGTGTTTCCTGGCTGTGTGGGAATCCTCTGCTGGGGGGGTTGGGAATGGGGAGC
>NW_004524653.1:4490031-4491724 GCF_000260255.1 Octodon degus
CGGGTGGGGGGAGCTTGGGGGGGTGGGGGTGGGGTCGGTCCGTGGCTGCTAATTGGGGTTCGCGGAGCTTGGGAGCTCTGCCGTCCCCAAGACCCATGCAGGAAACTTTCGCAGGCTGGGGCCCTGGCCACTGGGCAGGTGGCCGGAGACCTTGGTGCGCCCCTGCCTGCGTGTTTTTAAACGCGCCCTAATCTTGCAGGGTTGGCTGCAGCGGCCTTTCCTTATCAGCCATCGTAGTCGCAGCCTCTTGCTGCCGCCGCCGAGAGCATAAGGGCCACCCCCGAGGAGACTGGAGCGCGTTAGGAGTCCTTTGAGGGTGCCCCGGCTTCCTGAGCTTTCGGAGGAGGGCTGCGACCCCAAGAGAACAAAAACAGCTCTGGGCCTTCGAGGTCACCTTCTCAGTTTCCTGGGGGTCAAGTCCATGTTAATTTGTTTCATTTCCAAGGTAGCACAGGCATAGTAGGGAAAAATGGAGACAAACAGGAAGTAGACAAAAGGTCATGCAGATCCCATTATTGAAAAACAACCATTTGAAAATATAAAATGTCTGAAGTGGATCCCAACAGTAGAATAGCAAAAATAGTAAACTAAGCCACTTATACCAAATCCGCCTTTGCTTCAATTGTCCTGTGCTTTTTTCTTTGCTTAAGTGTCATCAAATTGAATATTCTGATGTATCACATCATTCTCCTATGTGCTTCAGTGTACGCCTCTAAGTAGCTCTTTAAGTAATTCTTCAGTAGTCCAAATGGCCATCAGAATAGCTAATGAAAGCAACACAGGGGGCTGGGGAGGTAGCTCGGGGTCTAAGGCCTGCCTGGCAAGTGCAAGGACCCTGGTACAGCATGCTGCGCTGGCCACGGAAACCCGGTGAGGTGGCACATGCCTGTAATCCAGCGCTGGGCAGGCTGAGACAGGAGGATCACTACGAGTCTGAGCTGCGTGTGGAGACCCTATAGCAAAAAAAAATCTATATCTATATCTATATCTATATATTTTTTTTTTTGCGGAACTGGGGATTGAACTCAGGCCCTTGCCAGGGAAGCGCTTATTCCACTGAGCCATCTCCCTGGCACCTGAATTTGTGGCTGGCTTAGCCATGGGGCTGGCATGGCATGTGATGCCAGGGATCAAACTGTGGTCCCTGCACTGCCTAAGCTTGCCTAAGCCGGAGCTTTAGACCGCTGAGCTATCTCACCAGCACCCCCTCCCTGTAATATATTTATTATATCTACATCTGGCTTTTTGCTTATTGATAAAAATACTTGCCGAATGAATACTAAAGTATGATTTTGCATCTTGACTTTTCCATTGGCTATTATAATTATTTTCCAGTGGTTTATTTTTCAAATTTTATTTTATTTAAAAAATTTTTTAAATTTTTTAATTTTTTGGCAGAACTGGGGATTGAACTCAGGCCCTTGCGCTTGCCAGGGAAGCGTTTATTCCACTGAGCCATCCCCCCGGCCCCTAGTTTTCAAAGTTTAAAGGTAAAATTTTTTTAGGTATGGTAACACACCTAGAATCCCAGCATTTGAGAGGCTGAGGCAGGAGGATCTTGAGCTAAAGGTCATCCTGGGATTCAAAGCAGCACCCTGTCTCAGCAGGGTGTGGTATCATGTTCCTGTAATCCCAGCACTTGGGAGGCTGAGGCAGGAGGATCACTGGGAGAAAAATTTAAAAGTTCTATTAT
>NW_004524653.1:4491906-4492623 GCF_000260255.1 Octodon degus
TATTTATTTTTTTGAGACAGGGTCTTGCTATGCAGCTCAGTCTGGCCTTTGAGCTCACTTTTGTAGCCTAGGCTGGTCTCCAACTCTCAAGAATCCTCCTGCCTCAGGCTCCTGAGTGTTGGGTTTATAGGTGTGTGCCACCACGCCCACCTCAAAAGTTCTAATTTTAAAGTGAGTGTTTGCAATAGTGTGGGATAACTTGGATGACCAACTGTCCCGTCTGCTTGTAGTAAATCTGGTTGGCACGAACATCTTTGCTCCTGCCACCTTTTCCTTGATGAGGGCTGTTTCTGTAGGCCTGACTCCCGCAGGTTCTTGCCACAACCCTGCATGTGAGCATGGGTGGAGGGCGGAGGGTTAGCGTCGCCTCCGGGGGGCGTCCACCTCCAGAGCACCGGGGCACCGCCACCACGACCACCTTGAGCTCAGGCTTTTGCAAGCTCCTGAAAGTCACTGGCTGCGGAGGCTGGCTGACGTTTGTCACATGGTCATAATCATCGCAAAATAAATAATACACGTTCTCTATAGCTGTAAAAACACAGCATACGCACACTGCCAAAGAGCCACAAAGTAGCTCTGATTAAATGAGGAAACCGGCCGGTGTGTAGAAAGGTGGTAATGACATAGTTCCCACTGCAGGCCGGAGGGGGAGGGGACACCACCCTTCCTGCCTGTCTGTCCTGGAGAAGGCAGGCTGGACCGGGAGGTTATATATAT
>NW_004524653.1:4492736-4496446 GCF_000260255.1 Octodon degus
TTTATTTTTATATCACATTTTTATTATCCAAATCTGTTGCTCAGATTAACAGTTTTGCAAGATTGGATAAGTAATTGAATCCGATTCCTTTTTAAAGCGGAATATTTAATTTATTCACACATGGCTGAGCTGGAGCTGCTCTAAGCAGTCAGCACACTTAGGGATTCCTATAAAAGCTGCCTGGGCGGGGCGCAGGGTCGCCGAGGATCAGGACGGAGCCATTTCAGCGAGGCTTTTGGCGTCTACTTTGTTTCCTTGGGGACCTGTTGTTTTTATTTGTAGACGCCAAAGAAAACTGCTGCAGAGACTGCGGATTGCGGTCCGTAGCGTTCTTCCTTTCTCTTAGGGATGCTACTCCATGAGTCCTCGGGTTACAAAGCCGTGCGGAAAATAAATGTAGTCATTTTTGTTCAGAGAAGTTTGTGTCTTTTTTTAAGGCTGGGAGAAAGAAAAACTCGCTAGTGTTGTTTATGTGGGGGAAGAACAGATAAGGGAACATTCAGCAGAGTGGCTCTCAGTGCTTAAAAAGCCCAACATCCGAATTTGTAACTTTCTTTTTCTCTCTTAGAGAAACTTCGAGAAAGATGGTCCGACCCCTGATTTGCCTTTAATGTCTCCGTCACTCTCAGTGATGCAAACGTTATTCGTCAAAGCAAGTGAGAGCAAAATATAATCTCTTAAAATGTTTTTAAGAGGACATGCTGGCTTGGTCCTTGTAAAAAATATGTCAACAAAGTGTGCTAACCACATTCTTCGGAAAAAAAAAAAAATCAGTCGAAGGAGCCAGCACGGTGGGTTCAAGGAAGGGCGGCTGCGGGGATGGTGCCAGGCGTGACCCCAGCCCCGGGCCTGCAGTGGCCGGGCGCGGTGCGGGGTGCGGGGTGCGGGGTGCGGGGTGCGGGGTGCGGGGTGCGGGGTGCGGGGTGCGGGCCTCGGGTTCCTTCGTTTCCGGCCTGGGAGAATCCGTTGGGGAAGGTGCCAGGTGCTCGTGGGCAGGGCGGGCGGGACCAATCGCGGGCCGCCTCTGCCGTCCGGTGGGCGTAGGCCGAGCGCACACCTGGCCCAGCGCATAAATCCACCTCCTGGACCTGCTCCTCCTCCAGTCCCTGCTCTGGCCCAGCACCCCGCTGGAGTGGCTTCTGCCACTCTGCAGAAGACGCCCCTGTGGATGCCACCACCGTGGGAGAGTCTTTTCAGGTACCTGCTTTACAGAATCCCACCTGCTGCCCGGCATGGTACTGCACACCTGTAATCCCAGCTCTTGGTAGGCTGAGGCAGGAGCATCGCTGCGAGTTGAGACCAGCCTGGGCTACAAGGTGAGCTCAAGGCCAGCCTGAGCTGCAGAGCCTGATCCTGTCTCAAAAAAAAGTCCCACTTCAAATCCGGGTCCCTACTGGATTCTCCTTCACCTGCTGTCTACGCCGTGTGTCTCGTGGTAGTGCCCCGCCCTGAGGAGGCACACATTTGTGGGGTACCACCTGGGTTGGGGTACTGGTACACCGTGAGAGTGGGGAGTGGTCTTGAGGATAGTAGGCGCCTTCGTGGGCAGCTATAAATGTGTGTTCACCAGGTGTTGGGTCCCCCGTTCATCTTTCCAGTGTCTCCGAGTATTGGCACCTCCATTACTAAAGAGGCCCAGACAGCTGGCACGCTGTGGGCCCAGGCGCGCCATCTCCACAGCTTGGCCCTGTGCCAGTAGTAGGGAAGGCCCCCCCAGTGGCTGCCCAGGTATCCCCAAATGCTGCATCACCCGCTTGGCCTGAAAGATGCGGCCCTCTGGGATCCCCCAGCCCCATCCCTAGCTGGTCTACTAGGGCCAAAGTCCCCACTCTGAAGGGAAAAAGGATCTGGGCTAGAAGAGCAGCTGCCCTATTATTCTAGTTGCAGGACAAGTAGAGGTTAGCAAGAAACTGAGTCTCGTTCAGTTGACCCGTTTTTCTCACCTGTGATTGGATTTATTTAGTGGTTATTATTTTGTAGTACTAAGCCGACCCCAGGCATTCACGGTGAGCCTTTCCCCAGGGTCTCATTGTGCTGTCCGTTCAGGCAGGCCTTGAGTTCACTATGTAGCCCAGACTGCCTTCTGATTAGCAGTGATCCTCCTGCCTCAGCCTCCCGAGTGCTGGGATTGCAGGCATGTGCCCCCACACCTGGCTGTTTTATCTTACTTTTTATTTTTTTTCTTTGGAGTAGAATTTTACGAAATTGCCTGTGCTGGGCTCACATTTGTGATCTTCCTGCCTCAATTTCCCACAAGGCAGGGATTATGGGTGTGTACTACCATACCTAATTAAAATTTTTTTTTTTTTATTTTTGAGCTGGGGGTCTTGCTGAGTAGCCCAGGTCGGCCAAGAATTTGTAATCCTCCTGTTTTAGCCTCATTGCGCTGGGATTACAGGCATGTGCCACCGCACCCAGCTTGTAAATGGATTTAAATATGAGTTATTCTGAGAACTAATTAACCCATGATATAAACCAGATGTGGAATTGAGACTGTGCGACTCCAGCCCATAGCATGGGCTTGATAAATTGCTCTATATTTTTCCCCTCACCCCTTCTCTTCCTACTGTCATCCTTGTTGTTGCAAAAATGACTAAAAATTTGGCTGCGTTTAAATATCTGAGTGATTTCTGCAAGAGACATGATGTATGTTGCTATTTTTAGGAGTGCTCTTATGTGTCTGGTTTATAAGTCACTTAATTTGGTGCAGGTGCTTGTAGTGATAATCTCAGTAACTCGGGAGACTGAGACAGGATTGCATATCATATCTGGGCGTGGTGACCCTTGTAATCCCAGCATTAGGAAGCTGAGGCAGGAGGATCACTGAGTTCAAAGCCAGTGTAGACCACATAGTGAGTTCAAGGTCAGCCTGAACTATACAGTGAAACCCTGTCTCAAAAAAAAAAAAAAAAAAAAAAAAGCGGATTGCTAGGGTTGTGTAGTTTAGTAAAATCTGGTCTCAAAAACTAAATACAGGGGGGCTGGAGAGATGGCTCAATAGAGTAAGTGCTTGCCTGGCAAGTGCAAAGGCCTGGGAGATGGCTCAGTGGAATAAGTTATTGCCTGGTAAGCACAGGGTCCTGAGTTCAATCCCTGATACGCCAAAAACAAAAAAATTAAAAAAGGGCTGAGGATGTAGCTCTGTGGTGGTGCTTGTTTATTAGTATTTGCAGATTTCTTGATATTTAGCAATGGAAGAAACACTAGAAAAAACGCCCCTAAATGCCACCCCGGCTTTGTACTTTCACATGATGAGCAGTAAATAGCCGAGACCGAAAAATCCAGGGAGAGTATTTGTGTAATTGAATGGAACAGCTAAAAAGTTCAGAACACTTCTTTCCTGCGTGCTGGTTATCGTGGCCTGGAGGAAACGGGCCTTCTGCGTGCTAGAGACGAGACGCTCGCCCTGCCAGGGCTCGGAGGAGGCAGGAAAGGTTGGTTGAATGCAGCTGCTCAAGTGCTGGGATTACGGGTGTGCGCGCCACCGCTCCGGCTGGCGCTGGCGCTGGCGGCGGATTGATTTCTGCATAGCTGTGATACCTGGTGTGTGTGGGAGGAGCGAGAGGCAGGGTGGGGCTGCAGCCCAGGAAAGCAGGGCCTTGTCAGATGTGGATCAAAAATTTTATTTGCAATTTTCTGTTTCTCAGAGTATTGCACATAGTTTGTAGTTTCATTTAGAAATTCTTTTTTTATTTTTTTTTATTTTTTTT
>NW_004524653.1:4497071-4499082 GCF_000260255.1 Octodon degus
CCCCCCCCCCCCCCCCCCCCCCCGTGGGAATTATACACCAGGCCTTTGTCCTGGCCTACCTTCCCAGCGCTTTAACATTTTTGTATTGTTGCTTTTAAAACAAAATGTAATAAATAGGGGCCGGGAAGAGGGCTCAGTGGAATCAGCACTTCCCTGGCAAGTGCAAGGGCCTGAGTTCAATCCTTGGTTCCGCAAAAATACGCCAAAACAAATAAATATATAAAAAACAAAACGTAGTTCAGATTATTCTTTAACTTACTGTACAGTTCAGGCTGGCCTTGTGGTCATCCTCCTGCCTCAGCCCCCTGAGTGGTGGAATTACAAGTGTGTGCTATCATGTCCAGTCTTAGAATTTTTTATTTTATTAAATGTTGGAACAGGGGCTCCCTGAGTTTGCACAGGCGGAACTTGAACTTGTGACTCTCCTGCCCGCTCCAGCCTCCCAGAATGCTGGTACACAAGCTTGTGCTACTGTAACTGACAGCTGATTGGTTATAGGTTATATAGGTAAAACTGTGTTTTATGTATAAGATGATCAAAACATTTCGCTGCCAACAATCTGTCCTGGTTGCTTGGCACATTAAAGAATGATTACCTTTTGGCTGGAATCTTGTGTCTCAAAATGAAAAAATAAGACTGGGCGTGGTGGCGCGCACCTGTAATCCCAGCTCTTGGGAGACTGTAAACAGGTAGATCACTACGAGTCCGGTCTAGTAGTGAGACCCTGAACACCCTGCGGACCCTTTCCTAAAAAATACAAAAATAAATAATTAAAAATGAAAAAATAAATTGGGCTGCAGAGGCAGGTGCATATGAAGGCCTTCAATCTAATCTCCAGTGCTACAGAGAAACAACAACTTTGGTGTGGTCTTTCTAATTTTTTACCTACACATTTATACAACTATTTCGTGGGGCTAGGGAGATGGCTCAGTGGAATAAGCGCTTCCCTGGCAAGCACAAGGGCTTGAGTTCAATCCCCGGTTCCGCAGGAAAAAAAAAAAAAAAAGATGTACAGTATTTACATGTAAATAGTATTCACTCATGGGGCTCCTTCAGAAAACACTGTATGCTCAGCAACATGAGCGGCATGGTTTCTGTAGCGCAATGTTAGCATGTTATACTATTTCATTGCTTCTACCTGCTGTTCTTTTTTTTCCACTTGCTGTTCTGAAACTTGTCTCTTCCACAGTCTCTGTGGGCGTTTTTTCTTGGGTTGGGTACGTGGTTGCTCCCAAATTTGAATTGTAAACAATGCTGTAAACAATGAACGTCTTTGTGTACTTCTCCCTGTGTTTCTAGATGATTCCTTTTCTAGGCTTGATACTGTGATTATACATTGACCTATTTGTTTGTGTTACAATTTTGCTAATGTCTCATTTCTTATGTTAAAGTATAAGCTCCAGGAAGGTAGGAATCTTTGTTTTGTGCTTCAGTCTTTAATTATTACTTAGCCAAGAAGCTGCTTGGGAAAAAGGAGTGGTCGATACATATTTAGTGAGTGAATCAGGGTTCGGGTTGGCTGGGGTCAGGCTTTGTTTTATATCCTGGCATTTGGAAAGGGAACTATGACTTGTTTTGGTAAAATAACAGATCTTCACCCAGGGCAGCAGCAGCTGGGTCTAGGGAAAGGTACTCAGCCCCAGAGAAGGACGTGAGATTATTACCCAGTTTAGAGAAAAGGAGGACCAGGCTGGTGGGAAGTGAAAGGAAAAGCCAAGCAGGAATGATAAGATCTGTGGGGCTTACAGATGAGTTAGCGCTGAAGGGCAAGGTGAGGAGGCCGAGAACAGTGCATCTACTAGGGCATATCTTAATTTTAGAAACACTTACTGCCTCTTAGCCACTTGCAAGCAGCACTCTGTTAATTGCTGTTGAGACACACGTTTGTGTGACCTTTCTACTACTTTGAGCGGAAGTTTACAGTCCTTTGGGGAGAGGGAAAGGGAACGAGCCTAGAACTCCAAGGAGTGGCTGGCAGGTGGGAGGGGACCGGCCCCGGGGCTCGCGGGGG
>NW_004524653.1:4499182-4507266 GCF_000260255.1 Octodon degus
GGGTGGGGGTGGGGGAGGGGTGCTTCAGCCGGCCTATAGCAGTCCCAAATGTCTGCCCAGCAGGGTGGCCAGGAATCTGCAGCAGTCAGGTCAGCTTAGTGTACGTTTTTAGGTCTACAGAAATTTAGGTTGGTGAAAGACCTGGGGTTGGATTTGGGGTTCCGGATGGCCCAGCGGGAAAGTGGGGAATAAGGTATTAGCAGTGTAACCTCAGGGGGCTTAGGGAACCACGCAGAGCCTCGGTGTCCTCTTTTTAGTTTGTAAAATTTATTATTATTATTATTAATTATTGGTACCGGGTATAGAACTCAGGACCTGAGCCATTGAGCTATGTGCCTTGTTCTTTTTAAAGAAAAGGGTGATATTGAGGCAGGGCGTGGTGGCACAGGCCTGTAATCCCAGCTCTTGGGAGGCTGTAAACAGGCGGATCACTATGAGTTCAATCTAGTAGTAAAACCCTGAACACCTTATAGACTCTTCCCTAACACACACACACACACACACACCCACACCCACACCTGGACCCGTGGCCCTTGTGGGGACAGCTGTGTCAGCGTGCAGTGCGAAGACTTGAGCTTATTAACTTCTGTTAGGTTGTGTTAAACCTCCGAGGAAGAGGTGCTTGACAATAGTTCTTTCAGTTTTACTTTTACTTCTCTTTCCTTCCCCCCCTTTCCTTTCCCCCCTTCTTCCCCCCCTTTCCTTTTCTTCCTTTCCTTCCCCCCCTTTCCTTCCCCCCCAACCAGGGATTGAACTCAGGTCCTTGGGCTTGCCAGGGAAGTGCCTATTCTGCTGAGCCATTTCCCAGGCCCCTACTTCCATTTCCTTCCTGAGACTTCCTTGTGCACTTTGGATAGAATCCAAAGGTTTAGTTGGCCGGGATGGCGCTGGCCTGTAATCCCAGCGCTGCTCGGGAGGCCTAAACTGGAGGATTGCCTCATGTTCAATCCAGCCTGGGCTATACAGGTAGTTCAGGGGCAGCCTGAAGTTTATAGCAAGAAAGGCCATCCAGATAGCTCGGCGGACTCAAGTGCTGGCATAGGCAGGCACAGGGACTGCGATTCAATCCTAGGAATGCCCTGTGCCCCATTTGAGACTGGGTCTGGTGGCGCGGGCCTGTAATCCCAGCACTTGGGAGGCTGAAAACAGGAGGATCACTGTGAGTCCAATCTGTGGAGTGAGACCCTGTACACCCTGTACTAAATACATAAAAAAAAAAAATTAAAAAATACAGCAAGACCCTGTCTCCTCAAAGCCTTAACTGCAAACAGATCTTGCCAGCCACATGATCAGGAATGGGTGGATTTCATTTGCTGTGCTGGGGATTGAAAGGGTCTCACTATGCAGTTTAGGCTGACCTTGAGCTTACTTTGTAGTCCAGGTGGGGCTCCAACTCTGCAATAATCCTCCTGTCTCAACCTCTTTGGTGCTGGGATTATAGGCATGCGCCACTACCCCTGCCTGCCTCTATTACTATTTTATTTTATTTATTCAGTGCAGGGTCTCTAGGGTCTCACTACATAGATTGGACTCTAGTGATTCCCCTGTTTTCAGCCTCCTAAGCGCTAGGATTACAGGCATGCTACCACGGACAGTCTTAGTTGCTGTCTCAGTGTGCCCCGGGGGCAGGGCAGGCATGGTTTGTGGTGCCAGGGATCAAACCCTGGTCCCTGTGCTCTCCTTAAACAGGTGCTTTAGTCCACTGAGCTATCTGGCTAGCTCTTCCATGCCTTTTTTTTTTTTGTTTTGGTGGAACTGAGGATTGAACTCAGGCCCTTGCGCATGCCAGTTCCATTCATTTTTTAAGAAACCTTGGGGCTGGAGACATAGCTCAGTAGAATAAACACTTGTCTGGCAAGCCTGAGTTCAATCCCTGGTTCCGCAAACAAAACAAAACAAAACAAAACAAAACAACAAACACCCAAAACCCAAAAAAAAAGCTTTTTTTTTTTTTTTTTGGTGGAACCGGGGATCGAACTCAGGTCCTTGAGCTTGCCAGGGAAGCGCTTATTCCACTGAGCCATCTCCCCGGCCCAAAAAAGCTTTTTTTCTGAGACATTACTAAATTGCCAGGCCTGACTCGAATTTGTGATTTTCCTGTCTTCAGCCAACCAGATTACTGTACTACCATGCCTGTAAAGAACTTTTATTCTAAGAGACAATGCTAGGGATTTTTATTATTATTTTTTGGTCTTTTTGAGAAGAGTCTCCATATGCAGCTCAGGCTGGCTTTGAGCTCACTTTGTAGTCCAGGCTGGTCTCCAACTCTGAAGTAATCCTTTCGCCTCAGCCTCCCTACTGCTGGGATTACAGGCCTGTGTTGGGATTATAGGTGGGTCCCACCACACCCTGCGCTGTTAGGGATTTTAGGGAAGGCTGAGACATGCTCCAGCCAGAATTTCAGACAGATCTCTGCTGTTGCTGAGGGCTGCAGTGGTGTGCATTTCTCCTGGAAGGGTAGCTAGCACTTTAACACACGGACCTTGAAGTTGGAGCCCAAGGTAGGAGGTACATTCAGGAGGTGAGAGTTGTGGGTGGAAAATACTATAAATATAAATGTAAGGGGCTTCCCTCTCGCTTTACTTATTTATATATATTTGGTGCAGGGTGTCACTACTCAGCTCGGACTTGTAGTGATCCTCCTGTTTTCAGCCTCCCCAGCATTGGGATTGCAGGTGTGGGCCACCGTGCCTGGTCTCAGTGGCTGGCTCAGCTGCCCGGGCGTTGGGGCCGGGCGTGGCTTGTGGTGCTGGGGATCGAACCCCAGTTCCTGTGCTTGCTAAGCAGGTGCTTAAGGGCCGGGGAGATGGCTCAGTGGAATAAACACTTCCCTGGCAAGTGCAGGGGCCTGAGTTCAATCCCCGGTTCCACAAAAAAACAAAACAAAACAAAAAAAACCCCACAGCTTAAGCAGGTGCTTAATCTGCTGAGCTATCTTGCCAGTCCTATCTATCCCTCGTGCTTTAGTATTTGGAAGTGGACTGCAGAAGAACGAGTTTAGGGGACTGAGGGGGGGGGCTCCAGATCGGGAAGGTGGTGGGGCGCGAAAATTACCCAGCTCCGAGTGGGAGAGGGTCTGAGTGTCGCGGACGCAGACGGAAGACTGGCTGCCCTCCGACAACAAGGGCGATTTTGCGCGCAGCTCAGATCCAGGGCCTGTCTGGACCTGCTCGCTCCTCAGCCCAGAGACAGCTCCTGTGCCTGATCTGCTTCGCTGTCGTCCTGGGCTGGGCGTCTCTGCTCCCCCGGGGAACCCCCGAGAAGGGCGGGTGTCTTCCCTTCTGCGCAGTCACCTCAGCCCTGGGTACGAGTGGGCATTACCCATCTCCCTGTAGAAGACAAGCTCCAAAGGGGAGGGCTCATTTGTTTTGCTTAGTGCTCCACCTCCCCTGCCTACAACAATGCCAGGCTTTTATTTTTGTATTTTATTTGTTTATTTATTTATTTGGGGGGGGGCTGGATCCGAATGCCTTCAGGGCAGGTTTGGCTGGCTTGAGTTGTGGGGATCGAACCACAGCAACCTGAGCCTGACTGCTTTGTTGAAGCAGCCACTTAAAGAACTGAGCTAAGGGGCAGGTCCCTTGTATTTCATTTTATTTTAATTTATTATTATTATTTTTTAATGCCAAGCTTTAAAACCTTGGCTTTTTCTTTTTTTTTTTTTGGTAGAACCAGGGATTGAACTCAGACCCTTGCACTTGCCAGGCAAGCATGTATTCTACTGAGCTGGCTCCCTGGCCCGAAAACCTTGGCTTTACAAGCTTTAGAGTGTCCTCAGTTTTTTTCTGTTCAGTTTTTGAGACAGGGTCTCACCATGTAGTGCAGGATGGCCTTGAACTCAGCGATCCTCCTGCCTCAGCCTACCCAAGTGCTGGAATTACAGGCCTGCACTACCACACCCACCCCTAACTCCTTTTTTATAGACAAGGAACTGAAACCTAAGAGATGAGAGTGTAGGGGACAGAAGGGACAGAAGCTGATTTCTTGGACAGGAGCAAGTGGATGAGGGAAAGAAGCAGGCTGTGGTTGGCGAGGGCCAGGGGCTGCAGGGTGGGGTGTCCCCAAGGGAAAGGAGCCCGGAGTGGGGCCCATCAGGGATGAAAGTGTCTTCTTTACCCCCAAGGCAAAGGGAAGCCATAAAGTGGCTTCTGGGGGGACAACTATTGGAGTGGAGAAGGGCCTCACCCTCACCTGCCAGGCAGAAGCCAGAGCAAAGCCTGCACACTGGACCTGCGGCCTGTCTTAGGCAGGGCTGGTGCCAGGGGCCGCCCGCTATTCAGGCAGAGGCTGGAGGGTGTGCAGCGCTTGGTCCCCAGACCCCCAGGCTTTGGTCTGAACGAGTGGGCCTCAGGAAATGGCTCCCTGTACTGGGCCATGGCGTGCAGAGGTTTCGGTCAGTCAGGTCACTTCCTCTTCCCCAGCTCCCATGATTCATCCCAGAGCATCCCCGGGGACCCAGGGAGGGTGGCGAGCTTATGGGGGTGCTGGCCAAGGTGTGTCAATCTCTGGTGCCGGGGCTCGAACCCGGGCCCTCAGCGCAGCGCCCGCTGGCTGCAACCCTCCCTTTCCTTTCAGGAAGTTTATGTGAACACTCTGAGGCGAGTCGGCCTTGTTAAACCATCCAGGGCCTTAGAGGAAGACAAAAGTTGTGGGCGCAGGAGGAGGCAAACTTGCCAAAAGGGCAAACAGTTAAAAATCAAACAAGTGGTTTTTTTTGTTGTTGTTGTTTGTTTTCTTTCTTTTTTTCTTTTTGACTTTATCAAGGTTGATTTATTCAATCAAGTTGGGATTATAGCTAAACCTATTTAAATTGAGCTTTATGATTGGCCTCTCCCTTTCTGGTTTGCTTGTAAAAACCAGCAATCACATCTCTTCCAGTACTGTTCCCAGCCAGGTGGACTGGCAGGCTCTAGGGCTTCCGGGTCCCAGGCGCGGCCTTCTCTGCCGAAAGGTAAATTCTGCTATCTATTTTTATCATATATCATCCTAATATCTTACAGGAGCTTAACTCGGTGATGGCTGGTGTGGCGGTGGCGAGGCTGGGCGGCAGGAGAAGCGAGATCCTTCCCCCTTCTTCTCCTAGGCTGCATCGCCTCGGTACAGCGCCGCCCGTTTCCTTCCCGGGCGTCTTGTGTAGTTGTGCACAGAGCGGCAGGTTTGCCTAACTTTTTCGTTCTCCTTTCCTGCTGACGCCTCTCTGCAGTTTTTCAGGTTTTCCTGCTCTGAACACTGGATTCTTTTACCTCTAGTATCTCTCTTGGCTCTGTTTCAGCTCAGGAGATTTCCTTTCCAATTTTTTTTTTCTTCCCCTTCTGTAATAGTTCCACAGTGAAATAAGTAAATACTTGGGAAGGGAGATCATACTACGTTCTGGTCTTCTAATTAAGGCTGTCACCAAAGATGATTCCAATCCGTGTTTAAATACAGCCAATCAAAGGTTTTTTTTTTTTTGCTATTCAATCTGAGAATGCTAGGATGGGCAGACTCTGGGTAAGGAAATCGGAAGTTAGCTGAAGAGGTCTGATAGTGCTAAGATTGTATCAGAGATATGGTGTGATTGTGTGTGTGTGTGTGTGTGTGTTCACTGGCAAGTATTAACAGGGAGGACTTGTTTCGGTGATTGTGAAAAAATGAGGGGTCGCTGGTGTTTTCCCGCAGCAGGAAGAGGTGCGGCGGGCGTCCCCGGGAGCCGGGGTTCGGCCGGGGCCCCTCTGCGGGGACCCCCTCTGCGTTGCGGGGCGTCTCGATCGAGCACCCGATTCCCGGGGACGGATCTGCGGGCCGGGAGCGCTCGAGGAGCCGGGGCGGCGAGGCCAGCGCTGGGTCTTCAGCGCTCTCTCGCCACAATGACGCGAGTTCTCGGCTCCTCGCGCTGTCCTGCTACTTTCGGAGTTGGCATCTAATCGGAAGCCCGGCTTTCCGAGCAGTCTGCGGCGGGAGGCTGCGGAGAACGCGTCCCGCAGCAGCCCCGCGGCGAATGCAGACCCCTGCTCGTCCTTTTGGGAGCGCGGTGTGTATTTGCAAGCGAGCAGCCGCTGGGCAGCATTGTGCAGCGAGTTCCCAGTTCCTTTGGCACGTCTCCAGGAGTTGAGGTTCTTTGTAATTCCTCGCTCAAACGCCAGGATCACACACAAAACTCTTTGCACAATTCTTTCAGTTTAAAAACGTAGAACATTAAAAAACCCCAAAACACCCCCAGAACAACAGAACAAAACAAAACAAACCAACCTACCCACGACATAATAGGTTTTTCTGGAGGGGGGTGGGGGAGGAGAAACGGTAACAAACCATATGATGCCATAATGCTTAACAAAGTGGGGCTGGTAAAAGCACAACCCTTAACCCCCCTCCCCCGCCCCCCAATAATTCAGCAGGAACAAAGTGTGAGCCAGGAGCTTCGTTGTTCTTAGTGAGATGATTCTTCATTAAAATATTTGCCTGTTTCCTGATCCCTGACTGAAAAGTTTGGACTTTTTGGCTCCATTTTGACACTACATTTTTTTTTTTTTCTTTCTTTTTTTTTTTTTTTTAACTATCAGCGCTATTGTGTTTTAGAGCATTGGAGATTTCCAGAGTTCAAAGGTTATCCATTGCCACGTAGAGTGAGGCCACGCTTACGGTAAGGGTCGACCTGGCCACTTGTTCCCAGTTTCTTTGTTTTGTAGCAAGGCTTGAGAGTCACTTGTTTTGATAAAGTTTAAGTGAAGTTTCTTGTTTAGGAAGAGTGTGTTTTTGAACTGTTTCAGAGTGTGAATGTAAATCTCTGACATATTTTAAAGGAAGATACCTTGTGTTAGAAAAGGAATCCCAGTAAAATGATGAATATCCATGTACTTGAGTGAAAAAAAAAATAGTGCTGGCCTAAGGATCTGTCGGGCACTAATTAATTGTAATTGATTCACTTCCTTTAAAAAAAAAAAAAGACTAACCAGACCATATGCGGAGTTAGTAGTTATATATAAAATGACAGCCTAACAGGCAAATTCTTCCCCTTTGCTAACCAGTCTTCTCAAATTCCTTTTCCTGTTAAATAAGGATCGCCTTGCACATCAGTTCCGGGTCCTTTTTTTTTTTTTTTTTTTTAAATAGGGCTATTTTCTGCTTTTCTTTTGATTTAGGAACATACATCTTAAATACTTTCCTCGACCTGTTTCTAAGCTTTTCCATTTTGGAGACACTGAGGCTACTTTAGGGAACAACACATCTTGGATATTTGCGGCTACTTCCACGGATCCATTTCACATTTGCATTCATTTGCATTTGGGAGCAGAAAAATTGGTGGATGTGATTGCCGCTTTCATCCGTGGTTCCTCGGGGTTTACTTAAAATAAGGGAAGGTCAAGGTCTTTGAGAGCGTAACCTTTTCTTGCTTTTCTTTTTCCAACCTTTCTGCTCAAGGAAGCAAACATTTGGGAAACACTATATCAGCTGGGCGTAGAAAAGGGGGAATGGCTTGTTTTTTTGTTTTGTTTTCTATCTATTTTAAGCTTAGTTTGACCCACATGGATTTTTATCAAAACTCAAGTAGATTCCTGGAACCTGGGATCCAAATTTAGAAAACTGGAAGTGTAACATCGAAGCAAGCCCAGCGCCTTCGACCAAAAACAAAAAAAGGTTTATGAAGCTAGTGAATTTTAATCATCTTATCTCATTGATCTTCTAAACACTTCGAGCCTAGCTGAGCAAGGGTTTTTGTACATAGCTACCTTTTGACTTAATCTCAGCTACCTTTTGACTTAATCTCAAACAGGTCTAAACGTTTTTTTTGTTGTTGTCTGCAGTGCTAGCTGACCCGGGAGTTCGGCTGCCGGCCCCTCCCCTCGCGGGCGCACCTTGCGAGGGAGGGGGAGGCGGCGAGGGATGGCGCGGGCGCGTCTGCGCCTGCGCGCTGCCCTGCGGCCCACTCCCCGACTACCTGTCACTGGAACCGCCGGGGCTCGAGCCGGCCACGTTTGGCCGGTTGGCGGGAGGCGAGGGGGGCGGTGGTAAGGCGCGCGCGTGCGCGGGACTCGCAGGGTGAGAGGCGGGGGTGTGCGCGCCCGTAGGCGCACGCCCGCCGGGGCGGGGCCCGTGGAGGTGGGCGG
>NW_004524653.1:4507948-4545751 GCF_000260255.1 Octodon degus
GGGGTCCCCGTGTCCTGCGGCTCCGGCGGGGGGCTGGGCGCAGGGGGCGCCCCGGAAAAGTTCCCGGCCCGCGGGCGGGGCTCCCGCTTGGCCGTCCCGCCCGCGGGGGTCTGGGGGCGGGCACAGGGTCCCCGCGGTGGGCCGGGGAGTCCGGCAAGTTGGAAAGAGCCCAGACAATGCGTCCTAGCGGGCGTCCCCCACAGACAATGGCCGGGCCGTCCCCAGGCCGGCGGGGGCGGGCGCGGGCGAGCCGAGCCCCCCCACGGCCCGCGCACCCCAAACCGTCGGGAGTCCGGGCGGCCTGGCGCCCCTGAGCCGCGGCGCGCGGGCTGCGTTACGTGGAAGTGTGAGAAGGTGGTTTAGTTTTACAGTTTTTTCTTTTAAAGTCCCCCCACCCCCCATAAAAACGCTAATGCTCCAGCCACCCTGAAGAACGTGGGCACGAGTGTGGACTAGGGGACCTCCCGGCAGCGCGAGGGGTGTAGAGGGAGTAGCCCGAATGTCTGCTTTCTTTCTTTTTAAAGGGAAGTTTGCCGGGAGGTGCCTGGGGTGCGACCGCTGTTTCCCAGCTCTCTGGCTCTCTTCTCCGGGTCACCCCAACCCGGCGCACAGAGGGTGGATGTGTGGGGGGCTGCCTGAACGGCCCGCTTGCCTTAGGGTGCCCGCGGAGCCCCGGTTCCCGGGACCCACACTGAGCGTTCGGGCCGGGCCGGCGCGGACGGAAGCCGCATTCTTGGACGGGTGGGGAGGTGGGGGTGGGGAAGGCAGGCGGGGAGTTTTCCGTAAGGTTGGCTCGGGGACCCAGTGTGTGGGGGGGCACCGGGGCCCCCTCCTGGACCCCCAGTGGCCTGGCCACGGCGGAGCAGCAGAAACTTCCCCACTCTGCGCCCCCTCCCCTCCCCCTTTCTTCCCCCTCCCATGAAGGCTGGAGTCGTCTCGAGGCATAGGGTATTGGCCTGTTGTTCCACCTTGAAATTCCCGGAGCAGCCTCGGTTTATCCTTCTGATCAGCCTACGGGCCCAAGCCCTGGACATTCCTGAGCACTTATAGCAATGGCGCTGCAGTGGTCTCCGGGCCACGGGGCTCTGCGAGTGTCACTCCACCTTGGGAGCCCGGTCTCTGGTCTGGTAGACGGCTTGGCACCATTAAGCTGTGTGTTTTCAAAAGGCTCGGTCTGATTTGGTTCAGGTTGATTCAATTATGTCTTCATCGCTTTTGAGTTGGTTGAATGACTTGACATGAGATTAAGCCCAACAAAAGGAGAGGCCGGGTAACAACAGCTGCTGTCCAGGCCCGGGACTAGGATTAGGTAGGGGTCTGGGGGGCTTCCACCTTCTCTTCCTATGTGTCCGGAAGTCCACGGCAGCGTGTGCCAGTAGTGTGCTCTTTCCCCTAAAGTGGACTGGCTGCCTTGACTGATAGCAACTAAGACTGAAAATTCCAGATTTTGTGGTACTTTGAAGGATGAGTAATAGGTCTAGAGTTGGTTAAAAAAAAAAAAAAAGTCTTTAGTGTAGGGACAAGTGAGGAGTAATAACCTAATTGCTTTTTGTCTGAAAAATGAAATAGTCAAACCACTAGTTTGTGCTTGTTTAGTTAATGTGTTCTTAGGACCTGGAAGGTGTGTCCTTAATGGTAGATGGCTTCTTGCCTTCTGAGAAGTCATGTTTATTGTAGATACTGTTTTGTTCAGGGCTGTGGAGACCAGCGGTGTTTTTGCGGGAGGTGGTGGTTTTTAATCCTGAAGTTTTAGAGGAAGTCCTCCCTCCCTAATGCTGGTAGTTGTAATCTGTTACGTAACTGCAAGTACTACTTTTAAGAGGCAGTGACTTGGATTAAAAATTCAGTCATCAATAGTTACAAGACAGGTTTATAATTTATTTGAATAGTGGGAATAGTGTTAATCTGGTGGCTTGGAATGTTACCTATTCGGTGTCTCAGGAGGAGGCCTAGTCCTTGAGACTTGTGTATGTATTTGCATATGGGAGGAGGAAGTGGAAGAAAGATTATAATTTACTGGGGGGAAGGACAAAGCTTTCTTTGGTGTCCAGCTTCTTTTAAGCTTTTTATCTGCATGGCACCTGCCCACCACTTTGCAGCTTGAGCTTTGTAGTTTTTTGATTCCTTGTGAGATGTCTTTTGATTCCTTGCGAGATCCGAAGTCTAGCACTTGTCTTGGGTTCATATTATTCCCTTTCAGTTCTTGCTTAAAAAAAAACAACTAAGAAACAATTAGAAAAATTAGCAGAATACTTTTCCCCTTTACCCTGAAGAATCTATTTTGATAATAGCTCCGTTTTTTTCTCTTTTTCAAGGTGGTTGGGGAGGAAGAGGGGGAGTGAAAGTTTCTGCTCCGGCTGCCTTTCTTGAAGGTGGGGACGATTTGCATTCTCTTTGTGAGCCTCCATTTTTGGCAGTGAAACTCGAGGGAGGAGTAGGAGCCCCTAATCCCTTTCCAGTGGCCTTGTTTTAGAGGAAATCTGAAAATAAGTCTTAATCAAGTCACTTATAAACTGATGCAGTCGTTAAGGAATACAATGGGCTGGCCACGATTTAAGTCCCTCTTCTGGGTGCAGATACATGCTAATCACTTTTTTCTCCTTTAACGGCCTTTCTCGTGAAGTGGTGTGTTTTTGCCTCGGCAGGGTTGCCATTTCCCAACCCTGGAGCCCTCTCAATTCGGGGATGCTTGATTAGAGCCTCGGGGGTCCCAGAAGATGGGCTGTTTTTCCACTTTATCAAATTACATTCTTTTCTCACAATTGTCACAAACATGATACTAGTTGATAAGAACTTGGAGTAGTTTTAATGACCCTTGACTGCTTAAAACGTACTACTTGAAAAAGGAGCTTTTATCTGTTTACTGAGTCTAAGGGAGACAGGTTTTTAAATGCTTTCTGTGGAGCCGTGTTTCCATTTGCTCAGAAAAATTCAGGTTTGATGGTCCCTTCTCAGGTATGCTATTGTGGCCCCTGGAGTGTGGATTTTGAGGTTTCCGGATGTGGGGGAAAGTGGTTCATTCCTAGTTTCCTGTGACATTTTAATCCTGTATCAGTGAGTTTAATAAATGAATTGGGAAGTAAGAAGTACTGAGCAATGGATGTTTGCAAGTTTTAGAAGTGTTAGTGACCCTAAAAAAATGAGATAGTTGTATAAAATTGATATTTCAAGAGGAAAATAAACATTCTGTGGTTTTAAAGTAAATTACTATTGGAACCTGTTAGAATGGTTTTTAGAATTACTAAGTACTTTTAAAAAAAACCTTGAAAAGAATGTATAGAACAAGTACTAAAACTGAATAAAGGTACTGTCATTAAATACTCCATAAATAGTGAAGGGCTTAGTTCCATCCAGCAGGTGGTAAAATCAAATTTGTGAGGGATATAGCCGGCTTCCTTTACACACCCCAGGTCCAGGCTTGGGTGGCGAGGTGTTAACCAGGTTTAAGTTCTTACACAAAGGCAGCAGGAAATTTCTTAAATCGGGGTGAGGGAGCCTGATAATTGAGTATAGTTTTAGGGTCCTCACTTTGGGGGCAGTGGAAAAACTTGCCTGAAATGCTGACATTTCAGAGCAAAAGTGATCTTGGATTATTCTCCAGCCGTTAATGTAGTTGGACACATTTGCAGTGGTATGTGGGCCAAAGGTTTTTGAATTTAGACCACGAGGGCAGATAGAAATCTTTTAAGGAAGTGGACCAGTCTTTCCTAAAACCTAGCTCGCCATGAGCAAACTCAATTCTTGTACACATCTATTTTCCAAATAAATATGGGGAAGCCCCTGGTGCGTGGTCACCCCTTGGGTTTGGCACTGGAGTCTCCTAAAGGACTTCCCATCCGAGTACTTGTTGACCGAGTGTTGCGAACACATCCCCCTACTTCCTGCTTGGGGATCAGCATAACAGTGACTGGAAATTGGGGGCCAGTGTGGTAATTAGATGATAAAATTGAGAAATACAATTACTAAACCTGAAAAGACAGCGAAGCCAGTTGTGTGAGCCAGTGAATGATGCCTTTGGCCTTTGTTCTTCAACTTTGCTAGGATTTGACCAACGTTGTTGTCCTAAGGCCTGGCTAGTTTTTAAGAGGGGTTTGTCTAGAACTTCTGCTCTGGTGTGCATTTCTAGTCTCCAGACCTTTCATATTTAAGATGTCATTAGGGGATTGGAAATATGGATGCTAGATACAGATTTTATCCTTGAATCAGTATTAGGAGAAATACTTGTTTTTACTTTTTACTTTTTACAAAAAAATCTCACCTGTATCAAGTCAGGCTAAGTTAAAAAAAAACTTAGTAATGCCAAAATTTTTATTTTTAAACTCCTACATCTCTTGAACAGTGATTAAACTATTAATTAAAAAGAGACTTTGTTTTTCTTCTTTATTTGGGAAGTAAGCAGGAAACTTGAAAAAGCCGGACATAACAATTTTAGTATTCAACAACAGGTCGGGAGAGGAGTATTTAAATGTTAAAGGAAGATCTCAGGCCATGAAGCACTGCACAAGCTTGTATTTAACATGGAGTTAAATTGGGTCTAATTTAAACACTCAGCTTTTGGTCTTGAAAAAAAAGGGTATAGTGTGTGGTGTGAGGTGCAGTGTCATGGCTGAGGTTACTAGCCTGTCTGCATCGAGTAACTTGTGTGAATGTGCATCCACAAAACCGCATGTTCAGGGCTTTCTTCATAGAATTAAGGAAGACAGATAGAGACTAGTTTACTTTTTAATTTGCTAAAATCTCCTTCCCTCCCCAGGAGGATTAATCCTGTCCTATCTTCTAAAAAAGACAAAGTTTCTGTTGGTAAAATAGAAGTCTTAGAACTTCCTGATGGCAGGCAGTGTCTCCTCATAAGAATTAGAAATGTTCTTCCCTTATAGCTCTCATTTTCAGATCAAAGTGGAGTGTTTTTTTTTTTTTTTTCCAAGGTGGAGTTTTTGAAGGCCAGTTTATACATGGTATCTGTTAGAATTAGTAATATTGAAACTAAAACTACTGTCTGGGACTGGAAGTTTTTATTAAGATCCTTCAGGAGACCTTAGCTGCATGCAGTTTTCTCATTGTGTTTAAGTACATTTTCATGTCACTTTGTCCCCCATCCCACTTAGAACTGAACATTTACATGTAATTTTGAGGAAATATTCCTCACATGCTCCTGCAGGAGCTTCCAAGTTTTGCCTTTAAACAGTGATAGTTTGGGTTGTAATGCTGAGTTTAAACTTTGAATATTTTAGTGGTCTTTTGAGTTTTAAGCACCTTTTCACAGCTGTATTAGGAAAACTGGGTCAATGGTTTGGCTTTTGGAAGTCACTTGGTGATTTTTCTTGAAATAGCTTTGAAGGATTTAAAGTTAAGATTGATCCCTACCATGGATTCCTTTGTGAAGGTTTCTCTACAGGGTTAAGAGTAAGTAGTGTGTGTGAAGTACAGAGGAAAACCAGAAATGCTTCAGAGCCTCCTAGCCAGAACTGGAGGTAATTTGATAGTTTTAAGGAGATAATTGACCAGAGGGTAACAGTGTACGTTGAATATTTTAATAACTGCTTATTTGGATACCTTACTAGGTTGAGAAAAAGTAAATTTGTAGGAATACTGCAAATTACTTGTGTATTAGAATTTTTACTTTTTTTTTGAGTACTTGGAATACCAGCCCATACTGTGGTAGGTAAATACTCCCCAGGAAAAAATGTGAAGAAACTTGTTGAGGTCAAACTTGTGCTGTCCACAGGGGTTTTTTCCAAAAGCAGCATTTCCAAGTTCTCGTGGCTGTAAGTGGCACTTGCCCCTAATTTGTTTTACTGCAATATAAATGGTGCTTTTCATTAAGCAGTGTACAATGTGTAATACTTGGTAATTTTAAGACATACATGTAGTGGTGGAATTCATAGTTTAGTCATGAATCTAATTAGTGACTTAAAAGAATACCCAGCATTTGAGGCAATTACACCAATTTGGTTCTGATTGATCTCTGAGATGATGTGGTATTGTTTTGAACAAGTGACTGTGTAGGTAATCCCAATATACAAGAAAATTCTGGTATGCTTTCAGAGACCAAGGTGGTGTTGAGTAACTGCTTTTATTTATGTATTTGTTTTCATTTTCTGTGTCGTACAGGGTCTCACTATGCAACTGGGACTCGTAGTGATCCTCCTGTTTTCAGCCTCCCCAGCACTGCTTGTTTGCTTTAGAAGCCTTAGATAGTGAAGGTGAACACTGTGTTTGACCTGAACAAAGATTCTAAAATGTTTGTCAGTATGGAAAGTATTTTTGCAAGGAACCTTCTAGTAAGCCTGGTGCAGTCTGAATGCATCTTTTCCTGCAGAGGCCAAGTCCAAAGTGTTTGGCCTTAGTGTTGGCTGCTGGCTGGCTTCCTTTCCTTTCCCTTTCCCCTCCACCCCCCTTTCTTTCTTGTATTTAGGGAAGTGTGTACAGGGTGTTCAAGGTCTCACTTCTAGATTGGACTCACAGTGATACGCCTGTTTACTGCCTCCCAAGACCCAAGAGCTGGGATTACAGGGGCACGTCACCGTGCCCAGTCTCAAATTGTAGACTCAGCTCTCCCCTGGAGTGGGGCTGCCATGGCAGGCCTGGGGATGAACCCCTAGCCCTTGCACCTGCTTGCAGGTGCTTTAATCCGCTGAGCTATTTGGCCGTCCAGTGGTGGACTGTGATGTCTTCCCCTCCTGTCCCTTAAGGTCAGCCCTCCTAGGGGCAGCACCTGGCTGCTGGTGCTCCTCAGCCTCAGCAAGGGCTGCTGCACCCTCAGGTAGGGGAGCCTTCTTGCTGTCAGTAGCAGTACCTTAGGTTCCTGTTCTGGTGAGTTAGGTAGCGTTCAGCCTTTGCTATTGCAGCCTCTAAAGGAATGTAATTGGGTCTAACTGATGAGCCCTGGCTGAGGGTATCCCAATCCTTCAGCGTGCGAGCAAGGCATTGGTGGCTTCTGTGTCCATGGCCCGGGCACTCCGATCAGGTGAGGGTGGGGAGTGGTCTGCAGGCGCCACCCGCAACTTGCTTGATGGTTGTGCGTTGCAGAGGGAGGACTTGGACCTACTTGCTGCAGTTTTGGGTTTGTGGTGCTCAGGAGAAAGTCGGGTCTCACCATGCAGCCCCCACAGGGATGCAGCTTACGTTTGTGCTGGTGAACTTTAGAGTGTGAGTGACTGATTTCTTATAGCCGCGAGGTTGCAGGTGATGGTCGTGAGATGGCAGCCACAGCCAGGTAGAAGTCTTGGAACAGTCATGTCGGTCTTAGTGTCAGATCAGTTACGACTGGTCTTGGCCGAAGGTCTTCACCTGCCTTTCTCCCTGTGCTGGTTCTTACTTTCCAAGGCCTAACCCTATGCTAGGCACTGGGGACAGTTTATTATCTATCTATCTATCTATCTATCTATCTATCTATTTTTTTTGAGACAAGGTCTCACTGTATAGTGGGTATTATTGATTTGAGGCCTTTCTTGCTAAGAGAACCATGACTTATGGTAATGACAAAGAGTTGTGAATCCAGGCTGGGCTTGAGCCCACTGTGTTAGCCCAGGCTGCCCTTGAGTGGTCCTCCTGCCTCAGCCTCCTGTGTGCTTGGGAATACAGGTGTGTACCACCACGCCCGGCTGCTAACAGGATGATGTTAGATCCGGACCAAAAAAGTTTTTAGAGGAAGTGGGATGACTGAGCTGTGGGAACAGCACCAGGGCAGGGCTGTGCTGCGTCTTGGTCAGGGATGGAGCTTGGGAGGTTTGTGCTGGCTCAGCCACCAGAGCTTTTCACCCTGGCCACTGCTGTTACCTTAACACTCCAGCCAACAGGCAGGCGGGTCAGAAGTTTGAGGGCAGCTGGGGTGTGGGGTGTGTCTTGTCCAGCTGGAGGACAGCCTCTGGAGGAAGCAGTGCCCCTGGGGAGTCTGTCCGCACACGTCCTCCTGCCCGCCTGCAGCGCTGCCCTCTCTCTGCAGGTTCTGTGTTTCTTCCAGAGGCTTCCACTCTTCTCCAGGGAGACTGTTTTGGTCAAAAGTCTTGTGGTTCAGAATGATGGGGACCTCTTTCAGTTCATTTGAAAATTTCTGAGGAAGGGGGCTGGGGAGATGGCTCTGTAGAGCAAGGGCCTGAGCTCAACCCCTGGTTCCTCAAAAAAAAAAAAAAAAATGGACCCAGACCATCATTCTAGAATAAGATTTTCCAGCATTTAGGTTATTATGTTGCAATCTAGGGTGGGAAAAGCAGAGACCACCCATATTGTCTCTTAATTTACACTGGAGTGCAGGGTTGGTGTCCTTCTTGGGGAAGGCCTTGCTGTCTGTGGAAAAGCCAGGTTCCTCAAGATTTTCTTTCTTTCTTTTTTTTTTTTTTTTTTTTGGTGGGACCAGGGATTGAACTCGGGCCCTTTCCCTTGCCAAGCAAGCACTTATTCTACTGAGCCATCTCCCTGGCTCCTTTTAGCCAAAATTTTTTTTTTCTTGTGGTTCTGGGAATTGAACCCAGGGCCTTTCGCATGGTAAGCAAGGGCTCTATCAGTTGTACTCTGGTTCCAGCTAAATTTTCTTTTTAAAAAAATACTAATTTTTTGAATTTATTTAGTACAGGGTTTTGCTATGCGGCTCGGGCTTTTGTCACCTGTCTTAGCCTTTCCAGTGTTGTGATTACAGGCGTGCATCACCACACCTGGTTTTTGGTGGCCAGCTTGGCAAGGCCAGAGTTCTGGGACTGGCATGGCATGTGGTGCTGGGGATTGAACCTGGGTTCTTTCTTGTGCATGCCAGGCAGGCACTTAGACTGCTGAGCTATCTCCCTAGCCCTAAATTTCTTTTCTTTTCTTTTCTTTCTTTCTTTTTTTTTTTTTTTTGGTGGAGGGGTACAGGGAATCAAATTCAGGACTTCATGCTTGCCAGGCTGGTACTGCACTGCTGAGCTGTATCTTATTTATTTAAAAAATTATTTAGTACATGGTCTCATTAGTGGACTCATAGTGATTGATCCTCCTGTTTTCAGCATCCCAAGTGCTGGAATTACAGGCGTGTACCACCATGCCCGGTTTCTGTGGTGGGCTCAGCGCCCCCGGGGGCGGTATGATATGTGGTGCTGGGGATTGAGCCCCGGTTCCTTGGTCCCTGCATCTGCCTAGGCAGGCACTCTAGTTCGCTGAGATATCTGGCTGGCTCCCTGTATCTTTGTCTCCTAAATTTCCTTAAAAAGATATAGTTGAGACCTCACATGGGATTACTTTGCTTTTGCTAAATACAGATGCTAAGACATTTGCGAACAGCAGCGTGTTGTCGTTTTCCATGCCCCCCCAATCCATGTTCAGTGTTAATTGAAGTTAGTGGGAGTCCTTGGGGTGTGTGCATAGAACTCCTGGCTTGCCTCTGTTCCTCACCGGGCTGTGGCTGCGGTAAACAGTATTGTCGGGGCATAGTGACTACTTTGCTAGAACCTGGGCCTTGATTCTAAGGTTAAAATACTGCTTGGACATTGACATTCAATAAATACTTGTTGAGTGAGTAAATGGCTACGTAGGGAGCTAAAGTGCTGGCCCCATGCACACAAGCCTCTGGCCCGCAGAGCCTGGACTGTTCCCTTGATCGTACAGATCAGTCTCCAGAATCAAGAAGTTGGGAATGCTGAGGGCCGGTGACCAGCTGTGGAAAGAGCGGGATGCCGCTTGGCAGCCGGGAGGCTGTGACCAGTGGGGCTAGAACCCAGGTCTCTGCAGGTCTCTGCTGGGTCGCACAGGCCGGCCCCACCCTGCCCATGCTTACCCGCTGTTGTCCCTAAGATAAGCACTGCAGGCTTTGCTTTCCACCTTCACCTGTAATCTGGAGTCATAGTAGAAAAGCTTAATGTTAAAACTTGCTCATTCACAACCAAAAGTACTGTGGAGGAAACTTTTCCTCTCTGAGTGAAAACAGGCAGGCAGTGTCTGCTACGCTCACTGGCCTGGCTGGTGGGGAGGACGTGCAGGGGGGAGCAGTACCTTCTCTGGCCAGCTTTACGCCCGTGGGGGCAGGGAGTTGCTTTCTTTCTTTTCTTTTTTTGCAGAACTGGGGATTGAACTCAGGACCTTGCCCTTGCCAGAGAAGCGCTTATTCCACTGAGCCATCTCCCTGGCCGCCCCCCCCCTTTTTTAATATCTTTATGTATGTGTGTGTGTGTGTGTGTGTGTGTGTGTGTGTGGCCAGCTCAACCCACCAGGGGGCGGGGCTGGCTGGCATGTGGGGCTGGGGGATTGAACCGGGGTCCCTGTGCTTTGCTAAGCTTGTTCTAAGTAAGTGCTTTAGATCACTGAGCCATCTCACCAGCCCCCCCCCTTTTTTTTGAAACAAAGTCTCACTACATACTTGAGGCTGACTTGGACTCACTGTGTAGCCCAAGCTGGCCTTGAGTTCCCTGCAGTCCTCCAGTCTCAGCCTCCCAAGGGGCTGGGATTACAGGCATGTGCCACCATGCCTGGCTGATTCCAGTTTTAACATAGTTGGGACATCTTGAAAAGCTGTCCAGTGCATGCAGTAAAAATGAAAGGTATTGGCTTTAGAGGCTAATTATTCACCAAAAGTGAAAATCAGCCTCCGTTTTGGACCTGTACAGTTCACCAATCCCCTTTCTGTGTGGCCAACTCATAAAGGGAAAGGTGGATACACTCAAGGACACCCCTCCCCCCCCCAAACTAGGGATTAAACTCAGGCTCTTGGCTTGCTAGGGAAGCACTTATTCCACAGAGCCATCTCCCCAGCCCTAAGGATCCCTTTTATGATGAGACACTAAGCCACGTTGAAACAGCTATGCTGAGAATTATATGGTAAAAGTTCATGGACAGAATAAGTGACTTTGTACATCTCCCATGTTTGTTGTTTGGATTAAGAACTGTTCTATTTGGTGCTGTCAGGGTGGAAAGTGGTAGATAGTACCTTGGGATTTGGGCAATAGGTTTTTTTTTTTTTTTTTTTTTTTTTTTTTTTTTTTTAAATGGAGACAGGGTTTCACCAGGTTTCAAGCCTGGCCTTGAAGTTTATTTTTTTGATGTTGCTCAGGCTAGCCTTAAACTCATGGTGATCCTCCTGCCTCAGCCTCCTGTGTGCTGGGATTACAGCCATGTGCCACCACACCCAGCTTGGGTAGCAGATTGATGCCTATGATATCTAGCAAACGAAAATACATGCCAGTGCCCTTGGCCAGGAGGGATGGCCATTCTGAAGTGTTTGCTTTTCTTGGAGGATTTTAGGATCCTTTTGTGTGTGTTTGTCTTTGACCTCTGTGGCTGTAATCTTTGAGTATGCTTTGGATCAGTTGTTTCTTGGTGTTTAAAATGGATTCAGCTGAATTTAATGAGTTTTGGCTTACATCCTGACCTTTTAAGTGACTAAAGCACCATGTCAACTGGGTGACATTCTACTCAATTAGTAAGTGTACTGACAGGGCGGGGGATGCTAATGATGTAATTAACAAAACATGTAGCTGGATGCATTATAAGTTAAAGGTGAGGGAGGCCCTGAATTTTAGGCACCTTTATTACATGGAAAAGACCGTGTGACTCACCCTCTGGTCTGAAGGTGGTTCACTAATCATTTCTCTTTTTTTCCCCTCAGGTTTTGGAAATCCCTTTCTCCATGTTGCTGGAACTGACTTCTTGGCTCGGTTGAACCATGCACTCAGTGGGGACAGAGAGAACTAAGGCTCGGTGCTGATTCATATTTGGGTCGCAGCGTCAGGCAGCCTGTACGCCTGTCTGTGGAAGGAACCAGCAGCAGTCTCCCAATCCTGAGCTTCCTAAAAACTTGGGTTGATAAGCAGCTGGAGGAATGCACACGTCCTTTTGAACTTCGTAGTGGTACTTGCTCTGGTTTCAAAGCCCAGGGTGGCTGGCGGTGTGAGTGGTGGCTGTACGGCGGCCATATTCCAGCTGCGTCACTCCCGTGTGCGGCCCCGCGGCGGCAGGCACCATGCCCACGCAGTCCCTCCTCGTTTACATGGACGGGCAGGACATGGTCGGCAGCTCTCTGGGCACCCAGGTGGAAGTGGATGCCGCCTTGTCCATCAGAGGGGCTGCTGCTGCGGTTCCTTTCAGAGCTTCGCAGGAGAAAACCGTAATCCAGCTTGAAGGGTACATGCCCATGGATTGCATGTTCTGCAGCCAGACCTTCACTCTGGCGGAAGACCTTAACAAGCACGTCCTCATGCAGCACCGGCCCACCCTCTGTGAGCCCACAGTTCTGCGGGTCGAAGCAGAATACCTCAGTCCCCTTGATAAAAGTCAAGTGCAGACGGAACCGCCCAAGGACAAGAACTGCAAAGACAACGATGAGTTCAGCTGTGAGGTCTGCGGGGAGACATTTGGAGTCGCTTTTGATGTCGAGATTCACATGAAGAAACACAAAGACTCTTTCACTTACGGGTGCACCATGTGCGGGAGGAGATTCAAAGAGCCCTGGTTCCTTAAGAACCACATGCGGACCCACAATGGCAAGTCGGGCACCAAGAACAGCAAAGTGCAGCAAGGCCTCGAGGGACCCGCCACAATCAACGAGGTTGTCCAGGTGCACGCGGCGGGCAGCATCTCTTCTCCTTACAAGATCTGCATGGTTTGTGGCTTCCTGTTCCAAAATAAAGAGAGTCTGCTGGAGCACAGCAAGGCGCACACCAAGGAAACAGCTCCCAGCGGTCGCGGTCCGCAGAGTGACGCCAGGCCTGAGGGGACCCCTGCTCCCCGGGAAGAGCTGCTGCGCTTCTTAAACTTAAGGCCCAGATCTCACGCTGAGCCCAGGAGGAAGCTGGTCAAGTGCATACCCCAGCTCGACCCGTTTACCACCTACCAGGCGTGGCAGCTGGCCACCAAGGGCAAAGTGGCCATGGCCCGGGAGGAAACGATCAAGGAGTCGGGGCAGGAGGGAAGCACCGACAACGACGACTCGTGCTCAGAGAAGGAAGAACTTGGAGAAATTTGGAATGGGAGCAAATCAGAAGGTTCTGGGAAGTCCAAAACAAATAAAAGCAGCTACACAGGCCTCTCCCAAGACAAGGAGAAGCCTAGACATGCCAGCGGTGAAGTGCCTTCCGGGGACGTGGACCCCAAAGTGCCTGGCAGCAAGGAGAAGCCCACACACTGTGCGGAGTGTGGCAAGGCCTTCCGGACCTACCACCAGCTCGTCCTGCACTCGCGTGTGCACAAGAAGGACCGGCGTGCCGGCGCCGAGTCTCCCCCCGTGGCCGCTGACAGCAGGCAGCCGGGTACATGCTCCCCAGACCTGGCCACGCTGGATGACGGTGTGGCTGGGGACCGAGAAGCTGGCTCTGAGGACGGCTCCGAGGACGGGCTCCCTGAGGGGCTCCACGTGGGTGAGTAGCTCTGCTGCCCCAGATGGCCTGGTGAGGAGGGTGGCCGAGTCCAAGTCCAGGCCTGGTGCGGTGCCGCCCAGTGAAGTCAGCATCACTGTGGCTTACCGTCTCCCAAGCTCGGGGGCCCCTCTGAAATAACACGGTTGCACTCGGGCCTGTCTGGTGTCCATTGTGTTTGTGAAGGATACATACCTTCCTGTCTGTGTTGAGCTCAGCCTTTGGTGGTGGTTCTTGTCTGGGCTGGGTGGCTTTTCCCTCAGGCAGCTTGGGTCAGTGTGGAGGCAGTCTTGGCTGGACAGCTGTGCCAAGGCAGGTGCATGTGTGACACCCAGTGGAGGGAGGCCAGGTGTGCCGCCCCTGACCTGTGCGTGCCGGCAGCTCACATTGCAGAGACCACTGGTGTCCCTGGCCTTCGCCTCCTTTTCCCAGCACCCCTGAAATGATTTAGAAAGCCGTGTGCTCTCCAGCCTGCTGTATCTTTTTCTGCTACTTGGGATAAAACCCAGGGCCTTGTTGAGTGACATTGCCAGCCCTTATTTTGAGACAGGGCTTCGCTAAGTTATCCAGGTTGGCCTTGAACTTGGGGTCCTCCTGCCTCAGCCTCCTGAGTGGCTCAAGTATAGGCGAGAGCAACTGTCTGGCTTGAACTCAGACCCTTGCACTTGCCAGGCAAGTGTTATTCTACTGAGCCATCTCCCCAGCCCCTCATAGTCACTTTCAAGATGGATATTTATTTAATATTGGGGATTGAAGCCAAGCTACTCCCCCAGTTTTTACTTTGAGAACGGGTCTCGCTGAGTTTCTTGTGCTAGTCTTAAATTTAGGATCCTCTTGCCTCAGCCTCCTACAGTGCTAGTTAGTCACGTGCCACCGAGCTGGATTTCTGGTCACAGAAGGCCAGGGGAAAGATTGTCTCCGAGAACCACGTGTTCCTGCTGGGAGAACCATTGGTGTTTTCTGGTCACTCCATCCACCCTTCATGTCTAGGGGTGCTAGGGTTGTTACCAAGGATCTCAGAAGGGATTTGTTTGTGAAATACAGGGGTCTGAGCATACCAAAACGTTTCCTTACGTGCTCACTTGCTTAGTAAGCTTTGCAGTGTGGTAATGGCGTTTATAGACTCAGGAGATAGCACTAATAGCTTTGCTCAGGAACTGTCAACCTGTTTCAAGTCACACAAGTCCTCCGTCCAGTTCTGCCGCCCCTCCTTGCGGAAGCCGGAGCACCTCATGTCCATTTACTGTTTACAGTTTGAATAAAACATTCTGCAGCCATGAACAATTTCTACAGTTTCCAAAGTCCTGGTGTGGCGTGGCCAGGTTGGGTGGTGCACACCTGTCACCCCAGCACCTGGGAGGCTGAGGCAGGAGGATCACTGAGGCCAGCCTGGACTATCAGAGGACACCTTGTCTCAAAAAAACCCCAAGCAGACAGACAAAACAGCAAAAAATAACTACCAAAATATACACAAAAATACAGCAAAGACCAGCTCATGAAGGACAAGGACACAAGTGGGTCTCAGAGGAGTGCCATTTAGAAAAGCAGTCTTCACGCCTCCTTGTCTTGTAACTTGCTGCGCTTGGAGCCTGCTAATGGATGTGGGCTGGGGAGATAGCTCAGCGGCATAAGCTCCTGCCAGGCAAGCGCAAGGTCTGTCTTTATTTATTTATTTATTTATTTGTGTGGGGGCAGCTCAGCCCACCAGGGGGCGGGGCTGGCTGGCATGTGGTGCTGGGGGATTGAACCGCAGTCCCTGTGCTTTGCTAAGCTTGTTCTAAGTAGGTGCTTTAGACCACTGAGCCATCTCACCAGCCCCAAGTGCAAGGTCTTGAGTTCCATCCCCGTTACCAAAACAAAAAACAAAGCATGAATGTGTGTGACCTAGGCTTCACCTGCTCTAAAGTCAGTGAGCGAACCTCGTGAGCCCGTGTTCATGCTAAGTACTCAGTGTGCCGCGCCTGTGTGCCTGCCACAGCCTGTTCCTTAGAGTATCTTGAAGTCTTCCTTGTAGGACTTAAGAAAATGTGTTATGCTGTCTTGGTGACATCGTGCAAGGTCTGGACTCAGCTCGGGGACAGAGTGCTGACCTAGCATGTGCAGGGTCTTGGGTTCAATCCCTGGTACTGAGAAAAAAAGACAGCATGTGAGGGCCCTAGACGGTCCTTTGGAGGGCGGAGCGTTTCCTGCTGGTGGAGGCTGCAGGTGCCTGGAGAAATGGCCCAGCTGGCAACCGGGGGGCGGGGGCAGAGCTTGGGCTTGGTGAGGGGGCAGTGGGGTCATCCTTGTGTTGTCTCACGTCGTCCTCATCCGCTGGTGTGTGCACAAGGCCCGTCTGTGCCTGACAGGGTCATACAGCCCCAGTGTGGGGGTGGTTCTGCCGTGCAGTGTGGAGACTGTGTCGTTCACTTTTTCTTTGTCCTCGCTTTTCCTGCTTGTAACATCGGCTCACTGACCCTCGTCGTGCACATTATGAGGATGGTTGCAGCCACCCATTTGTGAGAAGTTGCTCTCTTAGAAAGAACAGCGCTGTACATTCAGACATGGCACTGGAAGCAGGGGCCAGGGACACAGCTGGTGTCCTGCATTGAGGACGAGGACGAGGACGCTTTGTAACTCCACGTATGTGGTGTGGTGTGTAGCAGGGACCACCACGCGGTTGGAAGTAGGGAGCTTGAACCAGGGCCAATCTAGCCCTACACACAGCTAGTGGCGTGAAGTAAGAGCGAATCAGGTGTCCAGTATTTAATTAGTTGATTTTCCTAAACTTAAATTTTTAATGCAGCCTCTAGCCCAGATTTATCTTTTTGTACTATCACTTTGGCTTGCTTTGGGTTTACTTTTAAGAAGATCAAAAAGTGAAGTCAATGATTAATTTTTAAAGTCTTCCTGGTACCTTTTAAGGTCAAGGGTTGTCTTGGTCTTGTAGGTGGATACTGGTTCCCTAGAGGAGGCCTAGTGTCACAGAGTGTACAGTCCTGTATCCTCACACGTGGACAGGCACTACGGCCTCCCTGGACGCTGCTTTTCAGAATTAGTGAGCTTACATGCGGTAAAGAAAAGAAAAGCCAGCATGCCAGGCAGGAGAAAGGCTCTTTGGGAGGGGCGGTCTCCGGGCAAAGGGGCTGTTCACGGATGCTGACATCCTCCCCCTGTGCCACAGTAGGGAGCCGCTCCCGTGCACCCGCGATGCCTCCAGCTCTAGCTCTAATGAGAGCTGCAGTTAAAGTATTAACATTCAGAAGTGGGGGAGGGTACCTGAGTGGGGGCCGGGCAGCCAGTTCTGCTGGTCCTCTGATCTCCATGGACCTGGATGCCCCGCAGAGCCTGGAGTGCAGGGTTTTTTTTTTTTGGCCGACTCAGCCCATCCTGAGGGCAGGGCTGGTGTAGCATGTGGTACTGGGGATCAAACCGCGCGGTCCTCCGCCCCTGCCTAAGCTTACCTAAGCAGGTACTTTAGACTGCTGAGCTATCTCGCTGGCCCCTGGCCTGCAGAGTTTACCACCCTGTCATTTGCAGGCAGTTTAACTTGTTGGCTGTATCTGGCGCACGTGAGTGCCTCTGGACAATAAGATCAGCTTTCTAAAGCTTGGCTAAGTTTTGACAAACTTGTGTTTGCCAGTGCTAAAGTTTGTTCACTGTGGGAGAATAGGTTGTGCCTGCTTCCCTCTAGTGGTAACTTTAATCTCAAGATCCAAGATTGCTTTGCCTTTGGCGGTGGGGAGCATTGATTTATTTACATTGGCTCTGTCTCCTGAGTTACGGGTTCTGAGAGTGGGAGCACCTCCCTCTGCTCCACCCGGAAAGCAGGACCGCAGTGGGGGGACTGCAGAATGCCAGGCAGCTCCTTCGCTGCTTATTCCAGCACTACTATGAGAAATGTGTCCGTGCTGGCCTGAAACTTGGACTAGTCAGCGTGCCTGATTTGTATGCTTCAGCTGTCTTACCGAAATGTTTCTGTTTCTGCTTTAGATAAAAGTGATGATGGAGGAAAAATAAAGCATCTTGCATCCTCAAGAGAGTGTAGTTATTGTGGGAAGTTTTTCCGTTCAAATTATTACCTCAATATTCATCTCAGAACGCATACAGGTAAAAAGGTCTTCGTTTTTAAAAGCATGCGTTGGTTAAAAGCATTATGTTTTTTCTTTCTCTGCTGGGTTCATTTATTCTGCTTGAGCCTTGGGGTAGCTGGAGTAAAGATGCGTGCACGTGGGGCTTGCAGCTGCGGCTTCTGTGCTTGAGCAGTTCCTTTTTGTAAAACTTTTTAATAAGCTTTTTTACTTTTTTGTATTTTTTTAAGGGAAGTGTCTACAGGGGGATCAGGGTCTCCCTATTAGATTGGACACTAGTGATTCTCCTGTTTACAGCCTCCCAAGAGAGGCACCACCACCCCCAGGCTCAGTTGCTGGCTCAGCCCACCCCAGGGGCGGGGCCAGCACCGCAGGCCTAGGGATTGAACCCCTGGCCCCTGTACCTGCTTGCTTGCAGGCACTTTAATCTGCTGAGCTATTTGGCTGGCCCTAGTTGTTCCCTTTTGAACTTGGTTTGTTTCATTTGTGACTACTGAATCCTCACTCTTACAGTTGAAACCCGTAGTATTTTTAAATGCCATGTCTTTAACATAAGAACAGACTTAGTGCCCTTTAAATTGTAGAAGCAGCTGTAGAGACAGTGGTTTGGGGAGTTATGTGGGTTTGAGTTTCAGCTCATCAGCTGTGCAAGTTGGAGAAAGTTATTTAACTTTTTGTGGCCCTATTTTCTGAGCTAGAAAAATACATTTAAAAATACTACTTTTATTTTCTTGTAGTAAAGATATGTATTCACTTGTAAAATTTTTATATTTTTAATCTTTTTTTTTATTCATTTAGTATGGGGTCTCCCTATGCAGTTGGGAGTCATAGTGATCCTCCTGTCTCAGCTTCCTTTGTGCTGGGATTACAGGTGTGCGCCACCATGCCCATTTCCCGGGCTGGCCTGGTGCACCTGGGGTTCTGGAGCTGAGCTGGCACGGCATGTGGTACCAGGGATTGAACTCAGGACCTTGCTCTTGGCAGGCAGATGCTTATGCTGCAGAGCTATTGCCCGGGCCCATGTATTTTCTTTTGTTTTCGTTTTTTTGAGCCATGGTGTTCCTCATATAAGGCTGGCCTTGCGCCTGTTCAAGACCCATGAGCCATGAGCACCCAAGTGCTGGAGTTGTAGGTGTGGGCCACCCTTTAGTCACACTTTTAAATTGTAAATTTTTTTTTTTTTTTTTTGCCGAACCGGGGATTGAACTCAGGCCGTTGTGCTTGCTAGGCAAGCGTTTATTTTACTGAGCCATCTCCCCAGCCCCCATATTGTAAATGTTAGTAAGGATGTAAAGTAGGGAGCTTGTGGGAGGAGGGCTCTGAAGAGCAGTAGCTAGAGGAGGCGAGCAAAGCGTCCTCTGCCAGCTCTTCCTCGAGTTCTCATAAGCCTGCATGATTCTGGCATTTCTTGTTCTAGGTGAAAAGCCTTACAAATGTGAATTCTGTGACTATGCCGCGGCCCAAAAGACGTCTCTGAGGTATCACTTGGAGAGACATCACAAGGACAAGCAGGTGGACGTTGCTGCGGACGTCAAGGGCGACAGCAAAAGCCAGGAGAGCGAAGATGTGCTCTTCACTGTTGATAGCACGCAGACCAAAAATTTGAAGCGAAATTTCGATGGTGCCAAAGATGTTAAAGGCAGTCCACCCGCCAAGATGCCGAAGGAGGTGCCGTGTGTCTTCCAGAGCGCCCTGGGCGGTGCTGTACCCGCAGACACTCGGGACTGCCCGAGGAGTGCAGCGGCCGCCCCAGAGCGGGGCAGCAGGAACCCTGGGCCCGCGGCTGCAGAGCTGGCCCGGAGGAAGATGTTGCCTGAGCCGCAGGCCCCGCCGCTCGCCTGCAAGCCAGGGGCAGACACTGCTCTGCCCGCCGATGGCAGTGCTGCTCGCCAGGGTGACTCGGGCCCCAGAGAGAAGCGAGCCGAGCCCGCAGCTGACTCCAGGTGCCGGCCCGGTGCAGACTGCCAGGAGAAACCGCTCAACCTGTCCGTCGGGGCCCTCCAGGGCTACACGGCCCTCGCGCTGGGCAAAGCCCTCATCCCCAGCACCGCCTGCCCGTTCTGTACCTTCAGGACCTTCTACCCCGAAGTCCTGATGATGCACCAGCGGCTGGAGCATAAGTACAACCCTGACGTGCACAGGCACTGCCGCAGCGGCAAGTCGCTGCTGAGGATGCGGCGCACCGGCTGCCCACCCGCGCTGGAGGGCCGCGATGTGGCCCCGCTGCCCGGGCCGCACAAGCCCCGGGCTAGGCCCGCGCCCTCAGTCCAGCCCAAGGCTTTGCCCCCTGAGAAGGGGCGCCCAGCACCCTCGGCTCCGGGCAGGGCACCCCTGGCTCAAGGGACAGACACCAGCACTTTAGCCCCAAGCAATCTGAAGTCACACAGGTCCCATCAGAGCCTTGGGGCCCCGAGACCGCAGCAGTCAGAGATGTTTTTGAAAAGCAGCATTTCTCCCGCCCCAGACAAGACGAAGAGAGCTGAGACGAAGCTGAAGCCCCTCGCTGCGGCCCCCTCCCAGCCCCCTGCCAGCGGCAGCACCAGCAGTGCCTCTGGGGACTGTGCCCCAAAGAGCAGTGGCCCCTGGGCTGCCCCCGGAAGAGACTATTTCTGCCATCGGCACACCAGCAGCGCTGCACCTGAGTTTGGGGAACCCCTCCCTAAAAGACTCAAGTCCAGTGTGCTCACCCTTGATGTGGAGCAGCCGGCGCCCAACTGCAGAAGGGGCTATGATCTGCCCAAGTACCACTCCGTCAGGGGCATCACCACGCTGCTGCCGCAGGATTGCCCGTGCCCGACGGCAAGCTTGACCCCCAAGCCCCGCTTCCTGGGCTCCGGGGAGGCCGACATGCCCAACCTGCTGGCTGTGCCAAGGCCCTACAGTTCAGGGGCGCTGTACACCTGCGTGCCTGCTGCACACCCTGCCACTGCTGGCCCAGCGCTGGAAGGTACGGTCCCAGGGCAGAGGCCCTTCCCACCAGGGTGGTGGCTTGTGGTCGTAGGTCCCAAAGCTCTGCCTTACTTACCTCCGAATGTTTGTATTCTCAGTACTTAGTGCATTTGATCTTTTCCTGGGATCGAGGGGGCAGCCGTGGGAGACACTGGCCCCTCTGGCCACGCTTGCTGTTGCACTGCGGCTGTCTCTCCTGCCCTACACACTCGCCTCCTGGCTGTGCTGGGCTGCCCTGGCCCACTACCTGGAGCTTGGCTCCCTGGGGGCGTGGGAGGAAGCCCAGCCCCCCAGCTAGGCCTCGTTACTGGGTGAATTTGAAAGGTGACCATGTTTTCCCACCTCCGTAAGTGCTGACCTGGTGGGTGGCCGTGAAATTTCCCCGGTGGAAATGTGTTTGGTGGCAGAGTCAGGGTCCCAACTGCGCATCCGGAAAGACATGGCTGAGGCCGTCCAGGGTGGCCCTGCCCAGCAGACCTGGCCATCCACACCTCACTTTATCAAGTGCAAGCCCGCTGGCCGGCCTGCCCGCCCCGACGAGGCGCTGTCCTGGGCAGACCTCTCAGCTCCTGGTAGTTTCAAATTAAGGGTTTCGTGTGGTGGTGATTTGGTCAGGGATAACCTGATGCTGATTGGTGAGCGTAGCAAATTGAAAAAACGAAAAAACAACGGCTTTCATACACACCAGTGGATTTTACAAAAATTGTGATGACATAGTAATTTCTACTGCTTTTCAATTTTTAAAATTTGACTTGTTTATATTTTATTTCTCTTTTTTTTGGTACTGGGATGGAGTGCAGGCCCTTGCGCTTGCCAGATGGGCTCTTCTGCTGCTGGACTGTCCCCTCAGCCCTGCTTTTCGGTTAGAAGTGTCCAGCATGCCCTCCACTCCTACAAATTTTGTTGTTGCTGGGAATCGAACTTGGGACCTTAGCACAGAGCTGTATCCCCACCCCTACCCCTAAGTGGGTCCACCCAAAACTTCACTGGGAGAGGGCGCTGTGTTGGCATCCTCCGTTTAAATGAAACATTGATCTTTCTTATTGCATCGCTTCATGGGGTTTGTGATGCATATAGGTTTAGAATGCTTTATGCTGCAGTTCCCCTTTGTCTTTTTAAGTTCTTTTTTTTTTTTTTTTAATTATTTGTGTGTGTGTGTGTGTGTGTGTGTGGCCAGCTCAGCCCACCAGGGGGCGGTGCCGGCTGGCATGTGGTGCTGGGGGATTGAACCGCGGTCCCTGTGCTTTGCTAAGCTTGTTCTAAGTAGGTGCTTTAGACCACTGAGCCATCTCACCAGCCCCAAAGAGATACGCTTTTTTTTTTTTTTTTTGCGGAACCGGGGATTGAACTCAAGCCCTTGCACTTGCCAGGCAAGTACTTACTCTATTGAGCCATCTCCCCAGTGCCCTTTAAGTTCTTAACGTCAGCCTGGAAGCTAGCTAACTTCAGTGTCCTACAATCCTGTGCTAACAGATGTTCCAGTGAAATGAATCCCAGCAGCCCCTGCGCACACGGTGTGTGCGTGTGTTGCAGTGTGGAGCGTGTCGGTGGTGTGGAGGTTTTGGTGCCACACGCAGCTCGCACGGTGGCCGAGCCTGACTCAGTCCCTTGTTTACTTTCTTTTTAATCAGGAAAGAGGCCTGTGTCCTACCCACACTTGTCTAATAACATGCGACAAAAAAGAAGCTATGAGAATTTAGTTGGGACTGCACATTATCGATCAAATGACAAAAAGACTTGATTTCCTGTTGGAAGGAAGGTGAGGATGCATTTTATTTTATTTTTTTTGTGTGTGCATGTGCTTGTGCGTGTGTGTGTTTGTGGCCAGCTCAGCCCATCAGGGGGCGGGGAGGGGGCGGGGCTGGCTGGCATGTGGTGCTGGGGGATTGAACCGCGGTCCCTGTGCTTTGCTATTTGCTAAGCTTGTTTTAAATAGGTGCTTTAGACCACTGAGCCATCTCACCAGCCCCAATTTTAAGCTTTTTAAAAAAGTTTTTGTAAGATCAGTCTGCATAATTCTTAAGTTCTGTGGATATCAGCAGTGACAGTAGTAAAATGAAGGTCATGGCCACTGACCTTGCTGAGCACATGCTTAGCGCATGGCTGTAAAGTGAAGCCAACATCCACTGTCCCTGTGAGGCTTTCCGGCACACGAGCGCTTGTTCGCTTACTCACCACCTGTGGCCATTTCCTTGCTCCAGCAGCAAAATCAAGGAGCTGTGGCGTAGCACAGGGCCTGGGGCTAACAGGCAGGGCGACTTGCAAGCTGCTGCGCAGATGTCCCAGGCCAGGACCCCGAGACCAGCTGGGCACTTGGCCGAGAGCAGTGGAGCTGTGACCTTGCTGGGGGGCTGTGGGAGGAGGCGGGCGCTGGTGGCGGGCTGCTTCACTTCTGGGCTTGTGGCTCCCGTGTCTGATGAGCCCCACGAGGTGCCCGAGTCGCGGACCTGTTCATCTAGAGCCAGGGCCTGGCACAGCTGCTCCCCATCCTCTGGAGTCTTGCAAGTGCCTGCTACACGGATTAAGAGATGGAAATGTGCCTGCAGCCGGCAGGTGTGCCCAGGACACGCGAGGGTGCAGCAGCGCTGTTCCCCTGGCGGCCACAGACCTGCTTTCTCTCATAACTTGAGTGTATTGAGGGCGAGTGAGTGGCGTCGACACAGTGGTGAGGCTTCGAACCCACTCTGCAGGAAGCAGAAGCATGCTGGGTGTGCTGCGCATGCCTGTGGCCCCAGCGCTGGGGAGGCCAGAGCAGGACGGGTTCCAGTTCCAGGCCAGCTGGGGCTATTGAGACCTAGCAACAGCCAGCCCCAGCCCCAACCCCAGGCGCCGTGCCCGTGCCTGGAATCTCAGCACACAGTCTGAGGCAGGAGGCCTGCATGTTGCCAACCTGAGCTGCATAGCCAGACCCCAGTCGAGTGTGGTGGTACCCTCTTGTAATCTAGCTCTTAGGAGGATCACCGTGAGTTCAAGGCTGGCCTGGACTACAGAGAGACCCTGTCTCAAAAAAACAAAAAAGGAAAAAACAATGAGGAAGACCAGCGTAGACCCTGCAGGTAGAGCTCCATGGGCGAGTGCCTGCTGGCACCTGTGAAGGCCTGGGTTTGATCGCCAGCTCTGCACACAATCCCCAAGCCACTCATTATCAGTGATAGGTAACTCTTGCGGTGCACACGTGGGGTGTGGTCCCAGCAGTGTCCACCTGGGCGCCAGGCCTTGCCTGCGTTCCTAACGGCTGCTCTCTGGCACCTGGGACCTGTTCACAAAGCATTGTCAGAAACTGGAGGCGAGCGTGGGTGCAGGGCTGCCTTTCTGTCCACCTGCCTGCCTTCCTCCCTCTCTCCCTCTGTCCATCCGTCCATCCGTCCGTCCGTCCATCCCTTTCTTGTGCCTGCCGTCTCCCTTTCTTTTTGAGACAAGGTCTCACTGTGCAGTTCAGGCTGCCCTTGTAGCCAAGGCTGGTCTCAGATTCAGCGGGCCTCCTGCCTCAGCCTCTCGAGTGCTGGGATTCCAGGCGTGCGCCACCAGTTCTGGCACTCACTGTCCGCTCTCCTTCCTTTCTACCTTAACACCTCGAATGTTGCCTGGAACAACACGGAGAACTCACTCAGGCTTGGCCACCCTGTTGGTGTTAGAAGTAGATTCACCACCAAACCGGTGCAGGGAGGTTCCGCAGGCAAGCCCAGTTGCAGGGTGACTGTCATCCTTAACGCTTCTTGGAGGTGGCTTGTAGCTGCCTTTCCCAGACTTGGTGGCATGGGTACCGAGTTCCTTTTTTTTTTTTTTTTTTAATTTTTTTTATTTGTGTGTGTGTGTGTGTGTGTGTGTGTGGCCAGCTCAGCTCAGCCCACCAGGGGGCGGGGGCTGGCTGGCATGTGGTGCTGGGGGATTGAACCGCAGTCCCTGTGCTTTAGCTAAGCTTGTTTTAAATAGGTGCTTTAGACCACTGAGCCATCTCACCAGCCCCGGGTACCGAGTTCTGGTGCTGGGTTGCTGGCTCTATCTCAGGGTCGTGATACCTAAGTTGTCACGCTCGAGCTTAAGCGGAATGCACTGACTTTCTAGGTCCTGTGAGTGAGTTCCACTTAGTCATCTGTTCTAAAAAAAGTTTCCTAAATCACATTCTTGACCTTAATCACTTTTTTTTTTAATATATTTTTTTTTAAGTTTATTTATTTATTGTGTGTGTGTGTGTGTGTGGCCAGCTCAGCCCACCAGGGGGCGGGCTGGCTGGCATGTGGTGCTGGGGGATCGAACCGCGGTCCCTGTGCTTTGCCAAGCTTGTTCCAAGTAGGTGCTTTAGACCACTGAGCCATCTCGCCAGCCCCTTAATCACTTTTTATACCTTTTCTTTCCTTAGGTTCTGCCGGACAGAAGTGCACACACTCCATGAAATTAAATGTTAGTGCATCCTTTGAGAAAGTAATGGTGAAAGCTACTGAAAAAAGCTGTGATTTACTGTATGTAGAACATGTGAGGAACATGCGAGGAACTTGTGAGGAACATGCGAGGAACACTACAGTTTGTAAAGTTGTTCTGTTCACTTTTGTACCAAATAGCAATAAAAACTAGTTGTACCAGTTGGGCTGTATGTGAACGGGGACTGGAAAGTTCGCTTTTGTCCCCGAATGATATTTTTTTTTAGAATTGACCAAATAAGGTGGAGTTTTGCCTACTTGAGCGCTGCTGAAGAGAAGTCACTGGGGGCGGGCGGGCGGGCGGGCGGGAGAGTCTATAACGTTGCTCCTCAGGTGAAAGTCTGTACATATCTAAGTTGGAAACCTGCTTGTTCAAATACTGTGTGTTCTTTTCCCTAATGGAGCTCAGCCCTTACAGCAGTTTCTGCTGTTTGTGCTCATTCATTTAAAAATGTATGTTTTAAAAAATTCTCAACGTTCTGTCCTACATGGAGTCCTCCACTGCCCGTGGTCTTCACGAAGCCTGGAGCGCGCCCACCGTCTGAAGCTGTGCCATCTCGTTAGCGCCCTCCGCGGGTCCCCAGACCTGCCCTGCCTCGCTGCAGGCCCCGCCTGGGTCCCCAGTCCCGAGTCTCGGACCCCGGACTCCGGGCCGCACCGGGCCACGCCACACCGCACCTCTGGGCTGGTCTCACAGTCCTGGCTGTTGGAAGAGGCGGCTTCCTCGGGCGGGTAGTCGCCGGGTAGTCTACAGACGTCGCTGAATCACGCCGGCGAATCATGAGCCCTGGGGAGCAGGGGTGTGTGTGTGTGTGTGTGTGAGAGAGAGAGAGAGAGAAAGGTCTGCGTGCCGTGTGTGTGTGTGTGTGTGTGTGTGTGTGTGTGTGTGGCCGAGTGTGGGAAAGGTCTGCGTGCTGTGTGTGTGTGTGTGTGTGGCGAAGTGTGGGCGTCCTTGGCGCGGCGGATGTGCCAACGAGGAGAGCGGCCGCAGCTGCAGGAGGAGGAGGGCTCTGGCTGGCGCCTCCCTCCCGGGGTGGCGGGTCTCCCTGGGCCGCGCTTGGGGCCGTGGACGGGAGCCACGCGGTGTCTCAGACTGTGCTCCTTTAGCGTGTTGTCCACAGCCGAGTCTATCGGCAGCTTGTGTGTGTAGCAGCCACAGAATATTTTATGAAGAAACTGTCCCAAAAGTGAATTTGCACTGCTCCTCCTCCCCGCCCTGCTCCTCGCCAAGGCGGAAGGCTCCCGGCCACTCGGCCGGTGCGTCCCCACGCAGTGGAGGTGCCCCAGGCAAGAGCGAGGGCCTCACTCCTGCGCTCGGGGCGGCCGGGGGCGCACGGACTCTGGCGTCCTGTCCGCAAGCTGAGCCATATGTATATAACCTAGATCTTTGTTTTCATAGTTTTGCACTTTTTATAGCCTATTTTTGAAGATTAACACATTTGCAAAATGATTGATTCAGTCTTTGCCTAATCCAGTGAGTGGTACAGAAAGCTTGCTGTGATATAAATGTAAATCTTTAAGAACAAGTGGGATGTGATATAGCTGGCTGAAATTTATACCTGTATTTAAAAAAAATCACCAAATCTATGTGGAAACAAATCAATTTGTGTTATGCTGAAATGTTTTGGGCTTTTTTATCCTTTCCAACTATGTTTCTAAATGCATAAAAATAGCGATTTTTTTTTTTTAACAGCCCTTTGTACTTCAAAATGTTTTTTGTCCATCAGTATTAACTATTGGAATACTACTGCTTTTGTATGTTTTTTCCTTTGAGACAACAGTACATGTAATAGAGGTACAATTCGTTGAATTTTTGTTTATGTATTTATTTCATTCCAGTTTGATTTATTTTAATTGTTACTTGTCAAACAGTAGACATTACTTATTTATGATATATTTCAGCTTAAAGTTATGTTATTATATGTGGATGTAAATATAGATTTGGTGTTTTGCAATCTTCGTTTGTTTTTATTGTGTTTCTGGTTCCTGATTTTATTTAAATTTAAAAATGCGGCTTGGAGCGCACACAATCATAGATTATGGTAATGATTTCTCCCATGTTCTCGTCGCTGTTCCCTGACTCTCAAAGCATTTTATTTATTTATGTATTTTATTTAGTGGAACCGGGGATTGAACTCAGGCCCTTGTGTTTGCCAGGCAAGCACTTATTCTACTGAGCCATCTCCCGGCCCCTCAAGTATTTCAGAGCAAATATCACAGGGTTGTTTCCTCCCTATAGTAAGGCTCCAGGGAGTATCTGCACCAGTAGCCCTCGGGTGTTGGGCTCCCGGGGCACCCGTCTGCTCCATCCGCAGCCCCTGCCAGGCTGCGTGCTTCCTGGGTGTGCAGGTCAGAGATTTCTTGGGCTCAGTGCACTAAAGCGCCTGCTTAGGCAGAATGCAGCGGCTGGGGTTCGGTCCTTCTGCCCCCCCCCCCCCCCCTGCACTGGGAGCGATTTAGACTGGGCGTGGTGCTGAGTGCCTGTAATCCCAGCGCTTGGGAGGCTGAAAACAGGAGAATCACTACGAGTCCAATCTAGGTAGTACAACCCTGTGGACCCTATTTGCTCAATTAAAAAAAGTTTTTGTCCAAAGGAGATGGCCAGGAGTTTGAGGCCAGCCTGGGTACATAGTGAGACCTAATTTCAAAAAGACTGTGAGCGTGCCGGTGTCGTGACTTTGCCGAGCCAGATAGACTCCATGCAATTGCGGATGGCTTTCGAGCCTCTGTACCCCCACTGTGAGCGCATTGCATGTTACGACGTTTTTTCACTAGAGGAGACGGGCCACTTGTCATTGAGCCCGGGGTGTGTGTTGGCGCCTTCTGCGCGGGCGCTTGCTCTTCTCCAGTTTCCGCGTGGGCACACGCCTGCGAGTTGACGTGCGGGGTGGATGCGGCGCTGCTCGGTGCAGCTGACCCAGTTCCCCTGCGGGAGCCGCCTCACTGCAGCAAGGGCCCAGGCGCCTTAGTCTTGGGCAAGCTGTCATTTTTTGCTCTGTACACCATTTAAAAATTTCTTTATTTTTTTATTGTGTGTTCACGGTATGTAACGATTGGGCTAACCACGGGGAAATCTATATAATTCCAATTCCCCCCTTCGGTTTTTATATTTCAATGTCTGTCAAGTTACTTGTACAGAGATTAACATTTTAACAGGCCAAAAACACGTGAGAATTACAACTGAGGCTGCAGCAAAAGCCTATCACGCGCCGGCCTTCCTGTGTCTGGACGTCCTGCGATGCCTACGATGCCTGCGATGCCTGCGATGCCCTTTCACGTCTGAACTGACAATGGACAGGGTCCTTGCTGATTTTCCCGCCTCTGGTTTTGCAGCGTTGGGAAGGCCGAGCCGGCGCCCAGCACCCTGCAGCGCAGAGATCCGGGCTCCGACTGCGGCCCTCGCGTCCAGGGCCTCAGCGCTGCCCGCACCTTCCCACCCCAGCTGTGTGGACGGAGGTGTGCCCCCGCCTTGCCCCGGGCTGCCCCTGCCCCCGCAGTTACCCCCCTGGGTTCTTCCTGGGAACTTTAACCTAGCGGTGGGGCTGCCCCCTTTGCCTGGTTCTTTAAGCTCTTGGGCTGTTTGATGTCCTAAAGAACTTTTCTAAGGGAAAAGCAGAATCTCAGCGAACTATTCCAGTTCACATTTCTGAGGTTTCACTTTGATTTTATATTTGATTATCTGGAAAATGGAGTCCCAGTGTTCGCCTGGGTTACCCGCTTTCTCCTACTCTGCGGGCCAGTCCATGTACCCACCCAGCAGCCCACAGTGGGAGCGAGTGGCCACAGCTTTGGGCATCTCTGTTGTAGAAGCCGACGGGACCGTGTGTGCATCTCAAGGTGTCTCCGGGAATTTACTTTAAAATTAGCTGCGTGTGGCGGTGCACGCCAGTAATCCCAGCACTCAGGAGGCTGAAGCCAGAGGACTGCTGCAAGTTCAAGACCAGCCTGGGCTACACAGTGAGCTCAAGGCCAGCCTGAACTGCATAATACCCTGTTTCAAAAAGACCAAAAAAAAAAAAAAAAAAAAAAAAAAGCAACACTTCTTTCCCCTGATAAGTACGTATTTTGGGCCGGGTTCTATAGATGAGAAGGTAGAGTGTCACCCTCCGTGGCTAAAGGACCACCGAAGTGCTGTCCAGCAGCCCCGATTCCAGTGGGGCTGTGGGTTCCAAGCTGTGGCTCCCAAGTGTCCACCATCCCTGGGCAGCTGGTGGGAGGGAGTGCAGGCTGTCGGGCCGGAGAATGCAGACCCAGCAGCCCTGCTGCTCTCGGGAGCCTGCAGGCAGTGTCACTCCTTGATAGATTTGCTATTCATCTTTAGGCAGCACTTTTTTTTTTTTTTTTCCGGGGGTGGGGGGTTGAGACAGGGTCTATATTACTATGCGCCCAGGTGGGCCTCAAACTCAAAAAGATTTCCTCCTGGGCTTCCTGAGTGCTGGGTTACAGGTGTGCGCCACCACTCCCAGCCAGAAAACTTTTTTCGGTACTGGGTAGGAATCGAACTCAGAACCTTGTGTTTGCCAGGCAAGTGCTGTACTGCTGATCTATGTTCCTGGCCACTTTTTTTTATTGATTTGTTTATTTATTTATTTATTTTGATGAGACATATATTAGATTTTTTAAAAAACATACTGAAAAGGTGACTGCTTTTCTGAAATTCAAATATAACTTGGCATCCCACATTTCATCTGGTAACCCAAGAGATCATTACCTATTATCTACAATAGTGAAGCAACTACTTCCTGCTCTGGGTAAGACCAAAGCACTTTCCACAAGATGGGTGAAGCAACATATCCTGGGCACAGAGAAGCTATTTTTCAAGTAATTCAGGTATCAGCAGGGGTTTGGTCCAAGACTTCTGGTGGATGGGCTCCTGGTTTCATGAGTCCTACAGACTGACAAGTACACTAAGTATGGTATCTGCCTACCAAGCGGTTAGAAAACAGGAAAGTCAGTAACACATTCAAGATGTGTAAAATGTAAGACTACATTTCATTTGTCTTTTTCATCTGTTCGGGCCTTCGAACCATGCTCAACCTACCTAATCTGTGATTGAGACTTAAAAAACAGAACCTTTTTTAAATGAGTTTTTTATACATCATTATACAAATATGTACAAGCAATTCTGAAGGCCGAAGAAGTCACTCCAAATCTGGAGGCTTTGAGGCTCTGTACATAATATTAGGTCTTTTTGTTTTCCAGATGCTGTTTTGCTATGTAGTTCAGGCTGGTCCTACACTCACCGTGTAGCCCAGGCTGGCCTTGAACTAGCAACAATCTTCCTGCCTCAGCCTCCCAAGTGTTAGGATTACAAGTGTGTGCCACCACGCCTGACTGTATTGGGTTTCAACCAGTAATTAAACCCGAGGTAACAACATTTGGAAGCTTGGCCTTCGCATCATATGGAGGGCAGGTGGAGCAAGGTGATTTTGGCCAAGTGTGAAAGCTTCACACACTCTTAAGGAAAATAACATTGAGAGGAAGATATGATTAGAAACTTCTAGAATTCTACTAACCCTGAGTTTCTCAGCTTAGTGCAGCTGCTGACAATCTCAGGGTGCCCTGTCATCTTGTCAGAGTTTGATAGAGAAGGATGACCCACAGGAGCAGCCTTGCTGCGCTTGAGGATGTTCAACACCTGGAACGAGCTTCGGATCAGCTCTCGGCTGAAGTCCACACCTGGGCGCCTTGCACGAAGGCCAGGCTGTCAGGCTATCAACCACCACTCTCGCCCCACCCTGTTCAAATACCCTGTCGTCCGGGTGGATAACGGTATCCAGGGAAAATTTGTACTGGAACCCGGAGCATCCACCTCCCTCCACCTGCAGCCAGAGGAACTCTGGCCCTTCGCTGATTTCCAGAAGCCTCAGGACGCAGCTGTCCGCGAGGCGGATCTGCCCCTCGCCAGCCTCGGGACTGGAGGACGTCGCTCCCCGACGCGCCTGCCGCCCCGCTGACGCCTGGAGGACCCTGCCCCTCCGCCAGGGAACGAGCGCTCTCAGCACCGAGGCCGTTAGGACGGAGCCCGCACGGCCGCCATCGTGCCCCACAACCCCCCTGATTTGTTTTTTTAATACAGGCTCTCATTATATAGTTTAGGCTGTCCTTGAACTCACGTGATCCATCCTCCTGCCTCAGCCTCCTAAGTTTTTCCTCTCTTAAATGTAATTTTAGGGGCCAGGGAGATAACTCAGTGACAAATACATAAATAAATGAATCAGTCAATTTTATTTCGAATGTTCAGAGCCCCTGCTCACCCTGGAGGTCTGTGGCTTGCCTTCTGTAAAATGAGCTTTTGATTTATCCTTCCTTCCGAGATGGCAGGGCATGCGTAGGTGTGTTGTGCTCATTCATTATAAACAAAGCACGTCGTGTGCCAGCAGTCGGGGGATTGGGGGGAAAATCACTTCACTGATTTTTTGAGGGGAAAGCACACTTCTGCAGAGGACGGACGGATGGAGACGCCTCAGCCAGGGCCCTGAAGGCCACGCGCTGCGGCGCTGGGTGTGTGTGGGGGTGATGCCCCCCAGCTCTTTCTCAGGCTCACACAGGAATTCGGGTCAGCTATTTTTGCATGCCGGGCAGGTCTCCCACCACTAAGCTATTTTCTCAGCTGTCCTTCCATCCCCCACTTTCTGGGGACACTGAAGAATGAACCCAGGCCCCAGGGTTTTGCACTTAGCTGCATTCCCGGCCCTTATTAATTTTGAGACAAGGTTTAAGTCATTCAGTGGCCTGGGCTGGATTTAAATTTGCGGTCCTCCTGCCTCAGCCTCCCTGACTGCTGGGTTTACAGGCGTGCGCCAAGCTGCCTAGCTAGGTCTTGCGCTTTGAGCAGGGATTACCCCGCTGCGGTTTTTGTTTTGGTCCGAGGTGGGCACCTTTGCGAAGCTGGCTGCAGCCGCGGCCGGGTGGATGGCGTGGGAGAGGCGGGTCCCGGGTCACTTGGGGCCGCTGCCGGCTCGCGGGCCCCGCAGGCTGCAGCTTCCGGCGACCGGCGGAGTCGCCGCCAGGTGGCGCCGGCGAGGGCGGACGCCAAGCTGTGCCGCCCCCTTGCTGTGCGGGGCGTTTTCGGAGCGCGGGCCGGAAACGCGAGATGGCTCCCGGGTTTTCTGGAATCTTCCAGCTCCAAACTCCGAGTCCCTTGTTCGTTCCCTGGTGACTGGTGATGCCGGGCACAGGGACCCTGGCGCTGTGTTGGTGTTTAGTTCTGGTCGGGCCAGAACGGAACCCTATTTTATTTAAATTAAATTTTATGTTTCATCTCATTCTTCCCATCTAGAGATGAGCTCATTGCCTATCCAAGTAGTAACCAGGCACGACTCTGCTTAGCTTCCGAGATCAGACGACATCGGGCGCGTTCCTGTTACAGATCATCTCATTTTATTTTACCCTTGTGCCAAAGCTGGCCTCCAACTCCCGCGATCCTCCTGCCTCAGCCTCCCGGGTGCTGGGACTGAATTTAGAAATTCACCCAGGATTTTTATTCGGAGGCCGCTGGGGCGGAGGCGCGCGTCCCCGTTGTGGCCACACGGGGGCGCCCGTCACCAGCGCACCAGGCCCCGGGCGGCGCGGCACGTGAGGGCTCCGTAGCCATGGCGACCAGGACGCCGCTCCGTAGCGTTGCAGAGTCCCGGCGCCGCGGGTTTCCGTTGCTGACCTCTGCGCTAGGCCCTGGAAAGAAGGAAGGCGGGAGGAGGGAGGGAGGGAGGGAAGGAGAAGCGTCTCACCAGCCTGGTGGGCTAGCGATCCCTGCAGCCGGGCACGGTGACCCACGGCTGTGCATTGCAGATACTCAGGAGGCCGAGGCAGGAACATCGCGAGTTGGAGGCCACTCCGGAACACTTTGAGGGATCTTGTTCAAATAAAAAGGGGTCGGGAGCTGGCTGTTCAGTGGTAGAGCATTTAGTGCCCAGCATGCCTGGACACCGGATTCAACCTCCTGTACCCCTCACCCCCCGAAAAAAAAAAAAAACGGAAAATGATTTATTTCAGGTAGTGCGGATTGAACTCAGCCTTTCCACTGGGTTACAGCCCGGCTCTTTCATTTTATTTTATTTCAAGGGTGGGGGAGAGCATAGCTCAGCGGCAGTGCCTGGCAAGAGTAAGGTCCTGAGTTCGATTCCTGATACAAAAATTTTTCTGTATTTTCTTTTCCACTTATATATTTGGTACAGGGTCTCACTATGCAGCTCAGACTTGTAGTGATCCTCCTGTTTTCAGCTTCTCTAGAAATTTTCTATATTTTTAAAACAGGGTTTCACTAAGTCACCCAGGCTGGGGTCAAACTTGCAACTCTCCTGCTTCATCAGCCTCCTGCATCGCGGGGTCACGGGCGGGCAGCGTTGGGCGTGGTTCTGATTCCCTATTTTCCTAGTCACCTCGCTTCTCACTGGAACAGAAATGCTCGACCATGCCCTGTGATGATCCCGGCCTCAGGCACGGGGTTCTGGGGGGCTGGGGGATGGTGGAGCCCGGCCGGCTCCGAGGCGCTCATTTCCGAGGGGGGCGTGGTCTCCAGAGGGCTCGGGAGACGGGGACTCGCTGTGCAGCAGGCGACCTCGCGCTTGTGGTGATCCTCCTGCCTCAGCCTCCGCAGTGCCGGGATTACAGGGGTGTGCCACCACGTCCGGCCTCCGCTCCCAGGTTTTTCAAAAGTATGTTAGTCACGCTCTACCACTAGGGAATATCTCTAGCCCCTTTTGCTTTTTTTTACATAGTCTCAAAGTCACCAAGCCTGGGCTCAAACTTGTGATCCTCTTGCCTTGCCCTTCCTAATGGCTGGAATTTTCCACATGTGCACTGTGTCCCAAGAGGATTTGTGTGTGTGTGTGTGTGTGTGTGTGTGTGTGTGTGTAATAAATTTTATTTATTTATTTTTTTCCCTGGTACTGGTAATTGAATGCAGGGCATTTGCACCAAGATGCAGCCCAGGCCTTAAAAGAAAAGAAACAGGATTTTGCTAAATCCTGAGCTTGCCCAGGATAACCTGCAGCTGTGGCCCTCCGACCTCACTCCTGAGTGCTGGGATTACGACCTGGGCCAGGTTTCTGTGTCTTGTTTGTTGTGGAGGTGACCGCCTGAATCACACAGCTGTCAGAGTTTGCAGTGGGACAGACTTGAATTGTATTCAAAGTATACATCCATGAACTGTTTTTATTTACTTTATTTATTTATTTATTTATTTATTTATTTTTTGGTATTGAGGGTTTGAACTCAGGACCTTGCGCTTGCCAGGAAGGCACTTAAGTCACTGAGCTCGCTCCCCGGCCCCTCTTCCTTTTTTTGGAGACAGAGTCTTGCTATGTAGCTCACTCTGGCCTTGAATTCTCACCTGCTCTCCCAGTTTTAAAGTGATTATTTTGTTTTTGTACTTGAACTCAGAGCAGTGCTCCTGCCTCAGCCTCCCGAGCGCTGTAGCTAGGCAGTTACTGTATGACTCTTCTCCTCTTTCTCGGCCTCTTTCTCCTCCCGCTGAGCTATCTCCTGGTCCCATGACCCTTTTTTTTGTGCATCAAAGCATTAGTTTCTGTTTTTTTTTTTTTTTTATGGACCGGGGATTGAACTCAGGCCCTTGTACTTGCCAGGGATGTGCTTATTCCACTGAGCATCTCCCCAGCCTCTTAGTTTCTGTCTTGAGATTGCACTTTGTAATCAAATTCATTATGTAACCAGGCTGGGCTCAAACTTGTGATCCTCCTGCCTTGACCTCCTTAATAGCTGGAATTATCTGCAGGCGCCACTGAGTCCCAAGAGGATTAAATATATATATATATATATATATATATATATATATATATATATATATTTACCTGGTTACATAATGGCATATGAGAAATCTTTTCCCCAGTTATCCACATTCTCTGTGGCTGTAATTTTTGCAGATTGAGACGTCTTTCCAATGATGAAGGAAAGATGTATTTGGATGCAAGCACTGTGCACTCAGAGCCGCTTTCTAGCAGCCAGTGTCCTTTTACTTTTTTTTATTTTATGTGTTCAGCACAGGGTCTCACTGCTAGATCTCACTACTAGATCCGACTCGGGGTGGGCCTCCTGTTCTCAGCCTGCCAAGCGCTGGGCTCACAGGCGCTGGCCGCTGGGCCCAGTCGCAATCGCCGTCTCATCGCGGCCCGGGGGTGCGCCGGCGCGACACGCCGGGGTCAAACCCGGCCGCTGTGCTCCGCCACGCAGGCGCGTTAGTCCGCTGAGCTCGCTGGCCAGCCCTTCACGCTTTTTTTTTAAAGACAGGGTCTCACCTTGCAGTTCAGGCTGGCCTTGAGCTCACTCTGTAGCCCGGGCTGGCCTCGAACTCACGATAATGCTCCTGCCTCGGCCTCCGGAGTGCTGGGGTCACAGGCGCGCACCACCACGGACAGCCACACGTTCCTAATCCGTTTATCTTGTGACGTCCGTGTGGGCCGCTTCCAGGCGTCGCCTGCGGTGAGTTGTGCTGCTAGGAACGTGGGTGTGCGTGGCTCACTGTGCTCTGACGTCTTTAGTTCTTTCAGGAAGGTTCCAGCGACAGCGAGCGCCTCTTCATATACTCATGGGCCACTTGCGCCTCTTCTGTGACGTGTGTCCCTATCTCATTTGGCCACTTTTCGATTGGGCCTTTTTCTTCGGAGGAATCTAGTGTTTCTTTTTTTTTAAATTTTATTTTTTAAAAATTAATGTTTATTGGGGCTGGTGAGATGGTTCAGTGGGCTAAAGCACCTACTTATACATTCTGCTAATGAATAGAATGATTTGTTCTAATGGTGTTTGTAAATAGGATCACAAGTTCGCATCTTGTACAGCAATTAACCACTAAGAAGAATATATGCAGTGTAGTATTTGTTGAAAAATAAAAGAAAAATAACAAACAAAAAAAAAAATATTTCTGACACTTTTGCCTTATAAACATGCAAATGTAAAACATGTCAAAATGTAAACATGTCAATATGCATCTTCCTAGCTATCCATGGGGTAACCAGGATCTCAACTTGTGTCCACAATTAAAAAAAAAAAAAATAAATAAATAAAGCACCTACTTAGAACAAGCTAAGCTAAGCAAAGCCCACGGACCGTGGTTCAATCCCCAGCGCCACACGCCAGCCAGCCCCGCCCCCTGGTGGGCTGAGCTGGCCACACACACAAAATAAACAAATAAATATATTTTTTTTAATTTTATTTATTTATTTGTGTGTGTGTGTGTGTGTGTGTGGCCAGCTCAGCCCACCAGGGGGCGGGCTGGCTGACATGTGGTGCTGGGGGATTGAACAGCAGTCCCTGGGCTTTGCTAAAGCTTGTTCTAAGTAGGTGCTTTAGACCACTGAGCCATCTCACCAGCCCCAAAATAAATATTTTTAAAAAATTAATGTTTATTTAAGTTGCTTGGTTTCCTTTATTTATTTTTTATGGTCAGCTCAACCCACCCTGGGGGCGGGGCTGGCATGGCATGTGGTGCTGTGGATCGAACCGAGGTCCCTGCGTGCTTGCCTAAGCTTGCCTAAGCAGGCGCTTTAGATCACTGAGCTATCTCGCCAGCCCGAGTCTAGTGTTTCTTTTTGAATTCTTTATCTATTCTAGATATAAGTCCTCTGTCTAACAAAAAGCTGGCAGATTTTTCCCCCACTATGTAGGCTTGCTTTTCTCTTGTTTCTTTTAATGTGAAGAGGCTTTTAAATGTGGTACGATCCCATGTAGTGAGCCATGGTGCTGTTTCCAATGCAATTGGGATTCTGGTAAAAACCCGCCCTGGCCTATACTTCTTACCATAAGAGTTCCACCTATTTTATCTCCCAGCAGGTTAATGTTTGTGTCTCAACATTTAGTTCTTCGGCTCGCCTTAGTTTTAGCGCGGTTCACAGGGAGGGCTGTGTCTAGTCCGTCTTGTGAGAGGGAATTTTGTTGTTATTGTTGGTTCTTTCCGCGCCGAGGCCTTGCTGTGCAGCTCAGGCTGCCCTGAGCTCACCGTGTAGCCCGGGCTGGCCTCGGACTTGCAGCAGTCCTCCTGCCTCAGCCTCCCACGTGTTGGCATTACAGACGTGCACCAGATTTTTTTTTATTTTTTATTTTTTAAGTGCATGTTTTGGCCCCTTTGCCAAAGATCGAACAGCTCATTGTGCCCGCCTGGCCTTGTTTTATACCTGTTCCATCGACCCACGTGTCTGCTTTTGTGTCGGTACCACGCGGTCAGTAATCACTGTAGCTCTGAGTTGTGACTTCACCTCCGGGATTATGACGCTTCGTGTGACCTGGGATTGCGTGTGCCACTCTTGGTGTCTCCTGGTTCCACGTGAATTGCATGATGGTTTTCTCCATTTCTGTGAAGAATGCTGAGATAGCCTGACATCTGTGTGCCTGCTGGGCATCGCGTTTCAGACTCCCTTATGCTAACATGTTTTAGAAGTGGAGAGCCAGGGAGATAGCTCAGCAGCATAAGTCCCTGCCTGGCAAGTGCAAGGACCCCAGTTTGATCCCTGGTACCAGGGGAAAAAAGTGGAGTTATGGGGTCACAGGCAGAGGGTATGAAAATTTCCAGAGGATATGAGCACTTCCCAGGAAGTGTTAGGATAAGTTCAATGATGATGCTCGGAGCCGTGTGGAAATAGGCGTGCTGCGCTGTAGATCCCCCAGAGGCGGTAGGACCTTTCGGATGCTGGGGATTGAACCCCGGCCTTTGCTCTGAGCCACGTCCCAGAGCGCCTTAGTGAGTTGCTGTTACGCTGCGGCTCAAACTTGGGACCCTCTTGCCTCAGCCTCCCAGAGTGCTGGGACTGGAGGTGGAGCGTTTGCCCCAAGCTCCAGCCGATTGCGTTCGAGCCCAGGCCTGCGCATGTGCAGGGGAGGGTCCCTGGACGCAGCTGTCACCGACGGCTGCTCTTATTCCTCTACCCCCCCCCCCTGGCACCTGCCACGATTTGGGGGTGCGGGATGCGCAGGTGACACTTGCCCGGGATGTGCTTATTCTACTGAGCCATCTCCCTGGCACCATGGTAGCACTTTGAGAACGGATTTGTGTCTCCCTAGCAGAAAGCGCCTCTTTTATTTTCCCTTATTATTACTATATAT
>NW_004524653.1:4545851-4566381 GCF_000260255.1 Octodon degus
TATATATATATATTTTTTTTTTTATTTTTATTTTTTATTTTTTTATTTTTTTGAGACAGGGTCTTGGTGCATTCTCCAGGCAGACTTTGAACTCATTATGTAGCCCTGGCTGGCCTTGAACGCATAGTGATCCTCCTGCCTCAGCCTCCCAAGTGCTGGGATTGCAGGAGTGCACCACCATGTCCAGCCAGAAAGTTTCTCTTTAAATTTATTTTAATTTTTTTGTGGTATTACAGATTAAACCAAGAGCTTCTGCATGGTATTTCCAGCCCTTTTAACCAGTATTAAGGGGCCGGGGAGATGGCTCAGAGCTTGGGTTCAATCCACAGTTCTGCCAACAAAACAAAACAAATATTAAGGCCATATTAAAAAAAAAAAATTCAGGGACCAGGGGTTCGATCCCTGGGCCTGCCGTGCTGACCCTGACCCCAGGGTGTGCTGAGACGTAATTGAGACTAGGTGAGATGGCGCACCCCTGTAATCCCAGCTCTTGGGAGGCTATAAACAGGCGGATCACTACGAGTCTTATCTAGTAGTAAGACCCTGAACAGCCTGTAGACCCTCCCCTAAAATTTAAAATAAAAACAAAAACAAAAACAATAAATTATTTTTCGCTTTTTGAGACAGGGTCTCACTATGCAGTTCAGGCTGCCTTGAGCTCACTTTGTGGCCAGGCTGGTCTCAAACTCACAACAATTCTCCTGCCTCAGCCTCCCGAGTGCTGGGATTATAGGTCTACTCTGCTAATGCTTGAGATATATCTATATATATCTATATAGATATATATATCTTTATATATGTAAAATATTTATATTTATATATATTTTATATATATATGCAGAAAAACTAAATGTAGAGGGAAGGGGACTTATTTCTTAGGGCTTATGCATTTCAAGGCAAGGATCAGCGTGTGGCACTCCCCTTTCCTCTGCTCTCTCTCTTTCGCCCTCTGCTGGGATTTGAACCCATGTCCCTATTCATGCTGTCATTGAGCTACATCCTGAGTCTTGTTTTCTTTGGAGACGAGGGTCCCTAAGTTGCCCTGGCTGGCCTTGAACTTGGGATCCTCCGGCCTAGTCTCCCGAGTAGCTGCGGTCAGAGGTGCCTCACACCATGCCCAGCTAATTTTTACAAAAACCATCCTACTTTCCAGACACTCTCGGTCTTTCTGAGCGTACAACGTTGAGTTTTTCATCCTCCTTTCGCACCTGTCTGATGCCAGACACGTTTCTGCGGCGGCGAGCTTGCTCAGCTCTGACTCTCACCCCGGGCTGTGCAGGGCTTGGAGGTTCCTGTGGGAAAGCGGAAGGAAGAACGGGAAGGCCGATCAGAGGGGAGCGAGACACTCAGGAGGCTGAGGCGGGAGGGTTGTTTCGAGTTCAAGACCAGCCTGGGCTACAAAGTGAGCTCTTGGTAGCCCGAGCTGTGTAGTGAGACCCTGTCTCAGAAACACAAAAACAAAAAATACCCCTCCCCCCACCAAAAAACCCCCCAAACGCAGAAAAACAACAGCAACGGAAGGGAATGAATGAGAGGGCCCCAGGAAGTGAGAGCTGGGTGGGCTGAGGGCCGGTGTTAACACTTTATTATTATTCATTTGTTGTTGCTTTGAGATGAGGTCTTCCTATGTATCAGGAGCCGCCAAGCCACATGCACACGTGTCCCCGAGTCATGTGGCCAGAGGAGAGTGCAGCTGACTCTGTTCACCCCAGCAGGACTCACTGGTCCAAAAGGGCAGCCGTTGTTCCTCACCTCTCATCACAGTCCTACAGAGCTGCCGATTTTGTGAGTCCAGAAATGCAGACTATGTTTGTGTATGTGTGTTCATTAAAACATAAGCGCCATAAAATTTATCATTTTAGGTCTACAGTTTAGTGGTACACAGTACATTATTCATTGGAAAAGTCCGGGCTGGAGAGATGGCTCAGTGGTCTAAAGCACCTACTTAGAACAAGCTTAGCAAAGCATCAGGGACCGTGGTTCAATCCCCCAGCACCACATGCCAGCCCCGCCCCCCTGGTGGGCTGAGCTGGCCACACACACACCTCTCTCTCTCTCTCTCTCTCTCTCTCTCTCTCTCTCTCTCTCTCTCTCTCCAAAAGGAAAAGTCCTCAAATTCAGAGAGGCGGGAGAGCCGGGAGGGAGCTGGGTCAGGGCCCTGGTGTGGGAAGACCGGAGCCCTCAGCCACGATGGCGGAAGGATGCACATGCACCTCTAGGGCTGCCCGAGCACAGGGCTTGTGCGGAACCAATGTGTTTTCCCTGTAGGCTGGCCATGCTTTGTTCTTGCTTAGTAGTTGCTCAATTAATGTTCAGGGGAAGGAAAGAAAAGAAGAGAAAGGGGGTTTTCTCAGTGGAGCTTTAGGAAGCTCTTGGGCGGGGCCTGCGGAAAGGTGCCTTCCTCAGGGCTCCCGGGGCACAGGAGCGGGGGACCCTCCCTTGTTTCCTGTTCCTACTGAGTCTCAGGCTGCCCTAAAGCTAAGAGGCCTACAGCTGGAGCTGGCTCTCCGCACTTTATACACCTGCTGCCTGCTCTGATCCCTGGGGTTTGTGGCTCAGGAACTCGGGTGCTTCTCTGCTGCTCCTGGGTGGGTGGGGGCTGCACTGAGGTCGCTGCGGGTGGTGGGCGGCGGCTCCGCGGGGCTCACGCTGCTCTGTGCGCCCTCGGCTCGGTGACCTGGGGCTCGGCACGCCCGGGGCTGTGTCCCTGGGACCTCTCCCACTTGCCAGGGTCAGAGGAGCCCCAGAGACAGTGTCCCCGGGGCCCAGGCAGAGGAGGCGGCCAGCCAGGCCTCCCTGAACACCTCCACTGCGGTCGCTGGCCCGGTCACCTGCTAGGGCTGGCCCAGGTTCGAGGACAGTGAGACCAGATCCCGCCTGGGCCCGGGAGGAGCAGCCAGCGCTCACGGCGGCCACCGACCTTCCCACACTCCTTGCTGCTCCGAGGCAGCGATCTCCGTGACGACAGCAGAGCCGTGGAGCCCTCGAGGGGTCAGCTCCATTTTCTCCCTTTCCGGGGGGATCTGAGCTCTCGCAGAGACTCCCAGTCGCTGCGCGGTGCCCTTCCGTGTGACGGAGGCACGCCACATTCCCCAATCTGCAAACATAGAGTTTCGCAGATTATTCCACGAATGCAGAGACATAAAAGCCGGCGTCCAGTTCCGGTCCTGCCTGCCCCAGTTCTTCCGCAGAGCTGGATGTGGGTCCTTCGTGGGTCTCCCCTGCACCACCTAGGTGGAAGGATTGGGAAAAAACGCAAAAAGCTTCATCTCTCCGTGCTTTTCTTCCTGTAACTGGCTTCCGTTTCACTTTCAACATTGTGTCTAGGAGGTTCCCACCAGCAACTGTAAGTTCACCCATGTTAGGAACAGCCTCACTGAAGCGCAGCCCGTGGGCCCCGCTGCCCTGCGGCCAGCTCCAGAGGTCGTTGCTAGCTTTTCACTTTTGGGGGTGGTGGTGGTGGTGGGTCTTTTTGAGACAGGGTCTCGCTGTGCAGCTCAGGCTGGCCTTGAGCTCACTTGTAGCTCTGGCTCGGCGCTCCTCTCCATGCTGCTTTCTGTTGCTGCTGCTGTTCTTTTTTTTTTTTTTTTTTTTTTAAATTTTATTTATTTATTTATGTGTGTGTGTGTGTGTGTGTGTGTGTGTGTGTGGCCAGCTCAGTCCACCAGGGGGCGGGGCATGTGGTGCTGGGGGAATCGAACCGCGGTCCCTGTGCTCTGCTAAACTTGCTCTAAGTAGGTGCTTTAGACCACCCAGCCATCTCACCAGCCCCAACTGCTGCTGTTCTTGCACGCGTGTGTTCGTTCGTTCTTTTTTTTTTTTTTTGGTGGAACCAGGGATTGAACTCAGGGCCTTGCGCTTTCCAGGGAAGCATTATTCCACTGAGCCATCTCCCTGGCCCCACGTTCTTTCTTTCTTTCTTTTTTTTGGGGGGGGCACTGGGAATGAAACTCGGGACCTTGTGCTCGCTAGGCAGACACTGCGGTGCTGCGCTGTGTCTCCGGCCCACGCCTGTGTTCTGTAACTTGGGACCTCACCCTGAAAGTGTCCTTGGGCCCCCTGAGCGGGCAGTGAGCACTCGGGCTGGGCGCTCCGTCCCCAGCGGTGGGGTGGGCGCAGAGGGCTGCCGAGAATCGCGTGCGCCTGTGCCCAGGGAGCCGGCGGCAAGAAGCTCTGCGTAGCCAGACCCTGCGCAGACCCACGCGGGAGCTTCCGAACCAGGTGTCTGGAGCCCTGCGTTTTGTACCTGCGGAGCGGAAGGTTACCCTGCAGGCGAGAGGGGACCACGCTGGTCAGGGCGGACATCTCAGAAGCAAACGCTCAGGACTGGGCTGTGGCTCAGCCGTAGGACACCTGCCTCGAACGCGCAAGCTCTGGGTGCCATCCGCCGCAAAGATCCAGAGCAAGAAACCAGCACTCGTGCTGAATAAAAGAGTAAGTTGCAGAGTGACCGGTACAGAGTAACACCTGCGTGGCGTGAAGTTTGCAGAACAAGGAAAGCAGGCCGGATGTGACGACACACACCTGTAGCCCCAGCCCTTGGGAGGCTGGGGCAGGACAGTTGCTTTGGGGCCTGCCTGTCCACGAAGTGAGTTCAAGGCCAGCCAGCACTGCACAGTGAAACCCTGTCTCGAGAAACAGAAGCAGAAACAAAGAATGAAATGTCATTGTAGATCACATAGAGAAAAAAATATAAAGGTACAGAGTCACCAGAGTGCTTGCTCTAGGCTGAGAAGGCGAAAATATCACCAAAGAAGGGTCTGTTTTAAAAATAGATGTACTTATTCATTAAAGGAAAACAGCTGCTTAAGTTCACAGTCCATTATGAGTACATAAGACACTGCTGCTATAATTTTATAGTTAAAATTCTTTCTATTAGTTTTTTTTTTTTTTTTTGTTCCTCGAACGCCTTCAGGGCACTTTTGGCCAGCAGGAGAGTTGTGAGGTTCGAACTCCAGCAACCTGAGGCTGCCAGCTTTGTGGAAGCAGCCACTTAAAGGACTGAGCTAGGGCCAGGCCCCCTCTATTAGTTATTTTTATTTTTAATTTTTTAAATTAATTAATTAATTATTTTTGTGGACCCAGGGATTTTTTAAAAAAATTCTTTTATTTATTTATATGTGTGTGTGTGTGTGTGTGTGTGTGTGTGTGTGTGGCCAGCTCAGCCCACCAGGGGGCGGGGCGGGCTGGCATGTGGTGCTGGGGGATTGAACCACGGTCCCTGTGATTTGCTAAGCTTGTTCTAAGTAGGTGCTTTAGACCACTGAGCCATCTCACCAGCCCCGATTTTTTTTTTTAATGAGCAGAATATATTTATTGAAAGAAAGAAAGCTCCTGTCCAAGAGAGGGACAGGAGGGGGGGCCCGAGTGGGTAGTTCCCCAGAACCAGGGATTGAACTCATATATATATATTTTTAAAAAAACAAAAGGTTCCTTTTATTTTTAACAGATAAAACTTAAATCATTTAACATCAGATAAAAAAACCACGTCCGGTTCCGTGTAACCCAGGGGCAGCGCTGTGTCTTCCAAGGCACTGCGCCTGGTTAGTCTCCGTGCTTGGTCCCACTCAGCCGCTGCGTTACTTTCCCAGGAATTTTCTTTTCAATGTGCTGATTGTCTGCAGGCAAAAATACACTAGGTTTCGGCAGTGTGCATTTTATTCATTTTTATACGCTGTCACTCAACTTTGCTATAGAATCTCTACTGACTTCACTCACGTGCTGCAGTCCCCACGCTCCCTTGAACTGCCCTCTGCCTGTAAGTTCTGTTTACAATTAAGAATTTGTACATGACACAGATCAGCTTGGCCCTTGGGCTGTGATGACATCAAATAGTCCTGAGACTGGGCGTGGTGGCGTGGGTCTGTAGTCTGTAATCCCAGCTCTTGGGAGGCTGTAAACAGGCAGATCACTACGAGTCCGATCTAGTAGTGAGACCCTGAACATCCTGCAGACCCTCCTCCCCCCCAAAAAAAAAGATTATTAAAAATTATAAAGTGATGACACATTAGAGCGGGTGCGGTGGTATACTGGGGAGGCTGAAAACAGGGCCACTGTGAGTCCCAGCTACATAGTGAGACCCTGTACCAAATGTATATATTAAAAAAAAAAGATGAAACATTTTTCTTCAGCTTTTGGGCAACAGCTATATGCTAACTTACCTACCCAGAAGAAGTGTCTTAGATACACACATACAATACCCAAGGCTCTTGCAGTAGGGATGAGGTATGCTATCCTTCTTAGCACAGTAAAAGACAGCGTAAGCTGAAAACTAAAGAGTATTTAAAATAAAAACAGAAAACTACACATACTAATCATACAACAGATTGACTCATAACTGAACTTTTCAAAATCGACTTGCAGTGTAGCTTATTTTAAGTGAGTCAGGAAAAAAAAAATATCTAAAACGTGTATATGTGTTGCGATAAAAGATATACCAAAACATGTCATCTACATACCTTCAATAAGGTGATACGATATATAGTCTTTTTTTGAGACAGGGTATCACTAAGCAGTTCAGGCTGGCCTTGAGCTCACTTTGTAGTCCAGGCTGGTCTTCAACTCACAACGATCCTCCTGCCTCAGCCTCCCGAGTGCCGGGATTACAGGTGTGTGCCACCACGTCCAGCTAAATGTGTGACTGCTTCTTACATTGCTTTCTCACAGAAAGTTCATAATTGAACTCACATTTTTTAAATTTTAATTTTTTTTTTTTGCAGAACTGGGAATTGAACTCAGACCCTTGTGCTTGCCAGGGAAATGCTTATTCTACTGAGCCATCTCCCTGGCCCCAACTTTTATTTTTTAAATACTCTTCTTTTCTTTCTTTTTCCATTTTTCTTTTTTTTTTTTTTTATGAGCAGAATATATTTATGGAGAGAAAGAAAGCTCCTGTCCCGAGAGAGGGACAGGAGGGGGGACCCGAGCGGGTAGTTCCCCCCTCCATTTTTCTTTCTTTATCACAGCTATGCATGCCAGTAGCTGAAACACTCAAATCATTCTATGAGATTTCTTTACTATATAAAATTTTTTCTTTCTTTTTTTCATTTATGTATTTGGTACAGGGTCTCACTATGCAGATTGGGTTTGTTGTGAGCCTTTTGTTTTCAGCCGCCCAAGCACTCAGGCACAGTCCACCACGCCCAGTCTCATTCTCTGTCTCAGCGTGTTCTGGCCGGCATGACACGCGGGGGATTGAACCCTGGTCCTCTAGCTCTTGCCTGAGTAGGCACTTCAGTCCACTGAGCTATCTGGCCTGCCCTATAATGCTCCTTTTGAAATGTATTTATTATTATTATTATTATTTTTTGTAGTACTGGGGATTGAACTCAGGACCCCGCGCTTGCCAGGCAAGCGCTTATTGTACTGAGCTATCTCCCTGGGCCTATAATCCTCCTTTAGAAGAGCTCTGTGTTGCAGCTGAGAGATCTTGAACCCTTCTTCAAGTTGAATTCCTCCGTCTGGAATTGCACAGAGCTGTTTTGCTTGGCTCACTGGTCCGCATCCCTTTTCTTCCTGGCTTCCTACCCACTGGCCTCGAGTTCAGACTTCCCTCCCCGCTCTGTGGGCCCTGACTCAGGTGAGTTCACTTAGTGTCTGTTGGGTGTGGTGGGGGGAAGAGTTTGGAAAACATGCTTGGCCTCACACCTTCAGCCTGGATAACAGGCAGCCAGCTCCCGGCTCCTCTCGCGTCCAGGTAAAAATGCCTCGAAGTCTCCGTTCTGAGCTTGGCAGGCCCAGGGCTCTCGGAGATTCCTGTTAATTCCTGTGCAGGAAAAAAGAATGCAGGGCTAGGCTCTCGCTCTCTCTGCAGCTCTGGTTCCTGAGTGCAATTCCTCTTCCTGTTCCCTGCCTTCCGGAACTCTGCCTCCTTCATTTTAAACTACAGACATCCACTTAGACCACTCATTTAATCGGCGTTGAAAGCATAATTGAAGAAAAGCTGCAAAAAAGGAGCAAAGCAGGCCTGGGAGAAAAGCTGTAGGAGCTACCAGCAGAAGTGCCGTAGGGGTGGAGCCACGTAGGGCTTTTGGAGCTCACAGCTCATTACAGGGTGCTTTGGATGGTCCACAGGGAACTGCAGGACTTAACGTTTGCCCTTCTGGGCTTTGGACTTGTTTTGGTCCCAGTTGTTTGTATCCTGCTGTGTACCCCTTTTGGAATGACAATGCTTATCTTGTGCCTGTGAATGTTGGAAGTGTGTAACTTAACATTTGTAGAGGGGCTCACAGCTAGGAGTTTGCCTAAGATCTTGGAGGCTTCAGACTTGGACTTTTCAGTGTTGCTGAAACTTTTAGGACTTCAATACAGTTTTCAATTTGTTTAAGCATGTGTGTGTACCTGGAAATTGGCTTTAAAAAATATATGTCTAGTTGCCAAGTTGACAAGGGGTGATTGTGTTAGTTGATACATTGTGTCAACTTGGCTGAATCAGCTCGGGCAGCGTGGGGGCCTCAACCCGCAGGTGGGCAGGGCCCAGGAATTGAGCAAGGCTGCCTGCTGCCCTGCCCCATTTCCTGCCTCCTGCTGCCCTGCCCTGCTTCGCTGGAGAAGTCTCAGTCTGCGGAGGAGCTTGATCTTTGCGGCTGCGCCACTTTGGAGGAGCTCCGATTTTCACTGTGGAGCTCCGATCTTCGCAGTCAGCGCAGAAGGAAGAGAGAGGCTTGATGGACGCCGTGCCGCTGCAGCTGCTGCTCCTCCTCTGCTCTTCATTGTTTTCTGCTGCATGAACTGCTGTCCTTTGCCTTGGAGCCCGCGGAATATGGACTGAACCCTCCAGTAACTGTGAGCTAAATAAACCTTTCCTTCCAAAAAAAAAAAAAGCAAGCATCATTAGCATCATTGGCCATTCCTTAGGACAAACAGAGGCAGATTCTGCACACCAGCACGTTAAACATCTTTGAGAGGGATCCGCAGACATCACTTAGAATGGTCACAGGAGACCGTGGGCTCCAGCTGCCTGCTTTTCTTCTGTCCCACCCCGGCACTGCCGCTTGCAGCCTCCTGAGAGTCCCACGCCCATCTTCAGGTTTTTGCGGGGCTGACGCTCCCTGGGGATGAGCATCAGCAGCATTGTCACCTTGCCATTAGAAAGAAGGACACTGGGACTGCAGCAAGTTAGTGTGTGTTGACCAGGGGCCAGTGCAGACAGCGTGTGCCAACTGGCGGATGAACTCAGGGCTGGCGCGGAAACCTGTGCTCACGACCACCCCAGAATGCAAAGGCAGTGGTGACGGCAGCCACCGCCGTGGGCTTGCAAGTCGTCTCTCCCTGCTAGGTCCTCCCCTCTGCTCGAGTCTGGTTACCGCCTACCCCATATTTCTACTCAGATATCCAATGGGCATGGGTGATGGTTTTTTAAAAAAATATTCCCAAATTCTTTGGTACGACTTCCTCCAGGGAGCAGGGCTCAATTCCCCTATTCTTGGATATGGTTTGAATTCGTGATTTCTTTCAGGTGGCAGAATATTGTGGCCACAACAGTGTGTGATTTTTAAGACCAGGCCACCGAAGACATTTGTGAGCTCTGCCGCTTCCTCGGGAGGCTCGCTGTGAGAAGCCAGCAGCCAGCAGGGCAGCGCGAGCCCTGCGTCTCCTCCCGGACTCCCGAGGAGAGCAGCTGCGGCCTCCCGTCCACAGCACCCGGAGCACCACGTGGGAAGCGGGCGCCCCGGCCCGGGGAGACCCCAGATGATGTAGCCCCGGACAGCTTGGCTTCAGGCTCTGGAGAGACCCGAGACCTCTGCCAGCGCTGCCCAGGGAAACCGCTCCTCATGGGAAACTGGGAGCTAATAAATATTTGTGTATTAAGCTGCTGAGTTTGGGGGAAAATTTATTATGCAGCATTAATTAATACAGCATCTTCAGTGCGGCATGTCAGAAGCTAAGCTCTTCATTTTCATGCTGCAAACATAATCTTCCTTTCGTCTTTCCTATTTAGAAAGAGCAATTTCATTTGCTCCTCCTCCACTTCCTCTTCCTTTCTCTTCCCCCTCCTCTCCCTCCTTCTCTTCCTCCTTCTCTTTTCCTCCTCCTCTCCCTCCTCCTTTCTCTCCTCCTCCTTCTCCTCATCCTCATCCTCGTCCTCCTCCTCTTCCTCCTCCTCTTCCTCCTTCTGCTTCTCCTCCTCCTTGTCCTTCTCTTCTTCCTCTTGCTCCTCCTCCTTCTCAGATTAAGATCCTAAAGTCCTCTTCAGGGCCTTCCTTTCTTTCACATCACAAATTTAGTATAAGGGCAATTTTACTTATTTATTTATTTATTTATTTGGGAAGGGTCTACAGGGTGCTCAGGGTCTCACTACTAGATTGGACTCAGTGATTCTCCTGTTTACAGCCTCCCAAGTTCTGGGATTACAGGTGTGTGCCAACCTGCCCAGTCTCGATTGCCGCCTCAGTGTGCCCTGGGGGCGGGGCCGGCACTGCAGGCCTGGGGATCAAATCCTGGCCCCTGTGCCTGCTTGTAAGTGCTTTAATCCGCTGAGCTACCTGGCTGGCCCTTAGGGGCAATTTTAAAAGGCAAAGCATGTATACAATCTGAAGAGAAACCACAGTATCACAAGGGCCATTTTAAAAGGTATCTACGATCTAACCGCATCCTCCCACTGTGGTTCACCCGTCCTTGCCTGGGTGGGTGGCAACAGCCTTCTCTGTCTGATCTGCTTGAGCCTCCTGCGAGTTCCAGGTGGGTAGCCCGGGAACCCCTCGCCAGCGTCAACTGGCCAATGTTCTGTTCATTGCAGTCGTGTTTCCTTCACCTGCAGAGAGCTTCTCCGCGCACTGCCTGGAGGAGCGTCTTAGTGAGGACTGGTGTGAGCCCTAAGTGTTCATTCCCCATAGCCTGTCTTTTGCTTATTTGTTTCCTCATGTCTAGAATGGCAGCTCTTTCAAGGGGGATAATTTTTGTCTTCTTTATGTACTGTTGGGTTTCTAGCACCTAGAATGATTCTTGACACACGGTCACATTTTTTGGGAGAGGGTGAGACAGGATTTCGCTCTGCAGCCCAGGTTGGCCTCAAACTCATTTTGATCCTCCTGCCTCAGCCTCCTAAGTGCTGGGGTTACAGGTGTGTGCTACCATGCTCAGAAATAAAGGCTCGCTGAACAACCCATTCTTGTCTTCTCAAGAGCTGTGCGGCTGTCCGGACTCCTGGGAAGGCGACGGTGAATCCGAATGCTCAGAGAACCAAACACAACTGTAGGCCCCTGGGCAGAGCCTGACAGGCTGAGGTGAGGCCAAGGGGAATCCTGTGGATCTTTACTTCACTTGGCTTCTACTCTTCTAGAGAAGTTTCTTATTTCTGCCTTAACAGACGCAAGGAAAATAGTAAAATATATTGAAGTTGGTTTGTATTTAAAAAAAAAAAAAAAAAAAACCTCCTTTGTAGTTAGGGCAGTAAATTATAGACACAAGATTCAATGTGGGCCGTAAATCGAATATTTCAGAGCGAGTAGACTGCTCCTTTGGGAATGAGAGTTTATTTCCTAAGCTTTTCTTCAGTACATCATGAGTCTTTCTCAGAAAACGAGCCCGTTGCCTGACAGCCAGAAGAGCCTGTGGGGAGGCAGGGGGTTTGACTGGGTGTGGCCAGCTCAGAAAATGGTTCTCTGCAGATATGCTATGACCAAATGTTTGCTGAGGTCCCCCAGCAGTGCTGCTTGATTTCAGAATATCAAAGAAAGGCAGTACATGTGAGCAAACCAGGAACACACACACACACACTCACACACTCTCACACACACACACTCTCACATGCACACACACACACTCACACACTCTCACACACACACACACACTCACACTCTCACATGCACACACACACACACACTCTCACATGCACACACACACACACACACTCTCACACGCACACACACACTCACATGCACACACACACTACCAAGTATGGGTATGTGTTTTCTCTCTGCTTTAAGCTGATAAGCTGGGAAATGTCACCGACGCAGGAAGCTTGGGCTTATCTGGGCTGATGTTAACAGTTCCTGGGAAGACGAGGGGGGAGGAAGAGGAGGATTGGGGCCCTGAGCATGTCACCCAGTGATTCAGATCCGCCCGAAGTTCATCGTAGAATTCATCTCCTCGTACCCTCTTGCCTTCTATCTTGGAGTCCCATGTAGCAATGAACTGACTGAAACTTGAGCTAACAGCTAATGAGGAACAGGAGTCATCCTTTATTAGCCAGTGAAGAACAGGACCATTCAGCCAATGAGGAAGGGAGACCTTCAGCCCAACAACCAATGAGAAAGGGAGGCCTTTAGCCTGATAACCAATGAGGAAGGGAGGCCCTTAGCCAACAGCCAATGAGAAACAGGAGTCATCCTTTACCAGCCACTGAAGAACAGGGCCATTGAGCCAATGAGGAAGGGAGGACTTTAGCCCAATAGCCAATGAGAAAGGGAGGCCCTTAGCCTGACAACCAATAAGGAAGGGAGGTGCTCACCACAACAGCCAATGAGGAAGGGAAGCTCTTAGCCTGACAACAAATAAGGAAGGGAGGAGCTCAGCCCAACAGCCCCAGGGAAATTAGATGTAGCCTAGGGAACCACTGATTTTCCCCCGGAAATGACTTCTGCTTTAGTCAAACTTTAAGATGACTCCAGCCCTGAGCAACAACTAAACCAGGGGTCCTTGACCCAGAGATGCTGGTGCTACACACATGATGCTGTAGGTAGCTACATTTGAGGATGAATTATTACTGTAGTATGTTGGTTGCTAAGGCCATAGGGTGCCACAAAGTGGCTGGCTTAGAGCCACAGGAACGCATTGCCTCAGCAGACACCAGAAAAGTCCTCAGTGGGATGTCAGTAGGTCCCTGTGCCCTGAGGGGGCAGGGAGCGGTGACCCCTGGCCTGCTGCAGCTTCCAGGGGCCCAGGGCATCCTTGGCTTGGCCATGGCCACGGCCATCTCCTCCCAGTGTCTTGCCATGAAGTCTTCCCAGCGCGCCTCCTGCACCGCAGCAGGGCCCGTGCTCATGGTCTCGTCTGTCCTTGGCTGCCTCGCTAAAGCCTCATCTATAAACACAAGCGCCGTCCTACATCCTGGGCATTAGATATCAACATGTCTTTTAGGGAATGACACAGTTCGGTCCAGAGCAAGCAGCAAGAGATGACTAACACAGAGACAACTCTCCAGGAGGTGTGTGAGCGCCACCATTAGAAAAAGGAGGAGAACAGCCGGCCACAGCGATGCATGCCATTGATCCCAGTACTCTGGAGGCTGAGGCAGGAGGATCGCCGTGAGTTCAAGGCCAGCCTGAGCTGCACACTGAGACCCTCTTTCTCTCTCTCTCAAAAAAGGAAAATAAATTTTAGACAATTATAAAGAACCCAGAAGGGGTAGCAAGTCCTTAGCTTGGTCCGCTGGGGGCCACTATGACAGAATATCTGAGGTGGTCATATTGGGCCATTCTGGAGGCTGGGAGTCCACGGTCAGGCTGTGGGTGTCTCCGTGCTGTATCTTCCTGTGGCAGAGGGCACATGTGACACAGGAGCAAAGGGAGAGTAAAGAAGGGAGGGGACGGGAAGGCTGGTGATGAGCTCACGCTTGAGATGCCAGACTTGATCTGCCTGAGAAGCAGTCAGCTCCTCAAGGTCCCATTTCTGAGCGCGGTTATGGTGATACTTAATGTCACTTGTGTGGGGGTGAACATCTCAACTATAAGGCTGAGTGACCCTGGGGTGACTGTCCTCCCGGGTGGCTCTGAGCACTTGAAATGGGGCCCTGTCCTGAGATGTGCTGAAGTGTAAAGTGGGCATTGCACTGTGAAGACTGAGGACTAAACAACCAAGAGCTATTAAAACTGTTAATTTTTTGTTGTTGTTGTTGTTGAGACAGGATTTCCCTATGCAGCTCAGACTAGCCTTGAACTCCCTTTATAGTCTAGGCTGGTCTCGAACTCACAGTGATCCTCCTGCCTCAGCCTCCAGAGTGTTGGGATCACAGGCATAAAAAAATGTTAAATTTTGATTGGATGTTGAAACAACATTTTGGACACATTGAGCTCATGAGCTTGACATCAAGTTCATTTTCTTCTGTTCTTATTTCTTTAGATGTAGCAACTATGACCCCCATGTGCATGAGCCTCACACATGGGTGGCTTGTACTGGGTGCCTGTGGGGTGTGGCCCAGCTAGGAGGAGGCTTTCTTCTGTCAGTCAGATTTATGGAGAAATCCTTCCTCTTCCTAGAGTTAAACAAAGCCCTGGGGCTCTAGAGAGATGCACTTCTGGTCTTGGTGCACTGTGATGAAAAGTGAGATGTTCTCTGCCCACAGTGCCTTTACTCCGGGCAGAGTGGGGAGCCACCACCACCTGCCACTCGAGGCTCTCAACTGCAGTCCCCAGGGCTGGGTACCCATTGTCCAAATGCAGAGAATTGCAGGTTTCAGCCCTGCACCTCTGCTGGTCTGCAGCCTCCTCTGGATCCCTGGGATCCCACTGTGTCCCCTGCAGGTTCTCAGTCCAAGGGCTGGGCCAGTGTTTCCATGCTTCCCTGTCCCAACCCTCAAGTGTCCCCCTTCTCTGGACAGTCAGGTCCTCTACTTGAAGCAGAGCCCTCTTTATCCTCCCCCAGGGGAAAGAGAAATGGCGCTCAGGCTTGCTCTCAGAGGGAGGGGGTAGAAAGATCGCCTGCTATTTTGGTACTGCAAACTGAAGAAGCCACATTAATATTTTAATGAATAATTCTTGCACAAATTCATTTGTTCAATAGATATATCTATTTCCATACTTTAGCACAAGCTCTTTCTTGTCAGTGGTCTCCACTTAGCCAGCCCATTGGGGTGTGACCCAGCTGCTGTGCTCTTGGTCATTCCCCAGGGATCAGGGGATCAGGAAAGGTGGTACCTTCACTGGAACCTAAAGCCAGGAGCTGATGGATGCTACAAGGGGAGCTGAGGAGATCCAGAAGTGCCGCCCCTTGCGTGAACAAATGTGTGCATGCAAGTGTGTGTGTGCATGGGCGTGTGTATGGGAGTGTCTTAGTTACTTTTTTACTCGTTGCCGGGACAAATACCAGGCACTCCAAGGTTTATTTGGCTCAGTTACTGGAGGGTTCAGTCCATATTCTGCTGGCTCCAAGCAAACGACAGCCGTTCATGCGGCAGAAAACAATGCAGAGCAGAGGAGGAGCAGCAGCTGCGGCAGCGGCCATCAGGCCTCTCTCTTCCTTCTAAGCTGACTCTGAAGACTGGCACTTCTCGGCGAAGATCGGAGCTCCTCCAAAGTGGCACCACTGAGAAGATCAAGCTCCTCCGAAGACTGGGACTTCTCCACTGAAGCTGGGCAGGGCCGGAAGCCTTCCTCAGTTCCTTTATATACACTTCTTGTGCTGTGGTGGCCCATGGCCCTAGGGTTGAACCAATCACATCCAGTGCTGGCCCAATAGTGCCTCAGGTTGGGCCCTGCCCGCCTGCAGGGCTGCGCCCCACTCCGAGAACTGCCAGGGCTGATTCAGCCAAGTCGACCCAATGTATCAACTAACACAGGCGGTAAAAAATCAAAGGCTCAGATATGCGGGGGTGTGGGCTATGAGCTCTCAGCTTGAGTCACTGTATACTCATCCCCCCTCATTCATTCCACAAATACTTCCTGGTCATCGCAGGTCCTGACCCTGACCCCACCACTGTCGCCATGTGAGCAGGAGCCTCAGCCAGGCCCTACTGGCCCTTGGGGCCTGCTTCTTCCCTGGGCACGGATGATCCCCGGGCACGGTGGGCGATGTTTGGCCGCAGCCTGGGCCTCTCCGTCCATTCCATGTACGCAGCAGCACCCTCCATGCCGGACAAGGAGGAAGGTCTCCAGACGCAGTCATTTCGAGTGAGGCAGACTCGCCCACCCCAAGTTATGGATTGGAGCAGACCGGGGTAGAAAACATTGCAGTGGATTAAGGGGAGCGAGGGGGAAGGGAGCCCCTCTTCCGCGGGCGTCAACAGCGCATGGGTGCGGAGCAGCACCAGCTTGCTCGCTTTGGGGCCAGGTTAGGCAGCGGCCCAGAAGGAGCCCCTCATCTAGAGGATGAGAAGGGGGTGCAGGAGGCTCTAGAGTAGGGCTTGGGGAGGGGGGCGGAGCGCGGTGAGGGCCCCTAGATATGTGGAGTGCGTGCCGGAGTAAGCTGATCTTTGTTCAGACCGAGGGGAGAGAAGGAGATGGTTGCTGATGGTGAGGTGGAGAAAAGCAGGGGGATTTACGCAGAGCTGCCTCATCTGCTGCAAATGCCGCCTGTCCGTGCGTGCGCGCAGCGACCACACTGCGGGGGCGTGCTGGCACGCAGGAGCTGCTCGTGGGCAGATCAGGCCTCCAGCATCTTTGTGCCTCTGCAGGTTGTTGCAGGCCCCATAGTGAAGAGGGGCCGAAGGTTCGAAGCCTGTGCTCTCCAACCTCGGCCTTGGGGTCGCCGTGTTGAACGCCTGCCCTGGGGGCCCAGCTTGGTGCAGCCTGGGCTAGCGCGAGTGAGTATGGGGCCGTGGAGACGGGCGCTTTCTTCCGTACTGAATCCTCGGATTTCTCAGGAGATCAACTGCTGTTCCCAGCGCTCTCCACCGAGGGGTGAGCGAGAGCTTCTCCGCAGCAGGCGGGAAGCACCCAGCTTGCTGAGACGGTGTGGATTCACGCACGCGAGACGCCTCGAGCGCTTGGACCATGTTTCATTATCCACACAATGAACGAGCAGGCCTGCCTGGGTGCATTTCTGTAAACGAGCAGACAAAGGTTCGCAGGGTTACAGGGAAGGGCACGTCAGTCACCCCAGTGCCCTGCGCCGCAGATGCTGGCCCTGGGAGCCTCTCAGGTGCCTCCTTGCTCCTGGTGCCTCTCCCCTCATGGGACTGCCATTATTTAAGCAAGGTGGGGCCCAGAAGAAGCTGCAGGCCACAGCTGCTTCTGGTGGTTCTGATGTGTACTGGGGTTAGACAGTGCTTCCCAGAATTCAATATGTGCCATTACCAACAGAGATCTTGTTCAGATGCATCACCTTGTCATAACTCCAGCACCGTGGGCGACAAGTTAGGGGGATGGCACGCTGGAGCCCCGACTGAGCAACTCTGGGATCCGTGCGATCTTGCCCAAAATTGAAAAAAAGGCCGAGGTAGCGGCTCAGTTCAGTACCCGGCAGCACGAGAGGAGAGCAGAAGGCCCATTCTGCTCAGTAGCTCTGGTAGATCCAGGCTCCTGCTTCTCACAAGCTGCTAGGTGGCAAGAGCTGAGGTTCCGGCTCATGGCTGGAATGGCAGAAGCTTGCAGCTGGTTCTAAGGTGGTCCGCAGCACAGCAGCAGAACCAGAGGAGCCCCAGGGCCGAGCAGGTTCGCTGGGCTCATTGGAGGCCTCTCACACCCTGTGGCCACAGCACCTGGCTGCGGTACCCAGCCCGGACCAGAGGCTGCCACGTGCGGTGTTTGAGAAGCCCTGGTTTATGTGGGAGCCACCGGCTTTCCCACCGGAGGCCCCTTGATCACCTTCCCAGAGCCCCTTCCCTCAGAGGCCCTCCTTGGCAGCCGCCCCTGTCACCCCAGCGTGGCAGTGCCGGGTTCAGCTGCTGTGACAGGAGGTTTCTCTTTCTATTGAGAGGGCTGACAGGCCTCCCGTCATGGCTTGATTGGCAGCCCCCTAATCAGCAGCAGGAGAATGGTGCGCCTCCAGAATGATGTTTGCTCTGTAAATATTTGACATTATCTACCCTGAAAACCTGAAAGAGAACTTCATTTTTCTTTCTTTTTCTGGGAATACAGCAAGTCACAGAACACCCATAAGTATAATTAGTCTGACAAGGGAGCTTCTGATTGGGGCTGGGGACTTCTGTGGGAGCGATCGCGGCGTCTTTGTCTATGCCTTTGCCAGGGATGAGGGCGGCTCACCTGGTGCTGCAGGGTGTCTCCCTTTGGCCACACTGCGGATGGACGGACGGACGGACAGACGGACGGACGGTCACCCAGCACAGCTGCTTCTCTGGAGCTCTGTGGCTGGGAGAAGGGAAGGCTTCAGGGCTGCTTGCAGCGGGGAGGTGCTGTGCTTCCTGTCCGGAATGTTCACCTCACACCGGCAGACAGCTAGAACTCCTCTGGGGCATGGGTTTTGGCCCAGACAGACTGAGGATTCAATTTTCTTTATAAGTTGCCAGGGGTGTGACATCGGGTGAGTCAGTGCACCCACTTCTCCGTACTGAGGGGTAAGGAGGGCACCTTGTGTCATAGGGCCTCGTACTTGACCTGTTTAGAAAACTGGCCACTGAGGGGCTCTTTCACGTTTCTCCTCCAATCCTCCCTTCCCACGCTATCATGTCACCACTGTGTCGCCAAAGCCTTTGACATTACCCTGGCCAAGATTCTGCAGTTCCCTGAGAATTGATGTGTGCTCACGTGCAGGAGAGCTCACCGTGCGGCGTGCGTGCTTAGGCAGAATGGAGGACAATGAGGTCCCTCAGGAGCCAGAGGCGGCTTCGTGGTGGTGCGGGGTGCGGTGCCAGCTGCTCTATGGCGGCCAGATGCGTGTAGCGTGACGCAGAGCATGCACCCCGTTCTTTTCCTGTCCAATCTGTTTCTTTTTTTTTTAAATTTTATTTATTTATTTATTTATTTATTTATGTGTGTGTGTGTGTGTGTGTGTGTGTGGCCAGCTCAGCCCACCAGGGGGCAGGGCTGGCTGGCATGTGGTGCTGGGGGATTGAACCGCGGTCCCTCTGTTTTGCCAAGCTTGTTCTAAGTAGGTGCTTTAGGCCACTGAGCCATCTCACCGGCCCCCCAATCTGTTTCTGTAGGTTGTGCACCAGTGGGTGAGCTGGGGACAGGTGGCTGGGGGTGGGGTCGCACCCTAGTGCAGGGCTGGGGGAGCCTCATGGTGTGACCTCCTGCTGTCCCAGCCTCTGTCCATCCCCGGTGTCCCTGCACTTTGGGTACAGTGTGTGGGGACGGGAGAACTCAAGGGGAGACGACCCAGGGCCTTTCTTCTTCATTGCAAGTCTTCTCCGCCCTCCCATCTGGCCCTGGCCACAGGACATGCGCTGGGTGTGGACCAAGGCAGGTGCCGCTGGGGGTCCTGTTCCCCGGTGTGGCTGCAAGAGGGGCAGGCGGCACCCAGATGTGACCCCAGATGGGAAGGAAAGCCCAGGGTCTGATCCAGGGCCAGGAGACTTCCTCCACCGAGGTCAGACTGGGCCCAACTAGAAACTGCAGGGCGAGCAGCCGTGGAAGAGGAATGGAGAGCACCGAGTGTCGCTGGGACTGGAAGCACTGCGGTGCATCTGGACTGTAGAAGGTGCTAGAATGCTGGAAACCAGAATGGACAGGATCTCAGGCTGCAGGGATCTGGGCATCGTGTCCTCAGCCACAGGGAGCCCTTAGACATCACGGGTCAAGGCATCTATGAAGGCCGAGGGACAGGAGGGTAAGCCTTCCACCCGGGAACACCTTGTGTGCACAGCAGTTCCTTGCGTCTCTCTGGGGACGGGAGGGGCCGGGATGGATGGGGAGACGCCAGGTCATAGTGCCCGCAGGAGGGTGGCCAGTTGGAACCCTACCTCAACATCAGTTTCCCCTTTGGGAAACCCTGTCTTTAAAAGCAGACTGGAGGGCTGGCCAAATAGCTCAGCCGATTAAAGCACCTGCAAACAGGCACAGGGGCCAGCGGTTCGATCCCTGGCCTGCCGTGCCGGCCCTGCCCCTGGGGCACACTGAGACAGCGATTGAACAGTGATATGCGTCTGTAATCCCAGCGCTTGGGAGGCTGAAAACGGGAGAATCACTATGAGTCGGATCTAGTAGTGAGACCTTGTAGACCCTGTCCTAAATACATTAGAAAAAGAAAAGAAAAAAAAAAATACACAGGTGACATTTGGCACATGATATATACCATCATAAGTGCTTAGTTTGAGTAAGGAAAGTAGATATTAATCAATGAGGATGGTGCAAGCTGTCACGGGGGCCACAGGACCGAGGCCTAGAGGGACTTCTGCTACTTCAGGGGCGACGCTGAGGAGTGTCCTGAGAAGGCTGTCACACTCACTCCCAAAACTGTTAGTGTGGCCGCTTTATTTTAATGTTCCCCTTTATTATTTTATTTTGGACAGGGTCTCGCTATGTACTCCAGGCTGGCCTTGAGCTCATAGTGATCCTCCTGCCTCAGCCTCCTGAGTGCTGGGGTCACAGGTGTGTGCCACCAGGCCTGGCCCACTGTGATGATTTCACATTCTGGAATCACTCTGAGTTTCTTTCATACATTATGTTCATGCTACATCGAGTAGTTTCTTTAAAAAAATAGTCTCACTCTCAAATAAAAATGTGAACATTATAAAAGCAGAGATAAGACAAAAAATGCAGAAGAGAGACAATGTTGGGAAGCTGCCCGCTACCTCACTCTGTTTTCTTGGATTTTGTTGTTAGTGTTCATTTTATGCCACCCTGGGCTTTGCCTTCTTCAGGGGACAGGTCCTGTTCTCTCTTCTGCATTCCAGCATGTACCCCTGGCACAGAGCACCTTATGTACATAGCACCCTGGGGCCCAGAGCACAGTAGGTACATAGCACCCTGGG
>NW_004524653.1:4567722-4569963 GCF_000260255.1 Octodon degus
AGCACCCTGGGGCCCAGAGCTCGGGAGGTACATAGTAGGTACACAGTAGTTCCTGAACACAGTTGAATATACCATACGGAAAAGGTAAAATATGATGTTTAAAAATAATAAGACCATATATGCTTATCATTAAATATTTTGGAAGTGAAGAAAAAGCATGTAAGGCTGGGCGTGCTGGTGTACTCCTGCAATTCCAGCACTGAGGAGGTTGAGGCAGGAGGATTGCTGTGAGTTTGAGGCCAGCCTGGACTATACAGAATTAGAGGCGAGGCAGAACTACATAGCCAGATCCTGTCTCCAAAACAAAACAAAAAACAAAAAACCAAAAGGCCCTCTCTTGCTGTTTGCCCCCACCACGAGAGGCTGCCCTCTGCCACGTGTTGCTGTGCCCTGGAGCCAGCTGAATGTGGCCTGAACCTCCAGCAACTGTGAGCTAGGTAATCCTTTCCTTCCCTCGAGTGTCGGGTATTTGTCCCAGCAAGGAGAGAAGAGTGACTGAGACGTGCTGCTATCGTGATTTGTGTCAGGTGTCAGCATTTTGTCCCGTCCTGCTTTTGCCTCTTCAGGGTGATTCCTGGCATTAGAAGGGACACGTTAGGTGTCGACTTTGTCATTGTATCACGTGCAGACCCTTCCAAGCGGCCACGGGCCACGTTCGGAGCCGTGTGCGGCTCCCGTGTTTCCTCTGTGTGATCTATTGCTTTTTTATTTTTTTACTTTTATTATATTAAAGTGATATTAATTCCTAAGTTTTAGATTTCAAAAATAAATAAAGTTTTCCATTTTTTATGTCTATGGAGATGAACATTTTTCTCTTTAGTTCTAGTAATAAGGTTAATGCTATTAATTGGTTTTTTTTTTTTTTTTTTTTTTTTTTTTTTGTATCTTCGGGACGGGTCTACAGGGTGTTCAGGGTCTCACTTCTAGATTGGACTTGCAGTGATCCGCCTGTCTACACCTTCCCAAGAGCTGGGATTACAGGCGCGCGCCACCACGCCCAGTCTCAATTGCTGTCTCATTGTGTCCTGGGGCAGGGCCAGCTCGGCAGGCCCGGGGATCGAACCGCCAGTCCCTGCCCCTGCTTGCAGGCGCTTTAATCCATGGAGCGACTTGGCCCAATTGATGTCTTAGTAGTGAACCCCTCACATGGTTCTACTTGGTCATAATGGATGTTGGATTCTGTTCCCTAATCATTTGTTTAAAATATTTGCATCAATATGTATGAGATCAATATACGGTTTTGTGTATGTGTTATGCAACCTTTTGTTTTAGAACTAGTGTTAAAGTGACCTAATAAAAATAAGGTGGACTCTTCTCCCCTTTTTCTCTGGAATAGTTTAGAATTTACATTATCTGGTCTTCAAACATTTGGTAGAGTTCTTTGTGAAACGAGCCGACGGTTTTACTTTTTCCATAGAAAATTTCTTTGTTTTGAGCTTTTTATGTATTTGTGATTTCTTCACCTTTTAAAAATTAAATGTTTATATTTGGTTGGTTCATTTTTTAAAAAAGAAGTATAGAATATAAACAGTATGTGGCTATGAGCTGCATTGTTTAGAGAAAGAACATGTATTCCTATTTCATTTATTTTTTTGTGGAACTGGGGATTGAACTCATGCCCTTGCGCTTGCCAGACAAGCACTTATTCTACTGAACTATCTCACCGGCCCCCGTTTTTCCATTTTAAAGAAAAGAAAGTTGCTGTGCTGGCCCTGCCCCTGGGGTGCGCTGAGCCAGCGGTTGAGACTGGGCGTGGCGGTTCGCGCCTGTAATCTCAGCACCTGGGAGGCTGTAAACAGGAGGATCACTACCAGTCGATCTAGTAGTGAGATCCTGAACACCCTGCAGACATACAAAAACCAAACCAAAACAAAAAAGAAACAAAGGAAATTTAGAGGCAAGAGTTAAGTAATTTAGGTGCTGATTTTATAAGCACAGGGCTTTCTGTGCCTGTGAATTATTCTGTCCCATCGGTGTACCAAAATTTATTTAATCTGTTGCCTGTTTTAAAACTCTAAGGATCTTCCCAGTTTCTGGCAGTTACAGCAAAGGTTATGAAGAGACACTTACTGAATAGAAATCAATGGACTCTTTCAGTTCTTTTCGAAGGAAAATGTTCTAAAAGAGCAATTAACCAGAGGGCCTGCACACTTTAGTGGTACTAATAAATACTGTTTAATCACTTGCTAGAATGTTCTAATTTACTTTTAATTTTTTTCTGCATATTCTGTAGGGATTTAA
>NW_004524653.1:4570903-4572633 GCF_000260255.1 Octodon degus
TGTGGTGCTGGGGGACTGAACCGCGGTCCCTGTGCTTTGCTTAGCTTAGCTTGTTCTAAGTAGGTGCTTTAGACCACTGAGCCATCTCACCAGCCCTGCCCTCAGGATTTATCCTGAGTATCCTAACCATTTTGAATACACAGATACAAATTAAATGTTTTCTTAGTCTTTATTTATTTGGTACAGGGTCTTGCTACGCAGATTGGACTTGTAGCAATCTTCCTGTCTTAGCCTCTTGCTATGCAGTTTGTAATCCCTACTGGGATTACAGGCTTGTGCCACCACGCCCAGTTTGGGTGGCTGGCATGCCCACGTTTCTGGGCCCCACATGACATGCATATGGGGGATTGAACCCAGGTCCTTGCACTGCCAGGCAGGCGCTTAGACCACTGAGCTATCTACCTCCCCAGCGCCCAATCTACTTTTGCTACCTCTGGCAGTTTCTCTGGTGAGCCTTCTCCAATATGGCAACATTTTGTTTTATTTTTGTCAGTTCGTAAGTGAAAAGGATTTCTTCTGGTTTTACTATATGCATCTTTGATTATTGCTGCCACTTGACATTTTCTTAAATGTTGATTAACCTTTCGAGTGTATTTGTGTGTTGTTGTGTCATGAACTTTGCCAGAATTTTTCTATTTGGGTATTTATTCATTTTTCTTAGAGCTGTATAACACTTTATATCATTTGTTACATCAACTACCATTAACCATATATGAGAATAAATATTTCCTATTTGTGACTTTTTATTGTATTTACTGGCCCCTACGTCTGCCTAAGCAGGTGCTTTAATCTGCTGAGCTACCTGGCCGCCCTTTTTTGACTTCTTTAGTTTCAGTTTTTAAGGTTTATTTTTTGCATTTAAACCAGAAATAATTCAAGTCTTGGAATGAAAAGACTGTAAGGCTGGGAATGACTTCCTCCCTAATGTCAGCCATCTGCTCACATTTTTCCTTTATTTTTTTATTATTATTTATGTATTTGGTACAGGGTCTCACTATGCAGCTTGGACTCGTAGTGATCTGTAGGGAGCTGCGTGTAGCCGCGCCCTAGGATGGCGCCAGTTTCCGCCTTCCACCCCCTCAGGGGGTGAGCGCTCCTGGTAATCAACAACTCCATATAAGGCCAAGGCTTGGGCTAAGGCATTGCTTCCGCATACCTGGACCAATGGACAGTGCATACGTGGCACCCCATGATTGGAAGCCCTGAGACTTATAAGCTAAGAGCAGGGGCCTCGAGGGGAAAGAAGACGGATGTAAGAGAACAATAAAGAGCTGCGCAGAAAACCAACCAGTGGTCGCGTCTTCCTTGCAGGCAAGGCTGCGCGCGACAAGTGGTGCCGAAACCCGGGAACTGCAGTCCCGTTGCTGGTTGGAGCCCTGCGCGAACGGTACCGGTAAGCCCCGAGGTAAAGTGGGGTCCGCCTAGAGCGGGGAGTAAAACTCGCGCTCTCTAATTCAGGGGAGCGGGAGTCTCACCTAGAGTGAGGACAACCCAGGTAAAGTGGGGTCCGCCTAGAGCAGATAGTAAAACTCACGCTCCCTAATTCAGGGGGAGCGGGAGTCTCACCTAGAGTGAGGACAACCCAGGTAAAGTGGGGTCCGCCTAGAGCGGGTAGTAAAACTCGCGCTCCCTAATTCGGGGGAGCGGGAGTCTCACCTAGAGTGAGGACAACCCAGGTAAGTGGGGTCCGCCTAGAGCGGGTAGTAAAACTCGCGCTCCCTAATTCGGGG
>NW_004524653.1:4574553-4576592 GCF_000260255.1 Octodon degus
CCCCATGATTGGAAGCCCTGAGACTTATAAGCTAAGAGCAGGGGCCTCGGGAGAGAGAAGAGGATGTAACAGGGCAATAAAAGGCTGCACAGACACAACCAGTGGTCGCGTCTTCCTTGCTGGCAAGGCTGCACGCAACAGTGATCTTCCTGTTTTTAGCCTCCTCAGTGCTGGGATTATAGATGTGTGCCAACATTCCCTGACTCAGTTGCCCGCTCAGGGTACCCAGGGTTGGGACCAGAGATCGAACCCTGGTCCCTGCACTTGCCAAAGTAGATGTTTAGTCTGCTGAGCTATCTTGCTGGCCCTCCTTCTAGTTGTTTTATGATTTTGGTTTTAGATTTAACTCCTTTATTCACTTAAGTATATTGTATAATGTAATATAGATACTTGACTTTTTTTGATAAGTTTGCCATTATTAGCCCAGAGGTAGCAATCTGTCACTTGTCATTTGTAGTGACTTTTTTCTTTTGGCGGGACTGGGGCTTGAACTCAGGCCCTTGCGCTTGCCAGGGAAGCACTTATTCCACTGAGCCATCTCCCTGGCCCCCCTTAAGTTTGCCATTATTTAAGTACTGTTTTATTGGTTATGTTATTTTTTGGCAGAACCAGGGATTGAACTCAGGCCCTTGTGCTTGCCAGGCAAATGCTTATTCTACTGAGCCATCTCCCCGGCCCCTGTTTTATTGATTATTAATACACCTTTCCCCGCAAAATGTAAAATTTCATATTTAGAATATGCTAATGTCCTATTTAACTTTTAACATAAGCCAGGACATTATTTTAATTTACACTGTGTTTTCTGATCACAGTTGAGCCAACCTAGCATTTTAAATTCTTTTTTTTGTATTTAGGGAAGTGCCTACAGAGTGTTCACGGTCTCACTACTAGAACAGACTTGTAGTGATCTGCGTGTTTACAGCCTCCCAAGAGCTGGGATTACAAGTTTGCACCACCACGCGCAGGCTCAATCGCCATCTCAGCATGCCCCAGGGGCAGGGCCAGCCTGGCAGGCCCCAGTGCCTGCTTGCAGGTGCTTTAATCCACTGAGTTATTAGGCCGGCCCCCAACCCAGCATTTTATTTTTTATTTGGTTCTTTAAAAAAATATTTTATATGTTTATTTCCTTGTATTAAAAAAAAGTTAGTTTTGTTTAAATGAGGATATTTCCTTTTTTCCCTCTTTTTTATTTTTTTCCCATAATTTTATTGAGAAACAAATAGCAGTGAGACAGTTTCAAATCTAATTGGTAGGACAGTTTAAAAAATTAACGCATTGCATACTCTCTTCTTAGTGGTTATTTGCTGTACAAGATGCAGACATGATATCCTATTTACAAACACTATTAGAATAAATCCCTCTATTCATTGAATTAAGAGATTGTAGCTATATATCTATCCTAACCATTTTGAGTACACAGATACAAAATGGACATTCATCTGTATCCCCCTTTTTTTGTTTAGTTCTGTCATTTAAATATTATAGGTGTGTGAACTCAGCAAAATATTCCAAAATAGTCCAGCAGTCCATAGTAGTATTGGGTCTTCCACTTGACTGGCAGTCAAGTACTTTTCTCTACTTTTTGAGTCCCCTACAGCTCAACATAGCACCATGGCTTTACTTCTTATACTTCGTTTTTATATTTTTCTGCTGGATTGTTAAGACCAAGATAAAGCAGCTTTTGGGTCTGATAAGCTCAGTGAAATCCCCTCAGGATTTATCCTGAGACCCTGTACCTCAGATTGTGGAGCCTTTGTCAGGTTCAGCCATGAGGATGAGTCACGGCCATTGCTTGGCCAATGTGCTCTCTGTGAAAGCCTGAGAGAATGATTTCTCTCCAAGTGACTCTCCTTAGACACACTCTACATCATCGATCTACATCACAATTTCCTCTTTGGCCTCAGAATCTCCTTGATCAGAAAATTTGAGACACAACTGAGTTACATGACGTTACAGTACAAGTTCTCATATGTCCTGAGTCTTAATTGACCTTGGAAGGCTAGGGCCAAAATGTTGGCTTTCCTTGCGGCTCTCCTTTT
>NW_004524653.1:4577367-4578901 GCF_000260255.1 Octodon degus
ATTATATCCACAATATAAAGGCTTCAAGTTTATTATTCTTTATAGCTGAGTAATACTGCATTGTATAAAAATACCACATCTTTTTCATCCATTCCTCAGGTGACGGGCATCTTGGTTGTTTCCAAGATTTGGCTATCACAAATTGTGCTGCTATAAACTAGATATACATATATCACTTATGATATGATGTTTTCAGATCCTCTGGGAAAATTCCCAGTAGGGGAATAGCTGTTTTTTTTTTTTTTTTGAACCGGGGATTGAAGTCAGATCCTTGCATTTGCCAGTCAAGCGCTTATCCTACTGAGCCATCTCCCTGGCCCCGGAATAGCTGGTTTAAATGGGATTTCCAGTCCTAGCTTTCTAAGGAATCTCCACACTGATTTCCATAATGGTTGCACCAGTTTACATTCCCACCAGCAACCCAGCATTTTAAATCACAATAGCTTTATAGTATATTTCTACACTAACAGGGACAGCCCCTCTTCATAGTGTTTTGCCACCTTATCCAGCTGAAATCTTTACTGTTTAATTTTGAAAAGAGCAGCACATGCATTTAGTAAAACTCTCAACACTGTCATCTGATTTTTTTTTATTTAAATTTTTTTTTATTTTAACATTTATTGTGTGTGTGTGTGTGTGTGTGTGTGTGTGTGTGTGTGTGGCCAGCTCAGCCCACCAGGGGGCGCGGCTGACTGGCATGTGGTGGTGGAGGATTGAACCGCGGTCCCTGTGCTCTGCCAAGCTTGTTCCAAGTAGGTGCTTTAGACCACTGAGCCATCTCTCCAGCCCTGTCGTCTGATTTTAAGAGCTCAGTTTGTTTACTGTGGCCGACAAGCCAGTAGTAGGAAAGAGACAGGTCAGATGCCTCTGGGACTTGCTTGAGGCCCCTCAGCTTCTCCTGCCTGCTGGACCCTTCCTGCTCAGGAATCCCCCCACTCATGCCTGCAATTCCCTGGTAGATTTAGGTTGTGGGTGGGCCGGGGAGGTGCAGAGTGTTTCAGAGATTGTGGCCAGGCGGTCCCCCGATCCACGGTTCATTCATTCACAGAGCGACTCCTGCTGGATGCCCACTGTGCCACAGGCACTGCGCTTCTCACAGCATGAGTGAAGAAGATGCTGGTGGCCGGGGATGTAGCTTAGTGGCATAAATGCCTGGCTGGCGGCGCAAGGTCCTGAGCTGATCCCCTGAACCAAAAAACAAAAACAAAAACAAAAAACCCCCACACAACCCCCCCAAACAAAACAAAACCAAACCAAGACATCAGTTTCTGCTCTGTGTGGTGGCTTTTGAGGGAAGCTGAGCATGCCCAAATGACACAAATAACCCCTAAACTCTGTGATTAGGGCTCAGGGAGGTATTAACTGGGCTATTGTACTTCTGGCTTCAAGTACCTGCCACTGCTTCTCGAGTGGTCTCTGCCGGCCAACCTTTGCGCAGGTTGGAAGTATGCAGATATAACGTGTTCCCATTCTGTCTGCGGCAGCTTTCAACTAAGGCCTAAGCCAAGGAGATGTATAAATCCATCCCTCAGGT
>NW_004524653.1:4579845-4631116 GCF_000260255.1 Octodon degus
GGAGTTCCCAGTGAGCGCTAGCCGCACGGCTCCAGCTGGCAGTGAATTGTTGTTAAGGCCCTGTTTGCACTGTTATCTCACCTGTTTCTCTCCTCTGTCAGTCACTGCTGCGCTATCACAAAATCCCCGAGATAAGTGAAAGAGAAAAAGTTTGTTTTGGGTCACAGTGTTGACATTTCAGTCTAAGATCGGCAGAGCCTGTTGTTTTAGGCATGTGTGGAGGGAGGGTGTCGTGGCAGGTGTGTGTGCAGGGGAGCGATGCCGCCCACCGCGTGGCCAGGAAGCAGAGGAGAGCGGCAAGGGGGCTGAGGCCCACAGTCCCAGTACTCCCAACGGCCTAAAGACCGCCCCGAGGTCTTCTCAGAGATTCCAGCATCTCCCGGTAGTGCCTCCTGGGACCAAGCCTGAAAAACACGGATCTTTAGGGGACGCTCAGGCTCCAGGCCACAGTAGCTCTCCAGCACTCCCTCAGGATCTCCTAGGTCCCTCTTACAGGGATCCCTCACAGCCCCATCTATGGCTGGTTCACTGGACACCAGTAGGACAAATGCGAATCCTGATGTCTGAGGACCTTGATCTGGGATTGGCGAACTTTTGGCTGTGTTCCCTCTGGCCCACTGCTTGTTTCTATAAATAAAGTTCCTTCAGGGCTGGGGAGATGGCTCAGTGGAATAAGCGTTTCCCTGGCAAGTAGAAGGGCCTGAGTTCAGTCCCCAGTTCCACCAAAAAAAGAAAAAACATTGAGTGCTTCTGTTTTGGGGCTGGAGAGATGGCTCAGTGGTCTAAAGCACCTACTCAGAACAAGCTTAGCAAAGCACAGGGACCGCGGTTCAATCCCCCAGCACCACATGCCAGCCAGCCCCGCCCCCTGGTGGGCTGAGCTGGCCACACACACACACACACACACTAATAAAAGGTAAAAAATAAATAAATTTTTTTAAAAAAGTTCTATCAGAGTACATGCAATCCATTTAGTATTGTCTAAGGCTATTTTGGCATTACAGTGGTGGAGTTGGGTTGTTTGGTCAGACACTGGCCCACAAAGGTGAATGAGATAAGAACCTTGGCTTTGAATGAACTGACACGATCTGATTTGCCTCATTAAATGGTCACCCTGGCTACTGTGTGGAGAAGTGACTAGGGCTTTGAGGGCTTGAAGGTGGCAGATGGGGGACCAGGTCAGCCCCTGCAGGGGTCTGGGAGAGAAAAGGCGACAGATCGAAGTTGGGTCCTGTGATGGTTAATTTTTTTTTTTTTTTTTCGGAACCGGGGATTGAACTCAGACCCTTGCGCTTGCCAGTGAAGCACTTACTCCACTGAGCCATCTCTCCGGCCCCTGTGATGGTTAATTTTGACTGTCAACTTGATTGCGTGGAGAAATGCCCAGGAAATTAGTAGAGCAAGCTTCTGGGTGTGTCTGAGATGATTGGCATGTGGGAAAGCCAATGCTGAATGGAGTGGCTGAATGTTGCAAGCATCATCCAATAAGCGGGGTTCTTGGGCAGAAGAAAAAGAGGGGGAGGAGGAGGAGAAGGAGGAGGAGACAGCTGCCAGCACAGGTCCTCTCTGCAAGATGAGCTGAGTAGCCACTTCTCTCGGGTCTTCCATCCACTGTGACGTTTCTGCCTCACCACAGACCTCAGAGCGACACAGCCAGCTGACCACCGACTGAGACCTCTGACACCTGCACTTGGACCTTTCCTCTTTTACGTTGCTGTTCTCAGGCGTTTTGTGACAGTGACAGAAAGGGGAACAACACTGGTGTTGTGAAGGTAGAAACCACAGGGCCCGTTGAGGAGCTGGGCTGCAGGCAGGGGTGATGCTCAACACATTTCACCTTTGACGTCTTTTCCTGCTTGGGTTGGTTCGGTCCCCTCTGTGCCTGCATGGTACTTGTATTCCTTGTGTCCTTTTTCTTCTGTAGTCTTACCTCATGTCACAGAGATACCCTGAGTCAGAGCCTGGACATTAAGAGTTTCACTCGTGATCCTGCTCTCATAAACAATGACTACGTTCATTCATTGGTGTGGCCCTTAGTGTGGCAAATAGGTGCTCAGTAAATCTCCACTCACGGAGTGGACACCAGGAACTCTTTGATTTGGGCCAGTCTGTTCATCCCAATGCTCTGGCTGCTGCCTTCCCTGCCCCTACCTTTCTCCTCTGCGTGGCCTCTCCCATGTGTCGGCTGGGTGGGAAGTCACAGCAGTAACTGTGACAATAGGTGACACCACAGCCACCACCTCTTAGCAGGCCTGGGTGTGATACAAGCTTGCACCAGGGAGCTGGGAGCGGCAGCTCTGTGTGTGTGTGTGTGTGTGTGTGTGTGTGTGTGCGTGTGTGTCAGGGTCCAGTTACCCTAGGGCAGCAGAGCACATGGTGGGGACTGCGTGGGAAGCCTGCGTGCTCAGCAGGGCCATGCCCCTCCGGCACGCCTGCCCTCGGCCTAGCAGCCTTGAGTCTGGGAGCAGCCGCCCCTGCTGCTGCAAAGGTGGTGCCATAAATTACTTAGGCACAAGCTGTCCAGGTGGGGGAGCTGGCAGAGGCAGCCAGAGGCCAAGCAAGGGGCGCTGACACCTGGGAAAGAAGACCCGCCGCCGACCAACAGAGATGAAGAAGGTACCCTAAGAGCGTCAGCGGCCAGCAGCACGGCAGGAGGCCACCCCGTTCTCTGCCTTTCCCATGGGGCAGGCGCCGCACTTCCCCTCCCCGCCCTCCCTCTCCCTCTTCTCTTTCCCCTTCTTGGCATCTTTAAAAAACACACATAGGCAGAAATCAATCCATCAAATGTCATTACAGATTTATTAAGCCTGATGTAGAAAGACATTTAACAGTAACATCTCCAGAAAGCATAAAAAGAGCACTTCGATTCAGTCTTGTGCTTTGAAAATCTAAATATATTTTTATCATATAAATAATTCTTTTCATGTTTTAAGTGCATCTGTGTTTTTATTTTTTTTCTTCTCTCTTTTCATTTTCTTTCTTTCTTTCTTTTTTTTTCAATTGGCCAAAGCGAAGTCGGCCTTGACTGCCACGAGGCCATTTGCAAAGCTAATGGCGTGGAGGGGCCTGTCTCTGCTCCACTGGATCAGCCAGGGGAAGGTGGTTCGATATGTGCAGCATTAACATTAGGGGCCGCCTCCAGCAAAGTCGTAATTGAACACACCCAGGTCCTTAGTGTCGGCAGCTGGCTTTCCTGATGGAAATTACGGTCAGGTTTGGGATGGGAACAGTCTATTTCCAATAACTGCTCCGTGGAAATAAAAAAAGAGAGAGACTTTTTTCTTCACCACAAAGGAAAGTTATCAGGTTTAAAAATGTAAATAATATACTTATAGAAACCTTTTCTGATGGAAATGAAAGGCTCCGTACAACCTTGGCGAGTGCGATGCTCATTTTGTACAATAGGTAAAAGAAGTAGTATCTATTATTTAGGGCTTTAATTACAGTTCTTAAAGTAGAATGGTTTTCTTTCAAAAAAAAAAAAACCTCTTTAGATGTAAAAAATAATGGCTTTTGTGATATAATTTAAAGGTTTTCTTCATCTCCACCATCAGAATTTATTTCTAGTGATAAAACTGTATTAAAGCCCCTCTTACTCTCAGGCAGCGTTGATGCCGCACTGTGGCGCACAAGCACCCGTCTCGGCTGTGCCCTTCGTCGTTTTTATTCAGCAAGGGCCTGCTCTGAATTGCTGCTTTTGGCCCGATTGAGGTTATGTGGGATGTTGCGACCAGATTGTTTATAATTAGGAGGGATGACAGGCTGGTGGCATCACGGGACAAAAGAAGGAGCACCTGTTCTGAAAAATCCCTTCATTTTCTCCAAGCCAGAATGACATCACTTCCGGCTGCATTGTCTGTCTGTGGGCAGTGGGGACAAGGCAAGAAGCCCTCGGAAATCTGCAAATAGTGACCGGAGCAGTGGGGACAGCGGCAGATTGGGGGGGGATGCGATTGTGGCTAGCCCAGGGAGGAATTGTCTAGATCCAGAGAAGTGGAGGCTGATGCCTACCTGCTATGAGTCCATTTGGCCACAGGGTGGTATAATCTTCCTAGCAGAAAGTTTTTTTTTTTTTTTTTTTTCATTGCAAGGACAATTTATAATCATCAAAAACAAGTGAAACACGGTTTTGATTAAAACAGCCTGTTGGCTCAATAATCTCTGTAATTTTAAAAACATTCTTAATGCAGAAGAACATCGATGTCAGGAATGGCCTGGGGCCCCATTACAACAGCAACCGAATAAATAAAGAGAAGAACCGCGAGGTCATAAAAACAAAATTAAGCTAATGTTTCAAATTTTGACAATTATGAATTCTTCCTCTAAGAAGACATTAAAAAAATTTTCAGGCACTATTAGATAAAATACAAAGAGGATAATTCTACATGGATAAGTTTGCAGTTTTCCCATGGGGTAAAGCATGCCTGAAAAGGAAAACTCTAAATTAGGGCGCTGGTTCCTCCCTAGGTCCAGCAGTTGGACGGGACTCATGCAGACAGACAAAAGTGGTTCTTAGAATTTCTCTGTAAACTCAGATCTAATCCTTTCATAAGCTATTGAAAGAGAATGATCAGGAAAAAAATTACAAGCATATTTTTTTTTTTTCTTTACAAAAGAATTCCCATTGTGGGCCTGTTTGGTAGGAAACAGAAACAAAGCAAATATAACAAAATCTGTGTTCATACAAGGCGATATAGTTAGTATATACAAATATGTACACTATAAAAATGCACGGGAAGGCTTACGTTCCAGCCGTCCAAGCTGCCCTATATGCAAGGAAAACAGCCTGGATTTTCTTCCTAGTATACAGGCGAATGTCTTATATACAGCATGCAGACGGTAGAAAATTAGCGCGCTTGTTCACACAAACATTCCACAGGTAAGGTTACAGCCATTTGTCTTTGAAAATGACTGGTCAGCTTGCCTAATACAAAAATGTGTTTGCCCTTCTTCGCTAGCAAATAGACACTTTCTTTCAGAGCAGGGATAAATGTGATTTTTGAAACTCTGACCATTTCTACCACTGCCCTTTTAGAAAAGAAACACACACAAGATCCAGGACTACAGCAGGGCAACATATGCATAGTGTGAAGAGGCTGATGATGGATTTCCTAAAAAGTTAGGAGAGCTCTGCAGAGCAAGAACCGGGTGGCCATTAAAGACTGTATCTGACCAGCTAGCCTCTTGGCTTGAAAGGGGTTTGGAGGGAGACAGTGCCTGGGTATCGGGGATCACAGCTCGATGGGATTGAAGGCTGTCCTCAGACACCACCACATAAATGGCAGCTGGGACAAATGTGTAAGGACATTTAAGAACACTGGGCTGGAGGAAATTTTATGTTCTGCATGTTTTGTTTTGAGTTGCATTGTATGTTTTCAGCATTTCAAGGCAAGAAATGTTTCTGCAGTATTTATCACAATGCAGGATGGACGCCGCTTGCACTTTTTCTTTTGCGACCGGTCCAGTTTTGTGTACTTTCCAAACGTACATACACATTTGCAAGTCCTGAACATTACTGGGCTAGTCTTCACATATGAACCCTGAGCACAGGATTGCTGATTTTGTAAATATTAGCTATTGCCTGAGTACTGATGTCCAAATTTAGGTTTCAGGTTCAAGATAATTCAGTGGATTATCTTTGAATTTTCAGAAATTTATTTTCGGAAAGGGCTGAAGGGAGTGCTTAGATTTCTTTTTTAAGCTAAGCAATACATTTCTTCACATATTTCAACTTCTGCTGGGAATTCTACAAAAGAGTTACTCTTAGTACTTCCAAAAGCTGTTTTAAGCAAATAAACATGACACACAGGGCTGTATTTGTCCTTTTTTTTTTTTTTTTTTAAAAAAAAAAACCAACAAAAAAAAAAAAACAGACTGTATGGTAAAAGGCCCAGATGATAACCATATGGCTATTGGTAATATCATTTGCTTGCTGAAGTGTATCATATCAGGGTGTCATTCCTCAAAAAGCCATTTTACTTGGAATATATTTTTCCAAAGCAATGGACGGAGTCCTGTTGCTGAAACAGCGATGCATCTGGTACTAGCATTTTAAAACAGCCCTATTCTAATCCATAAAACATTTCTAGTTTTCCCTGAAGCTGTGGGCTGCCTTGCGCATGAATAATTTTTGGAGAAACACCCACGCCTCTTAGCCCATTGTTCATAACTATGGGAAGAAGATTAACCAGAGCCTGGAAATTGGAGATGGGCGGCTGTCTCTGAATCTGTCACAGGAAACCAAGGGGGCTAAGTGGCTTTTCCTCCGGATGAAGAGGTAAAATTCGACTGTAGAAATTCTAAAGATGATTCACAAGTTTCACAATGTTTAATGCTTTCCTACAATGGAGACCCATCTCTCTATCTGGGAGGATGGAAATTTGTATCTCCTTTTTAGCTCAATCTTTGTCGAAAAGTATTTTGTAGGTATTTTGAGAAAGTGGCACATAGAGGAAGGGAGAAAATGAAATCAGCGTTTTAGCATCTCACAGAGGGAACAACAGCAACTGGGAGTTCACTTGGGAGTGTTTCTTTTCGCCTAATGCATCTTCAAAATAGGGACCACTTTTGTCTTGCTTTGGCGCCGCACATGCGCATATGTGTGTGAAAGCCATCGTGTGTTTCCTTGTTGTTAATTGAACGTTCATCTCGGCTACTGTTCTCGTTGCAGAGAAGAGGTGATAATGGCAAATGACGCGCCTGATGTCTTTTTTAAAAACAAAAATATTTAGTGAGGTCAGGAAATGCAACACTGAAGAAAAGGTTTGAGCACAGCGTGATTGGGAGAGTGCCAAATAGAAAAGAATTCAAGTACCTGGTGAGGCCCGTGATCTTTGGATTTACCATGACAAATTTTGAAAAATCAAACCCTCTCCTTGCGGCACTCTCTGTAGGCCTTGGAGAACAACAGTAAAATTCGTGTGTGTGTGTGTGTGTGTGTGTGTGTGTGTGTATGTGTGTGCAGGTGTGGCTGTACATACACACCTACACACTCATATCCACAGTCTTCTTCCCTCTGTAGCCAGAGCTATAGAAATGCTTCCCAAACATATCACTGCATTTGTTTTCAGCGTTTCAACTGAGTTCAGAGGCTTTTGCTTGTAAAATCTCGCCTATTAACTATGCAAGAGTGAAATACTGAGCCGGCACATTTTGGGGGTGTTTTAAAAATTCTATTTGTGGCTTGAAAGAAACTCTACGGGGACTGTCTGGGCTATCCAATTTATTCCATGATTATGTTCTGTTTTTAGGCCTTGACCTATTTTTTAAGCTGTTTCCTCCCTGTTTGTTTTACAGAGGGAATTTTTTTTTTTTTATTCTGAAGTACTTGGATTGTGACTCTGTGTGAACTCTGCCCCCAGCTGTTAGGGTGTCACTATGTGGGGGAGCAGGTATCAGCAGGGTGAGGCCGGGATGTCATTAGCCATTTCCTGGTACCTAGAATGGCGCCACAAACGCCAGGGGTTCCCAAGATCTACAGAGTGAATTTACGGAATAGATTTTGTTTCTTGTGCCTCTGGAGTTTTCACTATGCTGTGTATTTGGTAGATTTGCTGAACTACAAAATGGGGCCAAAGATATAAAATGTAAATATTTGTAAGTAATTTTAGCAATGGCCATTTCAATTTTTAGTTGGTTGGTGGCCTTAGCTGGGGGTGGGGGGAAGGAAAAGAAAGGCAATCTGTCACTGTCCCTACTGCCAGGGGGTGTGGCTGCAGTGGAGGGTAATTTGCATGATATTTGCATGGCATTTTCCTTTCCTCAGGTTCCAACCTTTCTCAACTACTGTTCTTCAGAAAAAGGAAGTGGTGTGCGAGAGGATTAAAAATGTTCTCCTGAGTGCTGGCTCTTTAGTTTGTCTCTTCAGGAAGACGTTTCTAGAAGGCTTGTAGGGCTTGCCAAATGTAGACAGGCCTGGGCTCTAGAAATACATCGAGAGCTGTTTGTATCTCACGGTGCCAGCCCAGATCCTGCTTTCTAAGGAGAACATTAGCAGCTGTCCCTCAGCGGTGACATTCACAGTTGCCAAGTGAAAATTCATGAGTCTTACCAAATTTATCAATATTTTTGTCTCTCGCCTCCCACCCTACTCCATCAGAGAAATCGCATTAGCAAAATCATATAGATTATTCGTGGAAGCAGATGATTTATTGTCTTTTTTTTTTCTTAGAAGGGAATGATTTCCAAGGAGCTTAGAATTATTCAGCTCCCTCCACCCTACCAAAGCATGAGCTCAGAACTTGCTTTTGGATGGTTGCGGCCGGATCTGAGTGATGTCACTCTCTCTGAAAACCCTGGGTTGGCGCAGGCAATTTTCAACAACTTCAGGAACCTCAATACTAATACATTGATTTTCTTCTAATAGAATTTTGTTGTTGAAGGACAGTGCTCAGCGGAGTCCACCTTTCAATCTTAACCCACCCGAAGACTGTTCCTTTCCAGTTGAGTTCCATTCATTTCTGGTTGAATAGGTTACGCAAAGACAGACCTCACTGTTCTCAATTCACTTTATGATCCTCCCATCATAAAAAATAATATCAGCACCTTGCTTTTCATGTCAGAACTACATTTGAGCCGCTATTCCCTATGCCCATGAGTAAATCCCATAAAAGCTGCCCCGTTGTACTGTTGCTATTTTTCCTCGTGGGTGATTGATTGATGGATGAGCGCTGACACTTCAATGAAGCTATTTCGACTGCCATCTCAATCCGATGATGTGAGGGGTATATTTTCTGTCCATGCCTCATTACTTCAGAATGACATTCCTGGAACTTCATTTACTTTTTTCCTCCTTCCCTGAAGCGCCATATTTTTTCCCATCTAGGTTATGCATGCCATAAAAAAAGCAATTTGCCATTATATGTGGCATAAGGGCAACACTTTCCCTAGGAGGTAAATAAGAAGTTGTTTTTTTTTTTTTTTTTAAATCCCAATGTTGAATTTAGGGATCATGTTAAAATTTCCAAAACAATTCCAACAGGCAGCTTTTATGAGAAGCAGTGAAGAGGCTGTATTTGGTCTCATTTTGTCAGTGTTGAGTATTGTCTCATAACCTCTGTAATTAAAGCAACAGCACACAGGATTTCATTTGCTTCTGAGTTGTCTAACTCCCCACATTGTGCCCAGACTAGTTTAAATATTTCACTCTAGCTGAGTAGCATTTTACAACACTACCCAGATTTAGTTGTCCTTTGAGAATAAGGAAATTCATTGTTTAAATGCAATGATGGGTTTACCTATTATAGGTTGCTTTCCATTGTATAGAAAATGCTCAACTAGAATAAACAGACCTACCCCTGCACTTCCAAAGCATGTACTAGGTGTGCAAGACTTTTAATATTAAAACATGCTCTTAGGTTTTCCAAGTTGACTTAGGACCTGATTTTAATCTGTGTAATACAGTATTCCCGTTAATAATAACGTATAATTAAGACATCCGTTAAAAATCCATAACGTTAATTTAATGGAGAAAATCTAATACAGTTCTATTGGAATTTTTACGTTAAATTAACTTTAACGGGCTTTTAATGGATGTCTTAATTAGATCTCATTATTAACGGGAATATTCCACAAATTAAAATTGGGCCCTTAAAGTTTTAATGAAAAAAGTTGCAGGAACACATTTAAAACGGACACCCGATTGCATGCTTGCTGTTGGTTCTACAGTCAAGCTGCGGTTTGGAGTTCATAAACAACAGGCCCTGTCGGAAGAGGTTACCAGAAAAGGCTGCTGCTGGACTTTGCACCCTGCAATGATCTCATCTGGTTCTGTCTCCCAGACTCGACATCACACCATGTCTCCCAGTTTCCTGGTCTCTTATGACGGTAGTGCATGCTTAAACCAATCAAGATAATGATGATGAGAAAGATGCCCACCACTGGATGGGAAAAAGTCTTTGGCAGCGACGCAGCGAAGCCTAACTATCTGAACAACTTTCACAGAAGATGAACGTTGCTCAGAGGCTTTCTTGGCTCCAACTCTGGTTTAACTTAATAATTCTTCTACTTTGCAGTGATCAATGGCTCCCTAGTGCAGGGGCAGTACTGGGCAATCCAGGTGCAACCATAATTGTTACACTGAACAGAAACATTTCCTTTAGACAAACGTTCCCAGAGGGGTTATAAATAGGAAATGGACATTACCATGAAGAGTAAGCTTCCAAGTGTCTACGTCAAGCGCAGCCCACTTGGACATTAAACTATGAAGACTCATTCCCCCTCCCTTTCCTGTTACAAACTGACAAAATAAGTACATCAGTGTTCCCAGTCATTATTTTTCCTCAGTGGCACTTTGTTTTCTTGTGACAGTGAAAGGAGGCCATGGAGACGAGACAGCCCCGTTGCCATTTATCAGCGAGAGCCTAAGATCGTCCATAAGCGCAGAAGTGGAGATCAATACTTCATTACCAAATTGTGAGGGAGCGTGAGGAGAAATGGCTGCCGTGATGGTCTCTGTTCCGGACAGTCTTCTTGGACAGGGCGTCGGGAGGGGCCAGAGGGCTCCATGTCAGAAGCAGAAGGTACGGAAGAAGGGCTCAGCGTGAGGGATCCAGGCTGGAGAGCCGAGACTAAGGCATTGGTCCTGTGATGGGATCAGAACAAGAGAAAAAGGTGCGTCATTTCCGGATGTGTGGCCACTCGGCCATGTCCCCAGGCAGTCAAGCTGCCCGCTGCAATGCTGCCCCTGACCAGGCGGAGTCATAGCTAAATCTGGTGGAGGGTCTGGTACCCCCAGACAGTGGTACAACTTGGGGGAAAACGTCAACTAGTAGAACAGTGAAGACAGTTATTTATGGGAGAGATACTGACACGACCGTGTTCATAGTAACATCATTCACAATGAGCAAAAGGCAGAGGCAAATAAAGCAAGTGTCCGTGGCCAGGTGGGTGAATAAACAAAATGTGGCACTGGAGTATTACTGGCCTGCAGAAGGACACACCTTCTGATGGAGTCTACAACTTGGATGAGCCTCCAGGCTATTAAGGCGAGTGAAAAGAAGTCACCGAGTGGTACTGCATGACTTCACTCGTGTGAGGTACTTATAGTCAAAATTACAAAGCCAAAACGAATGGTCATTACCAAGGGGCAGAGAGGAAAACAGAGTTCTTGTTAGTGGGTACAGAGTTTCAGTTGTGCAAGATAAAAAATTTTGGATTTGGACAAAGTTTTTTAGACAGGGTCTCATTGTGTAGTCCAGGCTGGTCTTGAACTTGTGAGCCGTCTGCCGCAGCCTCCCGAGTGCTGGGATTGCCCTCATGCCCAGCATGGAGATGGGCAGTATTTCTGGTTACATAACAGTGTGAATGCTTTTTTTTTTTTTTTTTTTGCGGAACTGCAGATTGAACTCGGGCTTATTCTACTGAGCTATCTCCCCTGCCCTGTGAACGGATTTAATAGCACTGACATATACCTTTAAAATGGTTAAGATGGTAAATTTTATTTTACGTGTGTTTATCAAAGTTAAAAATAAAAAAATAGCCAGATGTGGTGGTACATGCCTCTAATCTCATTACTCTGGGAGGTTGAGGAAGGAGGATCACAAGTTTGAGTCCAACTTGGGCAACTTGATGACGTAGCAGGATACTGTCTCAAAATAAAAATTGGGATGGTGGCACATGCCTATAATTCCAGCACTTATGAGACTAAGGAAGGAAGCTTATGCAGAGTTCAAGGCTACCTGGTCTACATAGTGAGTCCAAGGTCAGTTTGCACTGCCTAGGGAGACCTTGTCACAAAAACAAAAAAACCAAAACCAAACCAAACCAACCAACCAACCAACCAACCAACCAACCAACCAACAAAACAAAACAAAACAAAACAAAACAAAACAAAACAAAACAGAACAAAACAAAAAAAAAAGAGGGGGCATGTAGTGCAGTGTGAAGGCACTGGAGTTGAGATGGGAGATCAGGGTGTGACAAAGCTGCTGGGGAAGTAGGAGCGACAAGATCCTGTACACAGGGCAGAGCAGTCGTGTGTGTGTGTGTGTGTGTGTGTGTGTCTCTCCATGGTCCATGTCCCCTCCCCCCCCCCCCCCCCCGCCTATCCCCTCTCCCATCCATCCTCTGTCCCTGTCCCCATCCCTGTCCCCCATTTCCCCCCCAGTCCCCATCTCCATCCCCGCCCCCACCCCCTTGCTTCTCGCGAGAACTCCAGCAGGCTTGCAATAGGGTGCCTGGATCGCACGCCAGCCCGGGGCTGGGGTCCTAGCACGGGACTCGTATGTAGGAGTCCTTCCGGGTATCCTGGGGATTTGGACAGCGTAAAAGACACGGAGGCCAAGAAGAACTTGACACCGTGACTTTTGTCGCGACAGCTCGCTGAGTCCTCAGCGTGCCCTTGCATTCTGCCTTTTTCTGTCTTCCTTCAGGTTCCCGCGCTCACTCTGCAGAGCCAGTTTCTCCCTCACGCTCCGCTTGTACTTTTCCAAATACACTTTGCCACTGCTCTCTGCGCATTTCATCGGTTCTTTATTTGAGACCGGAAGAACTTGGAGACCAGCTCCAGAAGGAGATGGAAACACCCAGAACTGGAAGTCAGCAAGTTCAGTCCCCAGTGCCACCTCCTCTGCCACTGCCACAGCTGCCACCACCACCACCACCACCACCACCACCACCACCACCAGTACCACCACCGCCACCGCCACCGCCACGGCTGCTGCCGCCGCCGCCACCACCACCACCACCACCAGTACCACCACCACCACTACCAGTACCACCACTGCCACCACCACCACCACGGAAAATACCTATACAAGTGCACATATACGGTGTATAATTTTTCAATCATAAATCATCTTGAAAAAAATATAATCTCTGGCCTTTCATCTATAGAGAGTTCCTCTTCATATCTGCTGTGCTTCCTTCTAGCCCTTCCCTCTGATGTTTGCTAAGAATACATAGTTGTGTGTGTTGACAACTAGGGTGCAGTGCACGACGCCCTACCTGTATTTTTTCAATGGAAAAAGCAGGATCATAAGCAGCTGCACGGATTCTGTCATATCATATGATTCTAGTCTGCTAAACCATTCTTTTTTTTTTCCCCTCCCATTTTTAATGTATTTGATACAGGGACTCACTATGCAGCTTGAACTTGCAGTGATCCTCCTGTTTTCAGCCTCCCCAGCGCTTGGGTTACAGGAGTGCACCACCTACCCGGACTCAGTTGCTGGCTCAGTGTGCCTCAGGGGTGGGGCTGGTGCAGCGTGTGGGACTGGGGATCGAACCCTGGTCCCTGTGCTTGCCAAAGCAGGCACTTGAACTATCTGACTGGCCCTTGCTAAGCCATTCAAGATTTAATTTTCTTCCAATTTTTTTTTTTTTTTTCCGGAACTGGGGATTGAACTCAGGCCCTTGTGCTTGCCAGGGAAGCGCTTATTCCACTGAACCATCTCCCTGGTCCCTCTTCCAATTTTATTTGATGATACATAGCGCTGTGATGGACATCTTTGTGTTCAAAGCTTTTCCATATGTAAAATGTTCTCATAGTTCTTAGGTCTGGAGTTCTTGAATCAAAAGGAGAGAATTTTTGTGGTGGGGAAATGCTATTTAAAAATTACTGTGGTGGTTCTCCCCGACGCCTGAAACTTCGCTGTTGAATTGCGTCATGAAAAGTGGACCCTTTCCGTCAGCCTGATCCCAGTGGAGCTCCCTGTCTACATCTTGTTTATGTTGTGGCAGTGTTCATTTTAGTGAGGAAAACCACACTGAATCTAAATATACCATTCTGTTTGGGAGAGAAGCTTACAAATTTCCAGTAGAAAAAAATTAAAATCATATGACATTTGATGAGTGTAGAGCAGTTATACCCAAACAGATCAGAACAGACATGTAAAATATAATAAGACTGCAATACTAGTGGCCAGTATTGCTATATACCTACCAAATGCTAGCTACATCACATGCATGTGCATCATCGCTGGCTTTCTTTTTCTCTTTCCTGGGGATCAAATCCAGGGAACTCTGAGCTCTATCCTCAGCCCTTTTTATTTTGAGATGGGGGTCTTACTAAGTTGTCTAGGCTGCCTGTGAACTTGGCACCCTCCTGCGTCAGCCTCCCTGGTAGCTGGGATGATGTGTGCTCCCAAGCCCAGATTCTCTTATTTTTTCCCCTTTGTTTATTTATTTATTTATTTTTTAATTAATTAATTAATTATTTTTTTAAACATTTATTTAGTGTGTGTGGCCAGCTCAGCCCACCAGGGGGCGGGCTGGCTGGCATGTGGTGCTGGGGGTTTGAACCGCAGTCCCTGTGCTTTGCTTAGCTTAGCTTGTTCTAAGTAGGTGCTTTAGACCACTGAGCCATCTCACCAGCCCCTATTTTTATTTTTTATTTATTCATTTTCTATTAGTGCTTGTTTGCAGTGCACACTGTTACGTTTGTTGCGGGGAGCTGGTCGTGTACGTAACATACCTCCATTCTTTTTACTTTCTTTCTTCTTTCCTTTCTGTATCTCTCAATCCATTTGAAAAAGATCTCCCTAAAATCTCTGTTTAGTTTGCTGTTTATTTATATTTTGTTTGTTCATAGAAGAGAAAGCATGTGATATTTAAGCTTGTGTATCTGATTCGTTCTACTCACTACTCTATATGCCTGCAGTTGCTGCTCCCGGAGAGGCCGGGGCAGGAGGATCTCCAGTTTGAGGCCACCTGGACAGCTTATTAACTTAGCAAGACCTGTCTCAAAATACACAATAAAGGGGGCAGGCAGTGTCGGTCAGCAGCTGGGCACCCTGGGAGCTGGAAGCAGGGCGCAGAAGGGAAGCTCAAAGAGGACCGTGGCTTTCTGCAGGCCAACAGCCCCTGAGGAGCAGAGGTGGCTGTGGGTGCTGGCCTTCCCGTGCACAAGCCTGCGGGGCATGGGGACCCCCTTTGGTCACCACAGTGGGGGGTGTCTGGGCTTCTAATGTTCGCTGCGCACTTGAGAGGCTTCACTCGCCTTGGTGGGGACCCCGAGTGGGGAAGTCTGGAGCCCCAAAGGAAGAGTCATGGTGTTGGAAGACGGAGGACACAAAGAGATAAGCCTGAAAGTGCAGCCGGACGTGAGACAGGCTGAGGGCCTGCACAAGGGTGAGCTCCCCCCTACCCCCCCGGGCCGCATGGAGGCCCCCTCGTCCTCCTCCCCGACCCCACTGCGCCCAAGTGGTGCAGAACCTGATGCCAGTTGATCCAGACCTGCCCGACGCTCCGGCTTTCACGGCGAGATTTGTTCTGGGGAGGGGGACACGGAGGAGACATTTATGTCACTGTGCCCCTTTCCAGGGCCACAGTACAGAGGAGCGCACTGGCGGCTCTGAGAAGTGCGACATGGTAGGTCTCTGAGAACCCGGTGTGCAGAACTTTCTCTATAAAACACTGGCGAATTTACTTGAGTATTGTTTTCTGGAAAATATCTTCTTGACAGGTTCTTTTATTTTTATTTATGTATTTATTTTGTTGTGGCTGGCTCAGTCTACCCTGGGGGTGGGGCTGGCACTGCATGTGGTGCCGGGGATCGAACTGCAGTCCCTGCACGCTTGCCTAAGCTGGCCTAAGCAGGCGCTTTAGACCGCTAAGCTATCTCGCTGGCCCTCTTGACAGGTTCTTGTGCAAAAACAAAGGGGGCTGTTCAGACTCTTAAGATCTTCATGTGCGATTTTGTTATTGGCTTTCTGCAGTTCTCTGGCTTTCCGGGCCTCAGGATGAAAGGCTTCTGAGGCAGCGGTAGCCCGGCTTCTGCGTCGGCCTTAAGGGAGGAAGCGGTTTGCTCCCTCCAGGTAGCACACAGAAGGGGCCTCTGTTCTGCTGCTGCTCTGGGGTCTTTAGCCACCAGGTCCTCTGCCCATGGTAGTTTAGCAAGGTCTCAAAGTGTACAGCATCAGCACTAGTTATAATTGAGAGTCTTTTGCCCAGAACCCCTGCATGCAGCACCTCCGCTACGAGGCTCTTTCTCCTTGAGTAGCTCCTTTAGCCTGCCACGAATGGGGGAAGTAGTGAAATTGTCGGAAGATTAGTGTTCCTGTACTAGAAGAAGAATGCGAAGGAGAAGGCTTGGATTTCAGGCCCTACTGAGGAAACAGACTGCTTGGTTTTCACTACTGGGAGCAAATCCAGGGTCTGGTGCATGCTAAGCAGGGGCTCTACCACTTAGCTGCATCCCCAGTGTTTTAAGAGCTGGTCTGGCTAAATTGCTCAGGCCAGGCTTGAATTTGTGATCCTCCAGCTTCAACCCTGAGTAGAGAGATGTTGTGGTTTATAGCTAGGTGTCCTCCCAAAGCCTCACATGCTCAGGGATGGATTTTTAGGGGTGTAGCTGGATCATGGGTGTGTGATGCTGGGATTAGGGCGTGTGATGACTATGGATTTATCACACTTCTGGGTGTGGAAAATGGAAGCCCCACCTCACATGTGGGCGGCACCAGTCAATAGATTTGTAGCTTGGATGGACTATAAAAGAGCAGGCAGGCCTGCTGCTGCGCTTGCTCACTGCCTCCGGCCTGAACTGCCATGGGCTGCTTCTCATCTGCCACGCCCCTCTGCTGTGCGGCCACGCCCAGTTGGTGTACAGCCACGACCCTCTACCGTGTGGCCACGCCCCTCTACCGTGTGACCCTGCCTTGGAGCCAGCTGCCCATGGACTGAAACCTTTACAAACTGTGAGCTCAAATAAATCTTTCCTCCTTTAACTTTACATGTTAGGTATTTTGTCTCAGCCAAGAGAAAAGTAACTAAGACACTGGGATTATATTCTTTACCTTAAAAGAAGAAAAAAGAAATTTTCTCTCAGTCTTAATCTGAGACCTTGGCAGAAAAGCAAGACTAGAAAGCAAAAGGAGATCTACATTCCTTCTCACTCTTCACACTGGATGAAGCAAAAATGAGCGGACTTCGTTGGGCGCCTCCCTGGTGATAGCTGAAGTCAAGCTTTGCTGGTGAAAGTGGGTTTCTGCCTAACATGTTGACCTACCAGTGCAGAAATAAAATAAGAATAAATAAAAATTTAAATTGTCGGGCAGGGGAGATGGCTCAGTAGAATAAGCACTTGCCTGGCAAGTGCAAGGGCCTGAGTTCAATCCCCAGTACGGAAAAAAAAAAATTGTCGATCTAAAACATCTGTTAAGTGGAGTTTTTGAGGGAGAGTCAGGAAAAAAGATGAAATTATTATTATTATTATTATTATTATTATTATTTTTGTGGAACCGGGGATTGAACCCAGGCCCTTGTGCTTGCCAGGGAAGCGCTTATTCCACTGAGCCATCTCCCCAGCCCCTATTATTTTTGTATTAATTATAGAGCTACCAAGAGGTACTCAGAATTATATAGATTTTAATTCAGCCATGCCAGCCTTATGACCTTGGAGAGGCCCCGGTGGGCGTTCGCACCCCTTGCTCTCACTCACTCCCGCCTGCTCTCCCCTCTCCTCACCCCTGTGGTGCTCTCACATGCCCTCACTCTCAGGGCATGGTTCAGGGTCGCTACCTTGGGAATCACAGTGGCATTTAATGGTTGGAGGCAGGGGATGCGAGGCTCTGTGTATTGTGCAGTCCCTTATTACACTTGCTCTTAGCTACTTTTTCTTGTCTTTGAGACAAAAATAGCCTTATACTCACCTAGCGCTGTAGCACTCAACCCTCAGCTGTAGTGCCCGTAATCCTAGCATTGTGGTATGAGTCAATCCCAGCATCCTACACGATTTAACTCAGAGCCACTGCTGAAAAAGCCCCACCTTTGGCCACGTGAGGCTTTGAGGGAACACCTAGACACAAGCCACAGTGTTCTGTGCCTGGTCCCCCAAAGACTTATAATGCATCCCTTTGCATAAAAGGCATCTTTAAGAGAGGTCAAAGTCTTCATGGTTTCAGCATTACTGAAAAGGCCGAGTCCAAAGTCTCTGAGTTTAAGGCAAACTCAGCTCTAAGTCCCTATAGAAATGAAAAGAAAGCTTAACACTTCCAACATCCAACAACACAAGGTAGACATTTCTTCTCCAAAAGTTACGAACAGGGGGATAGCAGGAATGGGAGTGAAGAAAGGCCAAAACCCAGCAGGGCAACCATCAAATCCCACAGTTCCATTTCCAGCATCTCCAGAAGTCTGTCAAGCTGTGAACTCCAAAGGGCAAGGATTGTTCTACCCCTGTGGCACTTCTGGTGGCTGTAGCTCTCATGGCTTCTTTATGAGCCTGGCTTCCTGCACTACTTGCGCTTTTCCTTGGGCAATCCACGTTCCCGGCCTCTTCAGCCTTCTGGGGTCTCTGCTGCCCCTTTGATTTCAAACTCGCAGCTCCACATACTGCCCGGTGAGGGGCACGTTGCCTGGCCACCCAAGCCTTCTTCTGGAGTCTGTGTGGAAGCATTTATGGCCCCAAAACTCTTGCATTCTACATGTGCTTAAACCCAGCGCCATGCGTACGATGCCAAGGCCTGCTACCAACAGGAGCAGTAGCCCTGTTGCCTTCTCTGTTGGCTGTAGGATCTGGCGCCTGTAAACCAAATTGCAAGCAACACCTTCCCCAGTTTGCTGCCCTTCCGGGACATGCTGCTCTGTGGCTTTCTTCTCAAAGCAAAGTCTGTCACCTTTGTAACTCTGCGGGCGCAACAGCTGGATTCTGGCTGCTTCTTGCTATGCTCTCAGGTCCTCTTTTCTATTTTCCTTCTTTTAAACCATCAAGATCTTCTCCATTTTATCCTTGCAGTCGATAGCTTTCTTGGAGCTCCTTTCTGGCCAGACTCACAATGTTTTAAATCATCCTGCTGGGCTCTTTGCTTTTGATTCTCAACATAAATCTGGCTAAAATCCCCCAACAGTAGCCAGGCTACTGCCTCAACATTAGACTGTCTCCTCGGGTAGATGATTGTTCAAAAAGAAGGAAGTGGTGAAAGAAGGCAGGAGACAGGAAAAGGAATGTTGTGGGACTGTCCTGCTTCAAGGTTGTATATGGTTAGATTTTTTGACTTCCGTGTAAACCTAAGAATTATATAATTCTTTATGCTTATTTAAAAAATATATTCTAATTTTTAAATGTTTTTTCATCATATTCTGTAGGGACTTAAAACTCAACATATCAATACTTGATGAAAAATACCTGTTCCATGTTATGCCTAAGATGTCTGATATTTAGACAGATAGTGAGGTTAAGCTTAACAGCCTAGGTTGTATGGTAATAACAATAAACTTTTCTTCTGGAGGGTTAACAACTTAAGTTTGTAGACCAAAATTAGAGAAAAAGGAGGGCTGCAAGGAAAGCCAACATTTTGGCCCTAGCCTTCCAAGGTCAATTAAGACTCAGGACATATGAAAACTTGTACTGTAACATCATGTAACTCAGTTGTGTCCCAAATTTTCTGATAAGGAGATTATGGAGCCAAAGAGGAAAGTGTGATGTAGATCGATGATGCAGAGTGTGCCTAAGGAGAGTCACAGAGAGCAAATGGGCTAAGCAATGGCTGTGACTCATCCACATGGCTGACACTGACAAAAGATCTACAATCTGAGGTACAGGATCTAAGGATAAATCCTGAGGGGATTTCACTGACCTTATCAGACCCAAAAGCTACAACTCTTGTTGCATAGGTCTTGCTTTATCTTGGTCTTAACCATCCAGCAGAAAAGTATAAAAATAAAGTATAAGAAGTAAAGCCATAGTGTTATGTTGAGCTGTAGGGGACTCAGGTCAACAATTTCTGACACTGCCAGTGAAGCAGAAGACCCAATACTATTATGGACTACTGGACTCTTTTAGAATATTTTGCTGAGTTTACACACCTATACTATTTAAATGATGGAACTAAATAAAAAAAGGGGGATACAGATGAATGTCCATTTTGTATCTGTGTATTCAAAATGGTTAGGATAGATATGTAGTTATAGTCTCTTTATGAATAGAGGGATTTGTTCTAATAGTGTTTGTAAATAGGATATCATGTCTGCATCTTGTACAGCAAATAACCACTAGGAGGAATGTATGCAATGTGTTAATTATTGAAACTGTCCTACCAATTTGATTTGAAACTGTCTCATTGCTATTTGTTTCTCAATAGAATTATGGGGAAAAAGAACATCAAAAACAAAAACAAACAAACAAAAAGAAACATTAGACTGCCTTGAAATTTCTTCTGCCAGATTAATTAGTCTGCGGTTCTTAATCTCATTTCTAGGTAAAGTGCCTGGACATACCCAAAATGCAGAAAAAAATTTCTTCCCAGATAAAACACACATTGTCTGGAGTCCAATAGCCAATGCGGTTCTTCTTCCAGCGGAAACCTCCCAGCCTGGTCTTTCCCAGCAGGATCTCTGGTCCTCTGAGCCCCAAGCAGAGCCTTTTATCACGTATCACTTACAGCATTCCAGCTGTACTTTTTCAGCTGGCACCTTTGAAACTTTCCTAACTCTTTCCACAAGCCACACCTAGAGACTCCTGAACCCCATGGTCAGGTATAGGCCCAGTGACAACCCCACTTTGATATCCAATTCTGCCTTAATTATTTTTCTTTCTTTCTTCTTTTTTTTTTTTTTTTTTTTTTGTATTTTAGGGAAGCGTCTACAGGGTGTTCAGGGTCTCACTGCGTAGATCAGACTCATACTGATCCACCTGTTTACAGCCTCCCAAGAGCTGGGATTAGAGGCGCGTGCCACTATGCCCAGTCTCAATTGCCATCTCAGCATGCCCCGGGGGCGAGGCCAGCAAGGCATGCAACCTCTGGCCCCTGCACCTGCTTGCAGGCACTTTAATCCGCTGAGCTATCTGGCTGGCCTTTTTATTATTTTTCTTGTTGCTGAGACAAAATGCCTGACGTCTAAAGTTAAAAGGGGAAAGCCTTATTTGGCTCACAGTGTGTATAGGATTCAGTCCGTCATCGCTGGCTCCAAGGCCGGGCGGCACATGTCAGAGAAGAAGCTGTTCATGGCCGGCGGGAGACAGCACAGCAGGCGAGGGAGGGGCCTTCATGGCGTCTTTCTCTCCCTCGTGTCTCATCCAGGTTACTCAGAGCACGTAGCGCTCACACCCTTTATCCTGCTGTCTGTGAGCTTAGCATTGCACCGTGAATCTGCCTCCGTGCCGCACGGGAGAGCCAGCCATCTCTAACAAAGCCCCGAACGACCGCGTGAGGCGTTGGCCAGGACGTCTAGGCACAAGCCATAACGAGCACCATTTCCCTCCTCCTCCTCTTCCCTCTCCTCTCATTTTTCCTTTTTTTTTGAAATAGGATCTTATTGGGCTGGCCTTGAACTCGAGATTCTCCTACCTCAGCCTTGAGTATGTGGGGTTCCGGGTACACACTATCACACCTGGCTTCCTGTGCCCTCTTTGAGGATCTCTTGGTAGGTCAGTGTTTCTTGCACTATTCGGATTCTGAGACATGGAGGCTGTGGTGAGCACGGGTGGGTTTTCATAGCATTCCTGCCTTCTATGTATGAGGCCCACTTAGCATCATCCATTTTACTCTGAATTTTGATGACCTAAAATGCCTTTCAATATTGCTAAATAGGCATTAGGGGTAGAAGAAAAGAAATTTTCATGGTTAAAAACCCTTCTATAGCTGGGCATGGTGGCGCATGCCTGTAATCCCAGCACTTGGGAGGCTGAGGCAGGAGGATCATTGTGAGTTTGAGACCAGCTCCTTCTCCTCCTCCTCCTTTTTTTTTTTTTTTTTGGTGGAATTAGGAATTGAACTCAGGCCTTTGCACTTGCTAGGGAAGCGCTTATTCCACTGAGCCATCTCCCTGCCCCTCTCCCCTTCTTCTTATCCTTGATATCTGCTTGTTGTCACTTCCCATGGGAAGTCGTCTCTTATCCACTGCCCTTGTATAAGATCTTTTGTCTTAAGTGTATCTCCACTTTTCTTGCTGTTCTTATGGGACTTCCCATATTGTGAGTACCTTGTTATACTCTATGTGATCAAAAAATATGATCAGTGTCCAGATTAAAATATTTGCTATAGAAAAGACATATTGCCATCAGCCCAGCTGAATACTCGCTTGCAGCTTAGCCACTTAGCCCATGCTCTCGACACTTTCTGAAGCAGCTCTGGAAGCCCTCTTTGGTGAGTGCTTTGGTTGTGCTGTCGTAGGAACCTTGGTGTTCTCAATCCATTAAAACCGTTCCCACTTTATGGTCACTTTGGCTTTGAGGAGGGGCCAGAAGTGCCCAGCCTGGTAAATAAGGTGATGAGAACACACTATCTTATTTTGATGAATTTAGTGGGGATGTATCTTTCACTGTAATAAATTCAAACATCACTGTGCGTTTTCATCATCCCTCGTATGAGTAGTTTTCTAGGGCCATCTACATTGGTGTGCAAACCCCGGGAAAGTGGGGGCTGCCTGCATTAGACCATAGCATAAGACCCAAGAGGAGCCACCCTGTAGGTGCTTGATAAATATTTGTTGAGCAGAGGAAGCCTTCAAGGTAATCATTTGAAGTTTATCTCTTCCCACAAGGAGAGAATAATTTAAAATGTTTGTTTTGTATTTTTTGTGATGCCAGGGGTTGAACTCAGGACCTTGCGCTTGCCAGGGAGGTGCCTAAGCCACTGAGCTATATCCCTCACCTCTAGCGTGTTTGTTTCTTTAAAAGAAATCTAATGGGATAAGCAGGAACTCTACTTCTGTAATTTTATGAAAGAGACAACTTAGGGCGTGCAAAGGGAAGAGACTAGGAAAACTTGTCACGGCTAGTCATGAATGGACACCAAGAAGCGTGATCTATCTGCCGTTGTACAATGATTCACACTCTTTCTAAGCGCATTCATGTGGGATATACTGGATGCATATTAGTACCCTAAAGTTAAAGCAGTTGAACGGGTTTAAATAATTTGCTTCCAAAGAGATGAAATGACGGTGAGATCAGGACGCCTGGCTTTCATCTCAGGGCCTTTAAAGATATTTGGTTGAAGATGAAAAACAGAAGTGAGATGTAAATGGTAGAAAAATAGAGAATATTATCATTAGAAAAGACTGTGACAAGGAGCGAAGTGGAGAAGGCGACATGGGATTTTTAAAATGTAATCCTGGGAGAAACCTGCAGTTAATATTTTTCAAATTGATTTACAATTTGAAAATCCAAATTGTCTTACTTAGGTTGCTGGATTTTTATCATTAGCGCTTCATTTAATTTCTCCTAAGAGAAATCTCCGTGTGAAGAACTTCACCGGACAAATTTCAGTTCTTATGGTGAATAAAATAATTGCCTAAGTACATTGACTCCTTTGACACGCCAGGCACAGCTCGGGCTGGGTGGGTGGAGAAAATTTTAAAATGCTATCTGATGTCTCTGATGCCTTGTCTTAATTCCTTTCTTCCAAGTAGATTTCTTTCTACCCCTGCAAACAGGGTAGAAAAAGAGGGCACAGCATAAATCAGAAAATACACAGCAGCCGAGCTCCTGAACGACAGGAGAAACACTTTCCCTCCTAAGAAGACTGAGTCAATGTACAAATTTAAGAGTTGTATACGTATCAGCATCATCTGGTTGTGATTGTTCACTTTATTTTATGTATTTATTTATTTTTGGTGGAACCAGGGATTGAACGCAGGCCCTTGCGCTTGCCAGGCAAGTGCTTATTCTACTGAGCTATCTCCTGGGCCCCCGTGATTGCTCATCTTAGCCTTACCATGTATACATGGTCTTCATTCACCCCAGGAGGATCCCATAATATAGTAGGGATTATAGTGGAAAATTCTGAGGCCTTCATCACTGCAGCGACCGATTCAGGGTGACATAAGGAACAGTAGATCTGAATATTCCGATATTCAATTAGAATATACGTTTCCTTGATTTCGGAGTCTTTACTTTCAGCCGCGGAACTGATTTTACATGACCTGAGTTGGATCGGAACAGATCCACACGTTGCTTATCAAAGGGCTGCTTTATCAGACCCTTAAAGACTGTTATTTATCTAGAAAAGCTTCTCCTTGGAATGCTTAAATATAGATGGTGTGCTGGTTGTAGCTGATGCACTGGAAAATCTCAACTTTTGAACTTCCTCTTAGAGCTCGACTTGCAATAAATCAACCATGCGTCTCAAAAGCATGATAGATGCTTTGTGACACAAAGCAGACAAGCAACTGCCTGCGGCGTGGCCGTCGGAGAACGCTGCAATGGGCTTTTCTTATCAGTGCCAAAGCAAACACCATCTCAGCTGACCTCTGCCTTGTGTCACCAACCTTGTGCGTCTAATGGCGTGGGCAAACTGCAAATAATTTTACAAATAAGTTCCCTTTTGCCAATTTTCCTGGCAACCCTTGAGATGGCTCAAGACCTTTTGCCATCAAGCGGCGCAAGCAGGGTGACATCTTGGAGGACAACAACAAGACATGGGACCTCCGGAGAGTGGAGCTAACACTGTCGCTAGGTGTCATTTGTGTCCTTCCTTGTATGTCAGCTTGGAAGATTATTGCAATGGTAGCAGGAAATCTTTTCTTAGGAGCACATGCTTCAACTGCAGGCTGCCCAAGTAGCTAAGCAATGGAAAGGAAAGTGTCGGCCCGAGCGCTTGCCCTGTGAACAGCGCCTGACGACTAATGATGGGATTATGGAGTTTTAACTGCTGAACGGTTATCCCTAATTATAATCAAAGGTACGTCAATCTAAATAAAAATGATAAGGCAGAGAGTATTCTCTGCTATCTATCCCCCCCTGCTCCCCCACAAGCTTTTTAACATGAATCACTTCTCAGTGTGCTTTGACAAAGCTTGGATTGAATAATTATTAAAAAGAGATGGAGCCCAGTGTTAAGTAAAACACTTTTTTTTTTTTTGCAAGAAGAAATGGTTTTAATTTTTTTTTTTTTTTTAACAGAAGGGAACAGGTTTTTTCTTCAGTTTTAAATATTTGGTTCTATCACGCGTACCTCTCACTGTGTTGCACTCCATGTATTGCAAAGGTTACATAAGAAATTTGTGTCAGACAGCAAGTATGAGGGTCAGGTTTACTTATTCTTAAATCTTAGTATGGGTTTTCCTCAAGGAAGAGGTCAGGCTTGGGTTAGATTATCCTTGCTTGTTTACTTTCATTGCTAGGAAACTCTGAGTCCAGTTGGTTGTGGCCTAACCCGAGCAATCAAGTGGGCTCCTGAGGATACAGCCTGTACATATTAACTGTCCCTGTCATTTATTGGCTGTGTGACACTGGGAGAAACACTTACCTTCTCGGACTCTAACTTCTACATTTGTCATGTCAGGGTGTAATAGGACCTTTCACCAACTCTGCCTGGCATCTAATAAGTGCTCAATAAAATGCAGGTTTATTTAATTACTTTTATTTCTTTAATGATTTTACTGTATCTGCACAGTACAGAGCTTTAAAATGCCATGGCATGAGGTATAGAATAAAGTTAAAATTGCATGCATGAAATTCTGCTTACGTGTTAGAAATTGCCTCACATCAGGTCTTAGAAAGTGGATTCGTCTTTTTTTTTTCCTGGAAATTTAAAAGACTAAATAGAAGAGAAGCTCTTTCGTGTCTGCATTAAAAAATGTTGAAAAGAAATCAGTTGTCAATTCACATGTGGAGCTAAGAAAATTTTTTGCTGTTTTATTAAGAAAAAGGAGCAAGTAGCAATTCAAAACATTTGATGTGGATATTAAAAGAAGGAAGGAAGAAGCAGGCACAACACCTCCGCTCTCATGAAGGGCTCTTTCTGAGCTCTGTGCTTTGCAGTCTGCCTGACAGTAGGGATTGCTGCTCTTATTTATGGGCGAGAAAGCAGAGGCCTGGACTGGTTACGCAGTTCAGTGGAGGTCGGAGGGAGAGTCAGCAGCTCGGGGAGCCGGCCCTCGGGCGTGGGCCCCTCTGGCTTCAAAACCAGCTTTCACTGTGGTCAGGGGACTAACTGGGATCCTCTAAAGTCACATTGCTCAGCAGAGCTATATAACAAAAAATGATAAGGATTGAAAACCTGTCCAGCCACTGTCATCTTTTCAAAAGACAAATTAAAAGGGTGTCAAAGATCAGGACAACATCCTGACAATGGAAAGAGGAGATGTCCCTGGCGGCTTCCACGTTAATTATAATTTCCTGTCTAGCAATTACATATTTAAGACTCAACAACGCTCAAGTGTGGCGGCCTCTGGTGCCTGCCATAGTGGAGGGAAAGCAAGCTATTTCTCGGGGCCATTTTTATCGAGGCAGACTCATACACTTCACAAAGCACTTAAACTGTTTGAAAGAGGTCTCCATGCTGGCAAACACCACCATAAACAACGCGGACAGTTTAGAGTCCAGCGCCAGCCACATGATTCACAATGGGACCCATCTTCTCTAAGTGGAGCGCAGAGCCGAGAGTTATTTATTGCAATGAGCTTACGACCAAGGAGATTCACAGCATGGACACGGTCAGGCGACCTCACTGCTGCCTGAAGAGTGAGCTGTAGGGGGCGTGTGGGAAGAATGGTGTGGCCTGCTCGTGTGGCAAATGGACAGGGCCACACACATGCATTTCCTGCTGTGACCAGGTGTCTAAGTGGTGGCACTGTTTTGTGGGCGTGTCTACGCTGGAGAAGGGGGCTGGAACACGTACGCAGATAACTTGGTCAAAGTCTCCTGCTTTCCAAGAAGAGTCCGCCTTCATTATAATGACGGTGTCCATTTGCTGGATGTCCGCTCTCGGCCTGAGGCTTCACTGTTGCATTTAATTCTTATAATAATCTCCCAAAGTAGCTCTTACAAAATCTGTTTTTTTAGAAGCACCCAATGTTGGGGCAGAGATTCAAATAACAGGACCAAGATCACATGTCTGGGAAGGGGCAGAGCTGGGAATTGAACTCAGGTTCTTTCTTCACCCAAGCACCACAGCGCTTCCCTGCGTGACTGTTACGGCTGCTTGTCATTGCCAGTCTCCCCCAGAGGGGCCAAATAGGGGTTATCGTTTCTTCTTTAGGAAGGAAGAATCGAAGGCCAGCAGGGTAAATGGCCCCCTTTCCCTACACAGATGGAATGAAATTCCAGATTTGTGGGGACCCAAAATCTAATTTCATCTGAGTCCACAAGTATTTCCGAAAGCCTATTATGAAGAACCCACAATGCTCTAAGAAAAGGATGCTGAAGAGTTCATTTATCTGTGTTTGAATCAAGTCTCTCCAGGTCCCCTACACCCACTTTGCCTGTCTTTCCACCCCAGCCTCCTCCCACAGCTCTACCTGGAAAATTCCCATTCTGTTCTCACCCAGAGGCCTGCACGGGACAGCCACAGAGAGACCTTTCTTTTCCCCAGATTCCAGACAGGGTCCCTGCTTCCACCTTTTTACCCTCCACGAACTGTGTGTAATACATTGATTTCCTCAAATGTCGCTCATTGCCCTGCCACTGTAGAACCACAAAACTGGAAGTGGGTAGCATTGGGGAGACTTCTTCTTGCCCCCATTCTGTAGGTGGTGTCAGAAGACCTCAGATGAGGATGATGCGAATAACAAGGAAGCCTGTTATTGATCCCCCAATCCATTTTTTTTTTCATTTGTGTATTTGGTACAGGGTCTTACTGTGCAGCTCGGACTTCTAGTCATCCTCCTGTTTTCAGCCTGCCCAGCCCTGGGATTACAGGTGTGTGCCACCACACCCGGACTCACTCCCTGGCTCAGCGTGCCCCAGGGGCGTGGCTGGTGTGGCATGTGTGTTGGGGATTGAACCCTGGTCCCTGCCCTTGCCAAGCCAGGCTCTTAGTCCACTGAGCTATGTCGCCGGCCCTACCTGATCCATTTTTTGACAAAAGTGTTTAACTGCTTATATGGGATTTAAACCTCAAGACAGAGGAGAAAACCAGGGTTCAGGCATGGTAGGCAAATAGGGCAAGTAGCAGCTAAGGAGTGGTAGGCAGTGCGTGGAGACCCACACGCCCCCGCCATCTCCTCCTGGTTCCACGTGGAGCTACCTGTGGCCACCTGGCCAAAGCTGCCATTGGACAGAGCCTTCCCAAAGGCTCTGCCTTTATTTGTCTAGAATGTGGCTTGGGCCTTGGGGTTTTAGTCATTCCTCAGGGCAGTGTAATATGCTGCCAAGATTGAGAACGATGGCTCTAATTTTATTTTATTTTAATTTTTGTATTTTTAGGGAGGGGGTCTACAGGGTGTTCAGAGGTGTTCAGGGTGTTCAGTCGTCCAATCTCATTACTAGATAGGATTCATAGTGCTCCCCCTGTTTACAGCCTCCCAAGTGCTGGGATTACAGGCGCATGCCATCTCGCCCAGTCTCAATTGCAGTCTCAGTGGGGGCAGGGCCAGCACGGCAGGGCCCAGGGATCGAACCCCGGCCCCTGTGCCTGCTTGCAGGTGCTTTAATCCGCTGAGCTATTTGGCCAGCCCCCTAATTTTAGATTGCTCAGTGGCTTCTGCCACGTGATCATTAGTTCAGTCGTTCACACACCTAGTGGAACACACGGCTTGTGCGGTCTACAATACTTCCTGCTCGCTCCCCAAGCCTGCCTCTCTACGGAAGTCAAATTCCACACAAATTTAAAGGAAAACAAAACAAACACCACCAAAAAGCAAAACAAACACCCCCTGCCCCCAAATCAGGCAGCGTTTATCAAGACGGCAGACCTTATTTATAAGCCCCAGTCCAAATGGGCTTGTTGTACAAGCCCTGCAGCCCGTGCGGCCTGCTTATTCGTTCGTGCTTTAGTAACCACAGCCGAGGCCATGCCCAGCTCCGGGCGCCTGCCTTCTGCCCGGCCCAGCCCCGGTGGGCACGGTGGGCAGGACCGCTCCGGCAGTGGGCGCGCTGGCGCCGCCCGGGTTCAGGGATGGCGCTGGATTCGAACCCTGGTCTGTGCGCGCAGGTGCTACACCGCCCTTCCTTTCTGGAGGTAATTCAAGGCTTTCTTCCACCCCCACATCAGCTGTCGAGCTGCGACGGTATGTATTTTAAACACCTCACCTAAGATTTACTAGAAATCTTTCAGTCCTTCCAAGTATCGCTATAAATGTGACATGTAAGAGAAGCTCACGTAAGCTGGCGCGGAGGCTTCCGAGAACCACACGCCGCTCTCCCCGCGGGGGCAGGACAGGGTGCCGCGCCTGCTGGGGATAGCTTTTAAAGACTTAGTTAAATTCAACTGAGGCCAGGGCGAGGGAGGTAGGTCAGGGGCACAAGAACCTGCTTGGCAAGCTCAAGTTGCTGAGTTCGATCCCCAGGGGGCCCTCCTTGCCCCCAAGAAATGTTACACCAGCACTCAGGAGGCTGAGGCAGGATGTTCGAGACCAGCCCAGGCTATAAAGTGAGCTTAAGGCCAGCCTGAACTACATAGCCAGACCCTGTCTCAAAACAAAATAAAACAAAACAAAACAAAATAAAGCTAAGGTGAGCCCTAATCTTTCCTGACTGGTGTCTTATTGTACGAACGCTAGGAGACATCAGGTGCGCACATGCCCAGGAAAGCCCAGCGAGGAGGCGGCGAGAGGGCAGCGGTCTGCAAGCCAAGGCGGAGATCCCGGGGAGCCGGGTCTGCTGGCACCTTGATCCAGCTCCAGCACGGTGAGAAGATCGTGTTCCTTGCTCCCCTGCCCCAGTCTGTGGGTCTGTTATTGGCAGCGGGAGCTGACTGACACTGCGAGGGATGTGGTGACCAGGGACCGCCCTGCACCTGCTCTACCTGCTCCTCCTCCACCTGCTCCTCCTCCTGCTCCTCCACCTGTTCCTCCTCCTGCTCCTTTACCTGCCCCTGCCCCTGCTCCTCCTCCTGCTCCTCCTCCTGCTCCTCCTCCTGCTCCTCCTCCTGCTCCTCCTCCTGCTCCTCCTCCTGCTCCTGCACCTGTTCCTCCTCCTGCTCCTCCACCTGCTCCTCCTCCTGCTCTTCCACCTGCTCCTGCACCTGCTCCTCCACCTGCTCCTGCACCTGCTCCTCCTCCTGCTCCTCCACCTATTCCTCCTCCTGCTCCTCTACCTGCTCCTGCACCTGCTTCTCCTCCTGCTCCTCCTCCTGCTCCTCCACCTACTCCTGCACCTGCTCCTCCTCCTGCTCCTCCTCCTGCTCCTCCTCCTGCTCCTCCTCCTGCTCTTCCACCTGCTCCTGCACCTGCTCCTCCACCTGCTCCTCCACCTGCTCCTGCACCTGCTTCTCCTCCTTCTCCAGGTGAATTCAGTTCTGTCTCTCTCTTAGTGCTGCCGTCTGACAGCAAGGGCAGCTGTAATGGAAAATGAGCAGACTGAGCCCTGGGACGTTTCTACAAAAGCTTGAAGCACTTCCACGGCAAAGGCGATGTCATGATTCTTTTTAAAATTAAATTTTGAAAAGGTTCAGGGTGTTCAGGAAAGAATGCCCCAGGACAGTTCCTCATAACTGTTGACCCCTTCATTAGCTTACATCTGCAGGGAGACCAGCGCCCCAGAAACCTTGGGGCACCTAATGTAGAGTTGCCTCTTATTTGTGTTAGACCAGGAGAAGGATTTTGAAAGACTTCCTCAGAGGTCCTATGTGTAAACTTCTAGAAGAAACAAGCCCAAGAAAATATTTTAGAGGACTTCTGATCCTCATGTCAAGAACAGCAATTACATTTTCATTTCTTTTCCTATTCTGGGTTTCATATACGATTTATTGAAAGCCATTCAACTGCTACTAAAAATTTTCCTCTAAATGCATGTACTAATAGCAATAGTAATAACAATACCAGATGTTTGACGAAACCTGGCAAGGTGGCAAAACTTGGGCTGTCCATACTTTTGGCTCTTGCCTTCTCAGCCAACATGTAACAAATTCTTTCAACAGAACTGGGGGGAATCTGCTTCATTACAGCTACCGGGTACTGTTTTGATGCAGCAGGGAATGAAACAGGGAGCCAGGAGGGAATACGGCAGATAGGACTCACTCCTACACTCCAGGGCAGGAGGCTTTTGCAAATACATTAGCCCGCCTGTGTGATGGAAGGTACAGCAAGTGGTAAGAGGAGAGTAAATCAGCTCTGGGGAGAGCGAGAGACCGGAAGTTCGAACGGCAGGGCAGCTAGCTGCCTTGATCGGGGTCCAGGTACCGCTTCTCGGAAGAGGTGACATTGAGCGGGCACTCGAGGGACACATGACCAGGCACAGCATCCACAATACCAGTCCCCAGTGATGGATACTCAGCCCAGACTAACAAATCTCAAACTGGAACTGGGTTGTCCTTTTTGTTGTTTTGTGGGAGAGTGAATTATGACCCTCTGGTCAAACCTGACCTCTTAATAATTTTTACACAGCTTAGGAGCTCAGGGTGGGCTTTTACATTTTTAACTGATTGAAAAAGCAAAGGACGGCAGCTCAGGACATGTGAAAATTATACAACATTCTAACTTGGCATCAAGGGATAAACTTCCCCTGGCATCTAGCGGTGCCTCACTCTCACGTTTGTCTGCATGCTGCCTGCGGCCACCGCTGGGCCACAGAGGCCGGATTGTGTGTCTGCAGGGTGGGAAAAGTCACTCCCGGGCCATGTGCATCGGTGCCTGCCCCCTGCTCTCTTTGGAAATGGTTCTTTCAGAACATCTGTGAAATGCACTGGGTCATTGTAGGTCCCACCTCCTCAAACGGTCTCGAGGCAGAGCCATCCTGCGACTGCGCCCAGGGATGAAACATTTCAGCCAGTTGTATGCCTTACTCACTCTCTGCCAGCTGATTGAAAATTATTCTTTTTTTTTTTTTTTTCTTGGTGGAACCGGGAATTGAACTTAGACCCTTGCATTTGCCAGGGAAGCGCTTATTCCACTGAGCCATCTCCCCGGCCCCCTGAAAATTATTATTGACTGAAAAAATGTTGAGACATTTTCCTATGCCCAGCACTGGGCTGGACACAGAACAGGAAGAAGATGGCTTTGATCTTGTCTCCTTGTGGCTTCTGCTCTAGTCAGACGAATTTTCCGCAGACAGGACTTTCTTCTGACCTTCCCCTTGGTGAGGTGCAGGCTTGATTTCTACCTTCAGAGCTAAGGCCGTGAAATCTATATGGAGGTCCCCTCAGCACCTTCTTAGTTGGGACATTTCTGTGTCCAAAATGGTAAGGAGAAAATAGGAAAGGTGAGGCAAACTTGAGGGTGAAGGGAAGGGGAGGCCGAGTTCGCCCGAGGACACCGCAGGAGCTGCGCCGGGCAGCACCCACGGAGCCCTGAGGACATGTGGCTGGGTGCGAAATCAAGTCGCCCTCTCAACTGCACCCACCTCTCTCTGAGTCAGCGTGTCCCTCAGCTGTGAATGGAGACTCCGGACCAGCATGGTGGAAATACTGAGACTTTTCAATCTATCATTACTGCAAATATCTCACAACATTGGGTACATTCATTGTTACTTTGGCAATTACAGCAGCGGTCAGCTGAGGTACTGGTCATGCTCATGTATTACTGTATCACAAATGCTTTTGAAAACATTTTTTTTTTTTTTTTTTTTTTGCGGAACCGGGGATTGAACTCAGTCCCTTGCGCTTGCCAGGGAAGCCCTATTCTACTGAGCTATCTCCCCGGCCCCTTGAAAACATTTGATAACTGTACTAACTGTACTTCAATGGTTTTTTAAAATTTATTTTTTTAAAATTTATTTTCAGTGCTTAAAAACCCCTAAGTAGTTTACTTTATGCCTTTAAAAATATTAATTTTGGGGCCAGGGAGATGGCTCAGCGGAATAAGCGCTTCCCTGGCAAGTGCAAGGGCCTGAGTTCAATCCCTGGTTCCGTAAAACAAAACAAAAAACAAAAACAAAAACAAAAACAAAAAAAAACCTAACTTGGGCTGGGGAGATGGCTCAGTGGAATAAGTGCTTCCCTGGCAAACGCAAGGACCTGAGTTCAATCCCCGGTTCCAAAAAAAAAAAAACAAAAAAAACCAAAACACATTAATTTTGAGAAAGGCTCCAGGGACTTCAACAAATGATCAGAAAAATCCAGTTTAAAATGGTTAGGAGAGGCTGGGGAGATAGCTCAGTAGCATAAGCGCTTGCCTGGCAAGCGCAAGGGCCTACATTCAATCCCTTTTTCCACAAAAAAAAAAAAAAAAAAAAAAAAAAGGTTAGGAACTTTTGTGGTTTAAGAAAGTCAATTAGTAAAGCAGTTTTTCTCTTTTTAAATAAATGCCTTTTTGACCTAGGGTCTCACTATGCAGTTCAGGCTGGCCTTGAACTCGTGGTGACCCTCCTGCCTCAGCTTCCCGAGGGCTGGGATTATGAGGCGAGCCTCCACGCCTGGCAGTAGCTTTGACTCGTGCTCGTGCCAGGCAGTTTGGGGGAGACCTCAGACTCTGGGCTGCAGCTGTCATTCGAGTTGTGCAGCTTTGTAGCAGAGGGAGGAGCCCGGTGGATAAGTAAAACTTCATTTTCTCGTGAAAACAAGAAGAGCTACTCTGTCAAAAGTGATAAGCTGTGGCTCTCGGGAGAGCCTCCAAAAAGTTCCTGATGCACGCGATAGTTCACAGCCTGCACGCCAGGAGGAGAGATCCTAAGATCCTTCTCAAGCACACTGAAATTCTCTAGGATTTCCCCAAATGAGTAACATGATCGCTGTCCAGAGAATTTCGTCTCTCTGGACACCCTGACCTCATTCTGGTCTGTTTTCATTAAAATCCCAAGCTTAAAATCTGTGCCCAAGCAAGAAGACTTCTTATAAGGGACCACGGAAGTGGCCACCGAGCTGTGGGAAGGATTCCCTCAATATATGCTTTTGTGTGAGGAGGGAGAGCAGCAGGTTCCTAAGTTAATCTTCACTGTCACATGGGTGGCTTTTCCCATCCTGGTTTTAAATGAAGATACTTTGGACATTTGGCATTCCTTCCTTCACTCCACACGCGCAATCACCCAGTGAGGCATTTTAATTAGACCTCTCCTATTATTAGAGCACAGGGGGGAAAAAAATTCATGACTGGTCTGAAAGACCCCAAGCTAGGAAAGAGAAAGGTAATCATTTAATTTGTTGTTGTTTCCATAAATCAGGGCCTAGTCATCAATTTCACCACATATTTGAGAGCACATGTTATTGACAATGTGTTCGCAGAGAAAAATGGAGTTTGCTGGCAAAGTTGTTCCATTTTCTGAAGATTAAATTGTTCATTGTACAGGCCGCCATCTGCCCTCCCTGGAAGAGATTCAGTTGCTGGCAAAGGCCCCCAAAGTCTGGGAGACAAAGTTAAATTTCTTTCTCTTCCTCGCCGTGCCTGTCCAACCGAAGGCAAGTTCATTCATTCACCCATCCATTCAGTGTTCGTCCGGCACCTCTTCTGAGGGATGCACACAAGTACAAGAGCGCTTCCCAGGGCTGGGGCTCTGGCGGAGAGCGTGGAGCCTCGCCTTGCTTTCTGATCCCATGGCTCTTGTACCTGCTTTGGACCCCTCCAGGCCTGGCTTTTCTACCCCCCAGCTTAACCTGTGTGCTCCCAGCGGATCCAGAGGTCATGGTGAGTAAGATACATTTTGAGAACTTTGCAGTCAGTGGAGAATATATATATAGTAGTGTCTTAGTTACTTAAAAAAAAAACAAAACAACCCTATTTTTTATTTAGTACAAGGTCTCACTACACAGCTTGGACTCCTAGTGATCCTCCTGTCTCAACCTCCCCAACACCGGGATTACAGGTGTGCACCACCATGCAGCATAGTGCACCTATGGCAGGGCCAGCATGGCAGGTGGTACTGGGGATCGAACCTGGGTCCTTGCGCTTGCCAGGCAGGCACTTAGACCACCAAGCTGTCTCTCCAGAACCTCATAGTTTCGTTTCTACCCAAAGCTAAAGGTGCGGAGGTTTATGTATCTCACAGTTTGTAGAGGCTTCAGTCCATATCCAGCTGGCTCCAAGACAGGGTGGCTTTGCAGAGGAGAATGATCCATGACACGTAGAGGACAGAAGAAGCAACAAGGGAGGGAGCAAGGACCAGCCTCTTTCCATCCATCGCATCGTGTTGCAGGCTGCCCGCTCTGGGGCAGGTGGAAGGTTTCCGCCTTCATCCCAGTATGGTCCATGAATCAGGCACAAACTCTGGCTTCAGCCAGCTCTGAAGACCCTGCTCCCTGTGACTGCATGAGGCTTTCGTGGGCATCCAGAAACGACCAGGACAGAAAGGGGCAGCTCTCTGCCACACAGCACAAAACGAGCCTTGAAGGTAGCTCGGTGGTCTATGCGCCTGTCTGGCAAGCACAAGGACCCAGGTTCAGTCGCTGTTACCACATGCTGTGTGGCCCCGTGCTCTGCTGGCCACTGAAACTGGGTGTGGTGGTGCACTCCTATAATCCCAGCACTGGGGAGGCTGAGACAGGAGGATCACTATGAGTCCGAGCTGTGTAATGAGACTCTGTACCAAATAAATAAATAATAAAATGCTGAGCCTTGAGAAATACACACAGAAGAGGCAGAACTCATTTCTGAATAGAACTTCTTGGAGGAACCTGGAAGAAGCACGACATGTACCGTCACATGCATGACGGCCTCTGTACTACACTGTCCTGTTGTGCAGGTAGATACACATTCTGTTGTGATGTCCCATGTTTCAGGTGAAGTCCCTGGGGCTCAGTGAGATGGACAGATCGGCCCTTGTTCTTGTAGGTAGAGGCGAGGGCTCATGGTCTCTTTTATACTACCAATGTGAAATTGGTCCCTAGGTTATATAAAGGAAGACCGCTGAGCCCTCGCTCTTCAGCCTCTGCCTAGCCCGCTTGCCTTGCCCCACCGCATGAACCACGCCTGCAGCTGCTGCTGTCCCCTTCACAGCCATCAGTCAACCACTGACCTCTTTGGATCTTTTTTTTTTTTTTTTTTGGCGGAACCTGGGATTGAACTCAGGCTCTTGCGCTTGCTAGGCAAGCACTTATTCTATTGCGCTATCTCCTGGCCCGACCACTTTGGATCTTTACTCCATACGAGAGCATGTTCTTCTTGGCTTTGACCTTGGATGGTCTTCTTGATCATAATTTGGAACTGTTTTTCCTAGACTACCTATTCTTGAGCAACACAAAGTCTACCCATTCCTAAGGTTTGACCTTCTTCCTAAGGTCTTTTCAACTAGAATCTGCAAGACCCTAGCCATCCACTTATCCACCCATCTACCCATCCACCCACTAATCTATCCATCCATCCACCTATCCATCCATCCATCCATCCATCCATCCATCCACCCACCCACTCGCCCACCCATCTACCCACCCACACACACATCCATCCATCCATCCATCCATCCATCCATCCATCCATCCACCCATCCACCCACTAATCCATCCATCCACCCATCCACCCACTAATCCGTCTACCCACTCATCCATCCATGCATCCATGCATCCATCCATCCACCCACCCACCCACCCATCCATCTATCCATCCACCCATCCACTTGCATACCTTTCCTTCTGTCTCACAAATACAAACTGAATCTCTGCTGTGTGAACACTGTGCCAATTGTTCAAGACTAAAATGTTGCAGATACTTGGGGCAAACACACAAAAGAAAAAAACAAAAAACCAAACCACTACAATGGAGGCAAGCAACACAGAGAAGCATGTAATCCCATGAGGCAGAAGAACAGAGCGTTCTAATCTCATCTGCAGGTGTGCTGGGTGTGTCTCACGAGACAAGGGAGCATTTCATGATGGGTTTCTACACGGGACAGTTGGTTACAACAAGACCTGAGGAACTGGATTGGACTTAGCCATCCAGATAACAATAACAGGAAACAGAATTCTTAGAACTCTCAAAATATGAGGCTCTGAGGCAGAAAGGAGCTTGACTTGTTCAAGGAACTAAAAGAAAGAGAGTGGCTAGTGTTGAGTTGGAAGGTATACAGCCTTTAAGTCATTGGAATTTTAGCCCAAGCATTGTGTGCAGTGTGTGTGTGTGTGTGTGTGTGTGAGAGAGAGAGAGAGAGAGAGAGAGAGAGAGAGAGAGAGACTGAATCTAAGGCCTTCATACTGAGCTGGGTTTCCACCCCATTTTAATTTTTTATTTCAAGACAGGGTCTTGCTAGGTCTTGAAGTTGCCCAGGCTGGCTTCAAACTTGCAGTCCTCCTGCACCAAGTTCCCAGAGAGCCAGGATTCCAGGCCTGTGCCACCCTGTGCCCAGCTTGCCTAGGCAACTGAATAATTATTGCTTTAGTCCAGCATATTGCATATCCAACAGATATGATTTTCAAAACAAGTTTGGAGCATATGTTAATGAAAATACGAATGCTATGTTCCCTGTTGCATAGTTGAGTATTTTAATTGGTCAAATTTAGATATAGATGGCTATGAACCGGAAAATGAGAAAATTTCCATCCTAAAGAAGCAGTCTCCCAGGAGACTTTCCTGCTGTGTGGATGCTCTGTTAAAAACCCGAGACCGTTCTTTATCTAGAACAGCTTTTTAAACTTTTCACGAACAACATAAACAATATGGAATGTTGGTTTGGAGTTCTAGTTAGCTTTTTCCAGAAAGATTTTCTGACCTGTCACTTTAGCCTGGGAAAATAAGCTTCACGCAGAGTGGTGTCCGGGGAGGAAAAAAGAAGGGTGCTGTCGGATGGGCACCAGCGTGTGCCCATGACCTGGCACTTTTTGTTTGTCTTTTGCTGGCAGCTTGTGTGAGTACTTGAAAGAAAAATGGGGCCTGCAGTCTCCTTTCCAGTAAAATTAGTAATAATCCCTTATTAAATCATCGAGAGAATAGGATAAAGGCAGTTGGCCCTGTCCTTGTGGGTTTTGCTTAAATTCCAAAAATCTCAGGGATTAGAAACTGGGAGCAAAAAGCCATCCCATGATTTCAAAAAACACCCCGTTGCCAAGGCAACCAAAATGCTTCCCATGATCCTCTCTCTTCTGCTGTTCAGTTTTGTGATGTACCAAGAAAAAAAAACCAAAAACAAAAAAAACCCAAAAAACAAAAAAACACTCCATAAAGGGCCGGGGAGATGGCTCAGTAGAATAAGCGCTTCCCTGGAAAGCACAAGGGCAGGGGCCTGAGTTCAATCCCTGGTTCCACCAAAAAACAAAACAAAACAAAACACCACTCCATGGAGGGAGGGATGCAGGTCCAGCACAAGCGAAAACGGGTCAAAAGCAAAAAGTGAAATGATTCGCAGAGCAAATGCGTTCATGACTGCTATGTCTCAGTGCATTTCGATGACATTACGCAGTCCAGGCAGAGAGAGCCACTGCCTTTTCGAGACTCCAAATTCAGCGAGGAGGAGGCTGAGCCTTGTCCAGCCTGGGAGGTGTTCGTTCAGTCCGCAAGCATGTGAGCACCTGCTCCCGCCAGGCCCTGGGCTCAGCGACTGAGTCCCTCCTAGCAAGTCACAGGCCGGCCTGCCCAGGAGCACGCAGCTGCCCGTCTCTGCCCTCGGGGAACCAACTTATCATCTGACAACTGCCAGCGTAGAGCACAGTGCAAGGAAAAGCCGACCAGCGTTGCCAAAGGGAGGTCAAGGCTGCCCTGGAAGCTTCCAGGGGATGGTGATGGATGCGCACATAAATAACAGCGCTCAGGCACCCTTAATGGGTTAGGGGGGAAGGGGCAGGTCCTACAAGGAAGTAATCAATCTAATTAAAGAACCAGGAAACACGTCATTAAACAGATGGAAGGGGAGCTGACCTTGAAGAGGGGCAGGGTTTTAGTACACAAGCACGGGGTAGGCCGAGGCCCAGCAGGAACAGCAGCACCCACTGCTTGCGAGCTGACTGGCTGCTGGGGAGAGAGGTGATCCCCTGCTTAGGGGCTTCCTCCTCGGCCGCCTGGGCTCACAGCAGTGCAGACTCGGTGAGGAGAGCGACAGCTTTTGCCTTGGGCAATGGCGATCCACAGGGTCCTCAACAGGGCCTGGTGCATGGAGGAGACCCACAGATATTTATACAATAAGCACATGATGATTATAGCTAATTATAGAATTGTTGCTTGCTTATTGCATCGTATGCACTCTGCTGGTTGCATTTGTTTGTTTGTTTATTTATTTGTTTACTGGTGCTGGGAAGGAAGCCAGGCCCTCCTGCATGAAATACCCCTCCCCCCAGCCCTTTTTTGAGACAGGGCCTCGCTAAACTGTCCAGGCTGGTCTTGAACCTGTAAGCCTTCTGAGTAGCTGGAATTACAGGCGTGCACTCTGCATCCTCCTTGTTTATTTGATCTTTATAACCTGATGAATTGGGTCCTTTGGAAAGGAGGTAGTTTAGGCAACTTTCCTGAAGGACCCCACCCAGGATAGGAAGGATCGGCTGGGACGCATAGCTCGGTAGGAACTCAGCCAAGGCCCCTCTGACTCTGGGGCTACATACTTAACTGCCGGGTCATTGTACCTTGCAGGGGTTAAACATGATTTCATGATACATGGTTTGATATTAGACTAATATCAAAAAGGAAGTCTTGGTCTCTGTGGGGAGGAACACAGGAAAACGCCCAGGGGTCGCTTGGTTATTAGGAGTTCTGATGTAGGGCCATGACAGGCCTGAAGGACTCACTCACAGTCCCAAGTTCCAGACTTCTCTGCCAGGAGGGGTGACGGTATGCGTAGCTTTCTGTGAGGGTGCTAAAGCATGTGCAAATTGCTCAAGATGTTTTTTTTTTGCGGAACTGGGGATTGAACTCAGGCCCTTGCGCTTGCCAGGGAAGCGCTTATTTTACTGAGCCATCTCCCCAGCCCCTCAAGATGTTTTTAGAGGTGTAGATTTGTGAGGGTCTCCTGGGCCATTGGCCTCCTTGCCTTGGTGACCACCAACCTCTCCAGCAACCTGGGAAGGTGGTTACCACGGATCGAGTTGTAGGTGCCAATTCCACGGCTGGTGTAAGAAGATGCTGAATGGATTTTTCTTGCTTCGTGATGTCTTGGCCAACACAACAAAGCCAGGGACTAGAGGAGATAACATTGTTCATTGTTTAAAGGGCGTTGTCAGCCACCGTTGTAGCCAAGCGCTCAGAGTTAACATCAATAATGAGTCATTTTGGTGTCATGAAGTCGCCCAGAAGGGCATCTTATTTCTATGGGATTCTTGCCAAAAATGTCTAACCGGATCCAGTCATGAGAAGATCGGATGTCAGACGCAACTCATGCAGGAGGTGTTTCATAAAAATCACTGGCCAGGGCTTGTCAGGTGTCTAAGTCATAAAGGACGGGGAAAAACTGGGATAGTCATGGAGGGAGGGAGATGGAGCTATGTTAAGGAAATCCAACCTGAGATCCTGAATTAGATACATGGACAGCAGAAGAACTAGGCTAAATAGTGATAAAACTCCAATAAGACTGGTAGTTTGGTTAATAAATGTTACTTTCCTGGTGGGGGTGATGAGGCCATGATCAGGTAGTGCGTTCACAGCAGGGGGAGCAGGGCCGCTACCTCTGTGAGTCTCTTGAAGTCTGAAATCATTTTTAGAACAAAAAGTCCAAAGAAGAAAGAGCAGAGTGCACTGAGGAGCAGATGAAGCGGCTGCCAATGATGTGCTTGCTCCGTGAGCCAGCGTTGGTAGGGAAGACACAAGACTCTGCAGAGGAAATTGTCGGAGGAATACACAGTGGGGACACGGGCTGCGGTGGCCCTGGGAGAGACTCGGGGGTGGATGCCAGCGGGAGGACAGGCCGACTATGAGCTGAGTAGCTAGCTGCCCAGGGCTTCTGCTGGTGGGGCTCTTCTTCGGGTCTCCACAGATACCCAAATCCATAGATGGTCAAGTGAGTACCTCGTGGGGAGTGGGGCAGGATTCGCACATGACACACACATTCTCCCACCGGTGTCAGCCTGTCGACCGGTTGTAGCTCCTACTACACTGTAAATGTTATGGACGCAGCTGTTCCACTAGTATATTGTTAATGGTATTTTGCCCCCCAATGTGACCCGCTCAGAAAAGAAGCCCCACTGGTCATTACCACGGTGGTGGGCAGTGCCGCCCATGGTGATAGGAAGCTTAGATCTCACCGTTCCCTTGCTTGGTGGTCGCTACTCTGTGACGGCAGGGAGGGCAAGGTGATCGCGTCTGGCGTTTGTGATCTGTGGCTTTTAAGGCGGATTGCTTTCTGATTAGGTCTTATTTAGGGGGAAGCAAAGAAGGAAATGAAGATAAAAAATTCTACACATATTTAGCACAACATTTGTGTGTGCGTGTGTGTGTGTGTGCGTGTGTGTGTGCGTGCGTGTGTGTGCGTGTCTGTGTGTGTGTCTGTTGAAGATCGAACCTAGCACCTTTGCACTGAGCTACAACCCTGGTCCTTTGTTTATTTATTTTCGGGACAAAGTCTTACCAAGTCCCTAAACTCCCCAGCTTGACCTTGCGATCCTCCTACTTCAGCCTCCCAGCGTGCCGGATTATAGGCGTGTGCCACCACGCTTAGCTTTTTTTCCAGGTATTTTTGATCCGAGGCTGGTTGAACGCGTGGATTGCAGAGCCTTCGGCCGAGGCCTCGAGCTGAGCTCACAGCTATTGCAAAGGAACAGAAGGCGCTGGAACGCCTGGAGCCAAAGAGCGCAGAGCGGCGGGGGCCGCTTTGCAGCAACGGCGGGGAGCGAGCCCCCTGCAGGCCGCCGCTGGCATTGCAGCTACCGCCATCCGTCCATCCGTCCATCCGTCCGCCCCGCGCAGGCCCACCACTGAGCCCGGGGTGGCAGCAGCAGCGGACACGGCAAAGTGGCACGGTGGAGGGCACAGGCGCCGAGCTTCTGTGTGCTTGAGGAGGGAGAGGGCGCGGCTCAGCTGGGTCCTGGAGCCCGGGGTGACCGGGTGGCCGATGCACCCTTCCAACCAAGTGTCACAGCTGGACAGACAGTGCAACGTGGGGGGCCAGCCGCGTCCTCCCCGGAGGCTGTCGCTTCTGGGTGCGTCGGCGACCTTGCTGCTCCAGGCGCCGGGCCTTGCTCTGTCTTCACCTCGGCCGGTTTCCACCGTGGAGAGCTCCGGGGAAAGTCGGTTAAATTAGGCTTGGTAAAGTGACGCCGCGTCTTTGAGAAATGAGGCTGGGAAATGGGGAGAACATTTTCCACCAGCTCATGTCTCACTGTACGGCGTTCCGATTTCGTGACGCTTCCTAATAAATCATCGCTTATCACTCACGTGGGAATGTAACACAACTCCAGTTAAGATTCGTTAGCGATTATAAAGAAGAAACATGAATTGCTGTATATCAGGGCTTTTTGATCATCTTCCTGTCCACTGTAGGCACTTTTTTATTGTCATATTTACTGTAACTGTTGTTTAAAGCATAAATAAGTGGAAAGAAAGAGCAGCAAATACGAAGAATAAAAATAAATTCATCTTATTTATGTGTTTATGCAAGCAGCTGACAATTACTCTGCACTGCGCCGTGCGTCCAGGGCTGGTGGCTGCTGTGTTGGCAAAGTTCCCTCCTCTCCTCGAGTCCCCTTCTTTCTCTCTGTCCTGCCAGGCCTGCACACGCATCCGCAAGAGGGCAGGGCCCTGGCCTGAGCTTCATTCCAGCGTGAGCTTCCATCCCCTGCAGTGTGTCCTCCGGGCGCTCAGACACAGCTCAGATACGTCGGTTACAGGCAATTCATTCGGATCCGGGGAAGCCAGGACAGGGCTGGGGCGGGGCTCTGGGGGCCGTACTGCAAGATACAGCCTTCAGTTTGGAGAGGAGCCCCCTGGCTGGCCATTTGGGGTGAATAACAACGCTGGTCAGAAAGTCCCAGATGTTGGAAAGACCAACCTGGAAGGCTTGGGATTAAAACGCCAACATCGAAGGGCTTGTGGACACCTCAGTACAGCTGAGGGACTTCTCTGGGTAGGACGTCTGTCGAGGAAGGTTGGTGGGGTTGGACAGCTGAGCGGCCCCCAGTCTTCATCTGTGGACAGAGAGGATGACACAATCCTGGTCTTCAAATGCAGCTCTGGCCGAAGAGACCTCTCTGCTGCCCCGCACGCTGGTGGTTAGCAGCAGGATTGCACAGTGCTGGGAGGTGGGGTCATCCTTGGCCTCTCTGCTCCCTCTGGATCTGGTGCCACAGAGCCACAGCTGGGACTCGGGCAGCCCGTAGTAGCTCTGGGCCTGGTGCGCATGGAACTTTCTAGAGGAATCTAAGAGACGTCCTCTGAGGAGCAGGTGCAGCCTCTTGTGGACATTTCTGGGTCCGTGGAGTCTGCGGTGTCCAGTGCCTTATCCAGCTTCTCTTCAGTGTGCGTGATGCCTTTGGCGTCCTGTGTCCCTTTGCAGTGTCCTCCCAGTGTCCCGTGCATGCCCCGCCCATGCTCCACGGGTTCCAGGGGGAAACCGCCACTGGTGGGATCTCTGGGTATCACACTTCAGGGGTACTCCAGACAAACCGCGTCTGCTCCCCAGATCTGCGCTTTCATCTGCATTTTGCAGCACTGGCCCCACTTCACAGGGCAAGGGGGCCGGCTCCCTGATTTGCTGAGCTCTCCTCACTTGGATGTGATCGCGAGTCCTCTCCACAGAGTGTGTGCTCTCACGGTGACTCACTTGCCTCTTGCTTTAAGCCTTCGAAATGCACCTGAGCGTGGTAAGCTAAGAAAACCTGAAGGAAGCGCAGAGAGGCTAAGCCACTGAACCAAAGCAAAACAGCCTAATGAATGAGGATGAGGCTAAAGTCTGTGCTGTCCTGTCTCCCCCAGGGAGGAGAAAACAGATTCTGAGAGTGTCTTGCATTTCTACCCTATTTAAGAGTTGGTAAAGATGCAGCCCAATGGCCTGGTGTGATGACACACACCTGTGACTCCAGCACTTGGGAGGCTGAGTCAGGAGGACCACTATGAGTTTGAGGCCAACCATCCTGGGCTATGCAATAAGTCCCAGCCAGCTTGACCTACATAGAGAAACCCTGTGTCAACAAAGAGAGAGAGAGAGGAGGAGAGGGACAGAGGGAGACAGAGGGAGAGGGAGAGTGTCCGAGCTACCCAAGTTCAGCTAGTTTATATTTGAACGTTTAAAAACTGTGTTGATTACATATTAAAATAGAACTTCCTTGGGCCAGGGACGTAGTTTGGTGGTAGAGCACCTGCCTCACAAGTGTACAGTCCTGAGTTCGATTCCCTGTACCAAAATAAATAAAATAATAAAATAAAATAAAATAAATGTAATGGAATGGAACGTCCCATGTTTTCCAGTAAAAAAAAAATCCCTCTTCAACATTCAGCTCACTTATTAATTTTTTTTTAAATTTAAACTTCATACCATTTCAAACCATTTATCACATCAGTTTGCAGTAGACCTTAGCCTGACCACTTGTGGGGGGCAGGGAGGATAGCCCCGCGCCCTGGCGCCCCAACTGGAGTTCTGTCCTAAGCAGGGTGAAGAATTACCGTGGGTTGCTTTTTCACTTCGCCGACGGTTTAATAACAACCGCGCAGAGAGCTCCCACTGCACGTGATGCGTCACTTAATTTCATCACCATCTCTCGCGGCTTAACAACAGATACCCCAATGGGGGCTCCCGCAGACCTGCGGCTGCCGCGGCGCAGGCGAGCTGGCTATGGATTCCTGAGCTGGCTAACGATTCCCGAGCAAGCGGCGAGGCCCGAGCGCCCGCGCTGCCCATAAACCACTCTGTGCCGCCAATTAGGGAGACAGAGATGCAGCGCGCTGTCAGGCGGCCTTGCAGGCTGGAGCCTGCAATCAGAGCCGGGGAGGGACCGCTCCGGGCTGGGGCTCGCAGACGGATGACTATCATTACGATATTACGGGCCTTACACCTCCCCAATTACTGGCAGGATTCATTAATTACCGCTGCATCTCCCTAACAGAGCCCGCGCCCGCTTATCAGCGCCTTCCCTCTGTCTACCTGGCCCCGCGCAGCGGCTGATCACCGGTGAAAAATTAGACAGTGCGGCTGCGAGTGGTCTATTTAAAGGCAAAAGAAAAATGACGAGGAAAGGAGGGGGAGATGCAGGAGGCGTAAAGCATCAGGAGCCGAATTCCTCTCATGCAGGGTCTGTTTTTTCTTCCTTTCCTGGAATTGCCACCGAAAGAGATTCGTGGCAGTGGCAGGGAGCCGAGTGGCAGCCAGGCTGAGCGCATGGAGGTCTTGCTCTCGGCGCGCACCCCTGCGTGCCTCCCGCAAAGCCTTCCCCTGGATTTGCAGCATGCTGAAAATGCAATCTGTGTTTCTTGAGATGACTCTGGCCTCACTTGCTCTTCCTCCTGATCTGCTGAGTCTTTTCTGCGCCGGAAATTCGCGAGGTCTGAGCCTGCTGCAGGGCCTTTGGACTCCCTGGTTTTGTTTTTCTTTCCAAACATGGACTGGGTGGCCTACATTCAACTTGCAGCTTACTATTTTGTGAGCTTTGAAGAAAGTACTTGTACTTTTAAAAGGTTGAAAGGATAGAGAGAGAGAGAGAGAGAGAGAGAGACAGAGAGAGAGACAGAGAGAGAGACAGAGAGAGAGAGAGATAGAGACAGAGACAGAGAGACAGGGAGAGACAGAGAGACAGAAAGTCTGGATTAGGATAACACTCTCCCAGATCTGATGTCTTCCTGCCTCTTGGATCCCCATGTCACCACCCCGGGGAGGCTTTCTCTCAACACCCAGTCCACAGCAACCTCCTGTGACCCCTTATACTTCTCTGCTGACTGCATGGAAAGCTAACTTATCCACTATGGTTTTACTCTCTCATAGAGCTCCTCAACCCTGGCTTTATTTATTTATTTATTTATTTATCTTTTTGAGACACAATCTCACCACGCATTTCAGGCTGGCCTTGAGCTCCCTTTGTAGCCCAGGATGGCCTTGAACTGGCAGTGACCCTTCCTGCCTCAGCCTCCCGAATGCTGGGATCACAGGCCTGCACACCTTGCCTGGTTTGTCCGCATGTTTGAATTGCCGGGCTAACAAACTGGACGTCCGGGCTGGGCCCAGAGGCTCTGATCGTCAGTCAGGGCTGGGACCCTAGTGATCTGTTTGTCCTTGGCAAGCTGCCGCTGCGATTCTAGCGCACAGGGAGGCCTGAGCCGGCTGCTTCCTGCCCGTCCCACCCCGGGGGGGAGCCTGGCCCACGAGCTCAGCTGCTGGCTGATGAACGGACGACACAGCACCCACCGCACGCACAGATGAAGAACGAAGCATGACCGCTCTGTGACGGCGAGGTAAGGTCGCCCAGGCTGAAATTCTGCCTCAGAGATGGTGACACTCCCGGGAAGCCCCCGATGCTGCAGGAACCTCGGCCTCCAGCCAGGGTGGTGGGATGCGAGTCCCCCAGGCTGGCAGCGGGTGGCGACCAGCGGTAGTATTAGTTATCAGCCGCTTTGGCAATTAGGCACCACGAGCTCCCGCAGGAAGACTCCGCGGCCGCCCAACTCCCTTCCCCTTTCAAATTAAATATACTGAAAAGAGCAGAGATTTCAATTCTTCATCTGTTCATAGATGAAAAAACATTTCCAAATCGTCAGCGATCACATTTTTTTTTTTTTTTTTTTTTTTATTCTAAGGACGGCCAACTGTTCCCAGTGATTTCGATTACATTTCCTACCTATTATTTCATGTAATGGCATCCCTTAAATTTTAAATTAGCTTTGAAGAATAAAAATAATTGAATTCCTGCTGTTTTGTGTACATAGAGGGTGACAGGAGCTAATGTGATAATTTAAACTGTAAATGAGTCTTCACTTTGTGTTCATTAATTACAGCTAATTACTGAATTACAAACCTTCTTGGTTAGGCACTGTTATGTATTCATGTAGCATGTTGAATCTCCAGCTGGTATAAAACTGTTTTATAGACTTACAAGCCGACACACCAAGCTACCAGGGAAACAATTCAGTTTGAAAACAAGGGGGCTGGGGGACACGAAACTGCAAACGCTTGTCGGAATTACAAGGACAGATACAGGGCTCCCAACTCAGATCGCGGGGAGCAGAGAGCCTCGCACGTATAATTAGAACAATTTATGCCACGAGGGGGGACGAAGAAGCGCGCGGGGCTCGCTGCACCCTGGGTGGAGAGCTACGCCCGAGCATATAATCTGCGAGGCTGGAGCGCGCCTGCCCTCATCTCCTGGTTCCCTGGAAACGGAGCATCGTCATTATTTATCAACCGATCCTGCTCTTAATAACAAAGAAGCACAAACCCGCCCCACTTGCATGACCGGAAATGGCAATCAGGAGAGGTTCAGACGGAGGAAGGACTCCGCCAGGGCTGAGCCTCGCACTAGCTCAAGACTCTGGCAACCCCCGCGTCCGGGGTTCGAGGCTCCGCGCAGCCAGGCGCAGCGCCGCGGGCGTCTCTGCCGGAGTCCCGCCGCCTCCAATCCGAGCTGACCTTCGGGGGGGAGAACTCCATCCTGCACAAAACGATGAGCTTTTTCTTTTTTTCTTAATCTGGAACGCTTCACGAATGTGCGTGTTCTTGCGCAGGGCCCGCGCTAATCTCTGTATGGTTGCAGTTTTAGTGTACATGCTGCAGAAGCGAGCAGCAAAATTAGTTTCTATGTTTTTTATTAGTATGTATATATTGGCAGAGCATAGTGGTGCTGTTCATCTTGGGGGTTTGGTATGTGCCCTTTCAGCACTTCTACCTCCATCCCTGACTCTCCTTCCCCTCTCTTCAGAGGCTACCTTTCTCTCCTCAATATAGCCTTTGAATTATTTATAGTTTGCACTTCATGTTAGAGAAACTATGCAATATTTAATCTTTCGTAATTCACTTAACTCAGTAGTATTATGATATTTTTTCTTTCTTTTTTTTTTGACCAGGATTCAAACTCAGGACTTTGTGTTTGCCAGGCAGGCACTTGTGCCACTGAGCTATATTGGCCAGCCCTCAGTATTATGGTCTCAAGATCCATCCATTTTTCTACAAATGACTCAAATTTATTCTTTTATAAAGCTTGAGTAGTATATATATATAATATATATATATATATATATATATATATATATATTTTTTTTTTTTTTTTGTGGTACTGGGGATTGACTTCAGGACCCTGTGCTTGCCTGGCAAACACTTATTCTATTGAGCTATCTCCCCGGCATATATATTTATATATTTTTTCCTTTGTTCATCTCATGGGCAAACTGGCTACATCCACAATTTCTTACAAAACTGTTAAAAGTATTACATGAATTACCTGTGGGCTATGTGTATAAGGTGTAGATGAAGCATACATGAATTTTGTTTCGATACTTACGTCTCTTCTTCGAGATATCTCATTATTTATTTGAAAATACTTCAAAATTAAAAAAAAAAAAAAAAGAAAAATCAGGGACATCCTTGGCCTCAAGCATTTTGGATGAGGCATGATGAGCTTGTGCAGGCACAAAGCCCACAGGAAGAGAAATCCAGAGCCCACAGCTTCGTTCCTGAGCTCAGCCCCATTTCTTAGTGTTTTCATTTATTCACCAATCTTACTGAACAGCTGCTTTATGACAGACAAAGTGCTAAGCACGCTGAGGTGCCGAGAGGAGACTCAGCCAGGCGTGGTGGCGCACGCTTATCACCCCAGCACGAAGGAGGCTGAGGTAGGAGGCTCACCACACGCTGATGTCAGCCTCGGCTACACAGTGAGTTGGAGGCCAACCCAGACTAGGCGGCAGGAGCCTGTCTCAGAACTGTCCCCTCCCCCAGCCCGGCAAGACGCGTCCCCAGGGATTTCATAGCTGCCAGAGACAGTTGTTTGCTCTGAGTTACAAACAAGAGTTTTCTTTGGCAACCCACCTCCCCTTGGTTCTCAGCTTGGGGGTTTGGACGGGGTGCTCCTGGCTTCCAGGCTGCAGGGCGGGTGTAGCCTCTGGGCGACCTCCGTGGTCTGTTCTTCTGGCCATCCGGATTGGTTCAGGGGTGGACACCTGACCTCAGTCAGTTCAGAGAGAGGGTTTTGCTGACATGTTTTTGGGGATCTTGAGCCACCACGTGAACGGGATGATGCTCAGAGGAGTCTGAGAGGCTGAGAACGTGAGACCTCTGAAGACACCCCTGCAGCTCTGGATGCAGCTCTGCCAGGATCTGCTGCACCCCCAGGCTTTGCAGGGCCCAGGAGGACCCCATTGCGGGGGCCACTGGTTGGAGAGAGTTTTGCATCACGGGCCACGCACAGCACTGACACACACGGCTGTCAACCCGGCTACACGTCGGCCTGAGCCACACAGGTCATCCGCCGGGTGTTCTGTTGGTGCCCAGAAGCAGGGAGGATTTTTCTAGCTTGGCAGAGAAAAATGTTGCCAGGCGCCTTTGATAGATAGATGGAGATATTTCAGCAGAGCCTTGAAATACAGGAAGGATTTACAGGGAAGAGCAGGGGAACCAAACGGGCTAACAGGGCAGATTGCAAGGAGAGTCTGGGAATTACACGGAGTTGCTGGGGCTAAGAATACATGAAGAAAGTAGAGGAAACTGGCTGAAACTGGCTGTGCAGCTTGGGCTTTAGTACCTTGTCTTGGTTTCTTGTTGCTGGGACCAAATACTCAACACCCCAAATTAAGGAAGGAAAGGTTGACTTAACTCACAGTTGGTAGAGGTTTCAGTCTGTACTCGACTGGCTCCAAGGCAGAGCGGCACATGGCACAGGGAAGCCATTCATGGTGGGGGAAAACAGCAAAACAGCAAGAGCCAAAAGGGAGGAGCAGGGCAACAACTGCAACAGACAGGGAGTCTGTCTCCCTTAATTTGCTATCATGAGATCTGCCCCAGGCCAGGTGCAGTGTTTGCACCCATAATCCCAGCAGCACTCACACCCATAATCCCAGCAGCACTCACACCCATAATCCCAGCACAGGATCATGAATTAATCCCAAACTCCCATTATTGTATGAGGCTTTGGGGGAGCAACTAGACACAAACCCTAGCACATGTCGTTCCAGAGTGAGTCAGACAGGCTTCCTTTAGGAGGTCATGGGCAGGATCAAGGTGGCCAGGGCAGGTTTTGAGGAAAGACAGCACATCATTCCCTGGGGAGGTCAGGGTTACACAGCCCCCGCCACAGCTCCTGAGGACCAATGCGTGCTCCCTTACGGCCATGCTGCGGCAGACACTTTGTGATTACCACAGCAGCCACCATACCTGGGTGCCCACGACATTTCAGACCTCGGGCCACGCTGTCTTGTGCAACCCTACATCATGGCCGTTGTCATGATCACCGAGAACAAAAATTAATGGAGCGTTTTCCATGTCTACACCCTGTGCTAAGGGCTGAACTTGCATTCTCTTGGCTCTGTGGAGTCAAGTGCAGCTCAGAGAGGTAGAGCGACTCAGCCAAGGTCACACAGCGAGGAGGCGGGGAGCTGCTTGGGGCTCAGATGACGCCGATTCACATGTGACAGTCCCTTGCTACCATGCTGTCTATATTGCCCTCTTTATTTTGATTTTCCACACGGGCAAGTTTCAAACTTTTATTCAAGGCCCTTTCTACAACCTGTGGTTATTACCCTGGCGAAAGAGCCCGAAACGAGCGGGCTCCTGCTAGCGGGGCTGCGTGCTGCCGCTGTCTGGGTCTCAGGTGCCACAGCACTCCCCTGGGTCGGCCTCACCCTGCCCCGGACGCCAAACTTCCACCCTCCAGTGGAAGGGAGTCTGCTGCTCGACCCTCCTGGGTTCTCTCCTAGGTGTCTCTTACATAAGACAACCCTCGCGTGCCATCGGATGGCTCCACGTAAAGCACTCGGTGTTCCTGGCAAGCACCGAAGGGTTATTGTTGAGTTATACGGCAGTGGTGGTAACAGTACTCGGCGTGGTTTAGATCTAACATGACCCCCAAAAGTCTCATGGTTGGAGGTGAGGCCTGCTCAGAAGGGGGGCACTGGGCTGGGACCCGGGAGGGTGTGGGTTCGCCTCTGGCCCATCCCTTCTCTCTGCTTCCTGCTGGCCTCCACCAGGCCGTTCTGCTGTACCGTTTCAGCCTGGGGTCCAGTCAGCCATACATTTCTCCTTTTTAAAGTTGCAAGTTTTGGGTATTCTGTCCTAGTGACGGGAAAGTGACTAATACATGCTAAACCTTTTTAGGTATCCCATATTTAGGGTACTTTTGGCCAACACCATTCAGGAGGTGCTTGGGTTAGTGTTAGTTCAGGATGGGAAACAGTGTAACAACCCACAGAGGGCTGCTGTATGGGAAGGGAGGAGAGGAAAGGGCCGGACTGGTGGTTTGGTTCTGGGATAGGGTACGCTAGCTGCCGACATCACATCAGTTTCCCTTTTCTTCCTTGATAGTAAAATCCTAATTTTGCTTTCTGTGACAATGTACCCTCTGAAGTACTTCACAGTGTCTTTCATCTAGTCAGGGATGACAAAAACATTACACAGGCCTGGCTGGGGAGGTTTAAGTGCAATACCACTGGGTTTCTGGGAACGGTTTGACTCCCTGAGAAGGACAAAGGCAGTTAGCACCATTATTTCACTCTTTTTCCTGTCTGGAATATGATGGCAGTGGCAGTCATGTTGGAGGTGGAGAGCACACTGAGGAGACAGTGGCAGCCATGTTGGAAGTGGAGAGCAGACTGAGGAGACAGTGGCAGCCAT